>NC_048597.1:71189222-71492038 GCF_003668045.3 Cricetulus griseus | reverse complement strand
TACAGGTCTTTCACTTTTTTGGTTATTGTTACTCCAAGGTATTTTATGTTGTTTGTGGTAATTGTAAAGGGTGATGTTTCTCTGATTTCTTTCTCTACCAGTGTGTCATCGGTATATAGTAGAGCTACAGATTTTTTTGAGTTACTCTTGTATCCTGCCACTTTGCTGAAGGTGTTTATCAGCTGTAGGAGTTCCCTGGTAGAGTTTTTGGGGTCACTTATGTAGACTATCATATCATCTGCAACTAGTGAGAGTTTGACTTCTTCCTTTCTGATTTGTGTCCCCTTGATCTCCTTTTGTTGTCTTATTGCTCTAGCTAGAACTTCAAGGACAATATTGAAGAGGTATGGAGAGAGTGGACAGCCTTGTCTTGTCCCTTATTTTAGAGGAATTGCATTGAGTTTCTCTCCATTTAGTTTGATGTTGGCTGTCGGCTTGCTGTATATTGCTTTTGTTATGTTGAGGTATATTCCTGTTATCCCTGATCTCTCCAAGACCTTTATCATGAAGGGGTGTTGGATTTTGTCAAAGGCTTTTTCGGCATCTAGTGAGATGATCATGTGTTTTTTTTCCTCAGTCTGTTTATATGGTGAATTACATTGATGGATTTTCGTATGTTGAACCATCCTTGCATCCCTGGAATGAAGCCTACTTGATCATGGTGGATGATTTCTCTGATGTGTTCTTGGATTTGATTTGCCAGTATTTTATTGAAAATTTTTGCATCAATGTTCATGAGGGATATTGGTCTGTAGTTCTCTTTCTTAGTTGTGTCTTTGTATGGCTTGGGTATCAAGGTTATTGTAGCCTCATAAAAGGAGTTTGGCAATGACCCTTCTGCTTCTATTGTGTGGAATACTTTGAGGAGAATTAGTATTAGCTGTACTTGAATTTCTGGTAGAATTCTGCACTGAAGTCTTCTGGCTCTGGGTTTTTTTTGGTTGGGACCCCGAAGCAGGAATCAACAGGCATCTATGTAAAGTTACAAAGTTACACAAGGTTATACAAAGTTATACAAGGTTACCACAAGATGATAGGTATTGAGCAAAGAAGCTATAACTGTCATTTGTTTTAGGTGGGGGCTGATTAGCATGTCCTGTGGTCTAGGACCAAGGACCTAGGACCAAGAGGCCATCTAGTTCCTAGTTTTTTTAGAGACACTGACTGGGCTAGGGGACGGTGTTTTACATAGTTGGTGATGTGCTGACATTTCCTTTTCTTTTTTTGGAACTGCTGTGGCCTCCTGTCTTGTAGCCTAGGGTCAGAGGGTTTTTTTGTTTTGTTTTGTTTGCTTAGTTAGGGTATTTTTTTAATTTCTTTAGGGTCTTTTTAATTTCTTTATTACAATCTGTTGGTGCCCTGAACATATTAATATCACTCTAAGACGCTAAGTCTTTCAGCTTGTGATCTCTTGCCTCCCTATTACATTAGAGGGCTGAAATTATTGCCTTTGTTTGCTATTATGCCTGGCTCCATGCTTCTAGTTCTTTTAGACATATGGTAATTTTGTACTTAATTTTAGAGAAACTATCAGTGTTCCATAACATTTATAGTACTTTATATTCCTATTAGCAGTGTATAATGATGGAAATTTCTCCACTCCTCCCCAATACATGTTAGTTTTTTTTGCTTGTTTTGAGACAGGATCTCAAACCCAGACTGGCCTCAAACTCCCTACACAGATGAGGATGACCTTGAACTTCAGAACCCCCTGCCTTGACCTCCTAAGTACCAGGCTTACAGCCTTGGGCCAACACACTAGGTTGATGCAGTGTGCTGGAGATTATACCGAGGGCCCACATGGGCTCTACCAACTGACAAAAGTCCCCATCTCTTCTGTATGGCTCATAGGCTAGCCATTTTAGCTAAGGGATGAACTCCATGCTCCTCTGAGCATGTGTGTCTGGCCTGACCCTGGCCCAACTTGTTCTTAAATGGTGGGAATCATTCAAACAGCAAACCCTTTGTAGAATCAGCACCTCCCCTTTTTGTTGGTTTCAAACACAGGGTTTACTGTATCCCAGGCTGGCCTCCAGCTTATTAAGTAGCCAAGGATGACCTTGAACTCCAGACCCTCCTGCCTCCACCTCCCAAGTGCTGAGGTCACAGATGTAACTATTTTCTGTTTTGTACATGAGGCATTTTAATGGACATAAGATGATTCTCACATTGTGTGTGTGTGTGTGTGTGTGTGTGTATGAATGTGTGTGTATGTGGTATGTGTGTCTGTGTGTATGTTAGTTTGTGTGTATGTGTGTATTTACGTGTGAGTGTGTGTGTATGTGTATGTGAGTGTGAATATATGTGTATATGGTGTGTATGTTTGTGAGTGTATGTGAGTGCTAGTGTCTGTATGTGTGTCTCTGTATATGTGTGTATGTGTGTGTGTTAGTGTCTCTCTGTGTGTTTGTATGTATGTATGTGTGTATATATATACACACACACGTATGTGGTGTGTATGTGTGTGAGTGTATGTGAGTGCTAGTATGTGTATGTGTGTCTGTGTGTGTATATGTATGTCTGCTTCTGTATATGTGTGTGTGTGTGTGTGAGAGAGAGTGTGTGAGTGTGTGTGAGTGTGTGTGTGTGTGTGTGTGTGTGTGTGTGTGTGTGTGTGTGTATGTGTGTGTGTGTGTGTGTTTCTGGAACCCAGGCCATTGATAGGCATGCACTTACCATTGATCTAGAGCCCCCTAGAGCCTCACATGATTCTGTGACATATACATACATGATGGCACCAGAATATTACATAGAGTGTTACAAAAAGAATATTCAGCTGCTGGTGGTGGCACACAGCTTTAATCCCAGCACTCAGGAGGCAGAGGCTGGTGGATCTCTGTGAATCTGAGGCCAGCCTATTCTACAGATCAAGTTCCAGAACAGCCAGGGCTACACAGAGAAACCCTGTCTGGGGGTGGTGGTGGGGAGATATTCACAGGATCTCTAGACAGGCCAATAAGGAATTATCACTGGTGTCCACATATATACAAGCTCCAGACCTTTCCAGTTGTAATCCCTCTGTGGGGTTGTTTGAGATTATTGCCCAGGGCGACCTTGAATTTGATCAATATTACAGCCCTGCATTACTAGGATTTTCAGGTGTGAGACTCTATGCCTGGCCTTCCTTGGACTTTTGCAGTACTAATTTATTCTACATGTTTATTAAATTCAAATTTGTAAACAGAAGCTTTTTGTTTTGCTAGTTAGAGTTTTTTCTTTTGTATAAATGGCTCTCTCATTTCTGGATGTTAGCTTTGAATCTTCAGATATATGTATCTCATTTGGAACATCCATAGAATCCAGGAATTTAGTAAGGGGCTATGGTGGTTTGAATAGGTATAGCCCCATAGATTCATGTGTTTGAATGCCTGGCCCATAAGGAGTGGCACTATTGGGAGGTGTGGCCTTGTTGGAGGAAGTGTCTCACTGTGGAGGTGGGCTTGGAGGTCTCACATACTCAAACTATGACCAGTGTGGCATATTCTCCTGATGCTGCCTGTAGACCAAGATGTAGACCTCTCAGCTCCTCCTCCAGCACCGTGTCTGCCTGCATGCCATCATACTTCCCTCTAACTGAGACCGCCGAAAAGCCCAGTTCTGCATTCCTGGTGGTTGTGGTGGCTCCTTTCCTGAAGTTGCCAGTTGCCCAAAACCCCACCTAACATCGTACCATACTTGGGCAAAAAGCCAGCTTGGGCAGGACATGCCATCACCCCAAGTCTAGTGCCCTGCCTTAGATCAGCCATGTGACTTTCTCCTGCTCCTTCCCCCACCCTGATCTGAGGACTGGAGGACTCACCTGGGAGTTGCTTTGCTCAAAATATACTCTGACTTTTACATTTTAATTCGGCTTGATCTGGCTTATTTTGTCAGCAGAGAAACCTATTATTGGGCTACAAAAAACCTATTAAGTGTCTCTTCACAGCAATGAAACCCTAACTAACACAGAAGTTGGTAGCAAGAGTGGGGTATGGCTGTGATAGGCCTAACCATACTTTTGTTTGGAGAAATTTGGACTTTGGGAGTTTGAGTTAGGAAAGCAGTGGAATGTTTTAAGCCTGGTCAAAGTGAGGTTAGTCCTCCAGGTTCCTCCTCTACCAAAAAATGTCTCAGAGCTTCTGGGTCTGGCAACTAAAGTCTGATGCTTCTCTGTGGTAGCAGAAGATTAAATGGTGTCCTCTATGACAGCCAAAGACAGACCACTGCCCCTATCAAGACCATGGACGCATAGGGCACCCATGTAGGTAGTGGGTAAGTCTCTTTTATCTTAATTGAAACAGGCCATTTGGATTATACTCTGTGCTTTAATTTATCCTTCTCATCATGCAGGCCCACCTGGTCCAGCCCTGGAGACTTAGCAGAGTGTGTCACCCCTACGCACATTTCTTGCCAGTCCTCAGGCAGTACTCTGACCTGCTCAGGGTCCTGATAACGTCTTCAGCTTCACTACAGCTATGCCCCTTTTAAAAGGGCAGAACCCTGCCTGCTCTTCTTCCCTTCCATCTCTCTCCCTCTCTCTCTCCCACTTCCCATAAGGCTACTCTGCACCCCCCCCAATAAACTCTTCACATGAGCTCCGTCTGCATGGTTGTCTGTCTCTCACACGTGGTTTGGACCCAACCTGCCAAAATTCCCCTTGCCCAGAATCATAACAAACTGTAGCTTGTTAGTTTAACAGCAGCAAGCATACCAGCTACAGCTGCTTTCTCCCTGTATGCAAAAATCAGGTCTCAGGCCTCCCTTCCTGGAGTTATGAGGTCTCTGCTGAGGAACAGCTAACCTTGCTGCCAGACTCTGAAGGGACGAACTCACAGATGCTTTTAACCCTAAGTCATTTTGGGTCCCCAAGCTTTTACTATTACTCAAAGACATGAGTCTACTGGATTTCTCTACAAAGTGCCTATTTAACATATCAAAGCAGACCTGGCCACCAGGTTCATCCCTCATACCCTGCCCCTTATCCTGAATTCTCCACCCCAGTGGCTGGGCTGCCCTTCCATGTATATCCCAGCCATTTTGGCTACTCCAGTACTTTTTTATCCTTTTTCTCTTTACCCTCCTGGTCTCCTGGCCTTCCTTTCCCTCCCTCTTCACATGGCCCAGCTCAGTCTGGTCATGTCCACTCTGGACTTTCCCAGATGTCCCTGCCTCTGGCTATGCTCTCCCTTTTATCTACAATAAACCTTCTCCACCACACCTAGGAACAGTCATGTCCTCTCTTTTTTTTGTTTGTTTTTTGTTTTTGTTTTTTGGGACAGGGCTTCTCTATGTAGCTTTGTAGACCAGGCTGGCCTTAAACTCAAAGAGATCCACCGTCTCTGCCTCCTAGTGCTGGGATTAAAGGCGTGCGCCACCACTGCCGGGCTATGTAATAAGACTTTCTGCTGAAACTGCCTGAGCCCTGCTGCCACATGGGCGCTTTCTACTAGCCACCCGAGTTCTGCCCACTGCGTTAGGGCCCCAAATAACACATAGAGATTTATATTAGTTTACAATGCTGATGGTTGACTAAGATTTCTTATATGCTAGCTCAGTCTTAATTATCATAAATCTATATATTTTATAAGACTTATCTTATCAAGGATGCTTTCCGCTGGCTGGCGTCCTCTTCCCGGGATCACATGGTGGCTCCCTAGAGATGAGAGCAGGAGGAAAAGGAGGAGCAAGAGGGCGATTTCCTGCTTATATTCTGAGTAGGCCTGCTATATCACTTCCTGACTGGATCACAAGACTTATCTTACTACATTTCCCAGAATCCTCCTTGACTCCTAATCCCACCTAGCTTGCTTCTTCATTGGCCAACAGTACTTTATTTATCAACCAATAAGATAAACATACACAGAAGGACATTTCCCCATCACAGCTATGTCATTTTTTATTTATTTTTGTTATATTCCAAGTGTTCACCCCTGAATCAGATATTTAGGAGTGGTTGTAGAAGAGGGAGTAGAAAGACTGTAAGAGGCAGAGGTGGTGGATAACTCCATGCAAACTGTTTTCCAGACAAACTAGAGCAGATGTGTATATGAACTCATAGCAATTTTGTCAGCATGCACAGGTCTGCACAGGCCCCAGCCACACACCATCCTATCGGAGAGTTGGTTGACAGTGTCTGAGAAGCTACTAGTATCTGACAGCTCTCAGAAGAGGGAGAGCTGGGTTTTTGTCTTCTTGTTGCTTGTAGCCTTGACGGTCCTGGAACTTGCTCTGTAGACCAGGCTATCCTCAAACTCAGAGATCCGGCTGCCTCTGCCTCCCAAGTGCTGGGGTTAAAGAGGTGTGCCACCATCGCCAGGCTCTTGTTTTTAATGATGAGGTAGGTTGGTGCCCCGGTAGAGTGACCACACACCACAGCAGGATCCAAACCCAAGACTAGCTGAACAATACAAACCGGACTTGGTGGGTAAAGAAGAGAAAAGAGTAATTTCAAAGATGGGTGGAAAGTGATGGGAGGTTTGGCAAGGATGGAGCAGGGGTGTGGGGTTTGCTAAAGTACATTCAAAATAAATTGTATGAAATTCTCAATAAAATATTTTTATTAAGTATTAATTAAATGTATATAAATGGAATTATTTTGTATGGACTTTGTAGGCTTCTGGTTTTGCCCAACATGTAGGGAAGCTTCTTCAGGTTTGTGTAGCTCTCGGTGTTGTTTCCTTCCTTCCTTCCTTCCTTCCTTCCTTCCTTCCTTCCTTCCTTCCTTCCTTCCTTCCTTCCTTCCTCTTTTCTTTTTTGTTTTGGTTTTTCGAGACAGGATTTCTCTGTGTCACTCGCTCTGTAGACCAGGCTGGCCTCGAACTCAGAGATCCGCCTGCTTCTGCCTCCTTTAACCCCAGCATTTGGGATTAAAGGTGTGTGCCACAGCCTGGCTTAACAGATTTCACATCAGGATATTTTCCTTCAGGTTTCTGCAAATGGGTATCTACTAGAAGGATGAAACCGCTGCTCCGCTCCGGTTGCTGCGCGCCAGAGGCTCCACCACGCCTCTCGTACCGGGGAGGAGCGGGCAACTCGGCCTTCGCCCCCGCTGCCGTAACTCACCTTAGCCGCCCTGCTCTCCCGGCGCGGGCCATCCGTACCGGAACTGAGGTCGGGTGGGCTCAGTTGCGTTCCACCACATTCACCGGCAGACACTCTCCAAGGAGAACTAACCAGTCGCTCAAATCTCGGACAGACCCACTGCAACTACCACAATCAGCCTGCGGCTGCGCGACCCACTAAAAGCCCACCGCAAACTACACTTCCCAGGAGGCTTTGCACAGGTCAGAAATGGGAATCCGTTTCCCAGGGGCCGGGCCGGGACTTTTCTGGCACAGGCTTCTGGGTAATGTAGTTCTGGGGCCGGCATTGTTAGCGGCCGTTCCCTCTGTGTCCAGGCTCCTGGAAGGAATCTGGCTTTGTGCATTCTCAAGGAAGTAATTGTGGCACAGATATGGAATTGAGAGAGTGGGAGGAGATCTATGTCCAGGAAGGTGGAATGATCTGGCCCGCCATCCGACTGGAGAGGTGACACTGACAATGTCCACTCTCAGGTGTTCTGAAAGAAGGTCTTGATGGCAGCCTAAGCTTGGTCTAGACTCTGATACTCCCACCTTATCCCACTGGATGCAGGGCGTGCTTAGCTTTCATGTCTATGCAGCCAGCGTCAGCACTGTTACCTGGGAGGCTACCAGTGCCCAGACTTCTCCTGCTGTGATGCTAGCCTTCTGTACTCCCCCCCATAATTCCAATGTACTCATTTCACACCCTGATGTAATAATATCTGCCATGATTATGTAGGCCTCTGAAACAAGATATTATGAAAATGTTGTGTGTGGATCATTAAGCTAAGTCATAAAGGCTGCATTTCTTGCCTTGCTCCCTAGGCTCTAGGAGAGCCAACACCATGTCTTAAGGACATTAGATCTCAATGACAAGAAACTGGTCTCTTGCCTACACCCTTCACAGATTTGCTTCTTATAAGTGGAACTGATCTTGGAGGTACATCTCATGAGAGGCCCTGCGTTAGGACACCACAGATAGATACAGTAGAAGATAACTAAAGCCTGTTGTTTTGACCCACTTATTTGAGGAGCGGCAGTCTCTTGTACAACACTATATAACAAAAAAGATAGAATTAATTTAACTAAGTGAAGACAAATTCCAACATTTAGGATAAGGTTGCAGTTTTTTTTTAATCTAAGTTGTTTTATTTACCAATAAAGACTTGAGAGTCAGATATTGGGGTGATTAGAGAACCGAGAAGCAACTAGCTGATGTTCCTTTTTGGCCAGAGACACAGCAAGACAGTGTTTCTCCTACCATCCCAAGCCAAAAAGGACTTGAAAAAGTCCAAGTCTCTCACTGTTCCTTCCTGTGGTGCTCTCATCTGTCTTCTGAGGTCCTCCGCACTGTCTATGGCTAATTCTTGTCAACTAGTGGCTGGCTCCATTCCCTGATCTAAGGTTAATTTTGTTAACACAGTCTTGGAGTTTCACAGTGTGATCAAATATCTCACAACGGGTTACTATGAAAACAAATGCAAAAGAGCTAGACAAAAATCCAGCAATGGGCAGAAGCCAGGAGAAGAGAAGATGGTATTAAAGGAAGTTCAGATGCTGTGAGACCTTTACACCAGGCCTTTCAAGTTCTTTCTGCTTACCTCCCTTTGCACCTGAGTAATAGTTACATGGCCCTGGATTTGAAGATGTGTAGAATAGGTGTGCAAATCAAATATAGTTGATAATAAATCAACGCAACTTTATTTTGGTTGAGAATGATAGCATAAACCTTTACTCCTAGCACTCACAAGGCAGAGAGGCAGGAGGATCTCCATGAATTCAAGACCTATGTAATGAGAACATGTCTCAATTTAAAAACAAAAGTAACTTCATCTTACAACTTCTGGTACACATTCAATTTTACCATTTGTTGCTTTTTGTTTCTTTGTTTTGAGACAGTGTCTATGTATTCCCTGGCTGTCCTGGAATTTATGTAGGCCAGGCTGGCCTTGTATACTGAGATCATACTGCCTCTACTTCCCGAGTGCTGAGATTAAATCTGTGTGCCACCATACCAGAATTTTACCATTTATTAAAAAGAGAAGCAAGTTAAATACTAATGAGATGGATATGCTTGTGTTGGGGAGATGTCTCAGCAAGCAGAGGTGTGTGCAAATCCTGAAGACCTGAATTCAACCTCCAGATCCCACAAGGTGGCAGGAGAGAACCAAATCCTGAAGAGTTGTACTCTGACTCCACAGAGCACACTCCTATGCCCCTACACACACACACACACACACACACACACACCTATACACATACCCCTACACACATTCACACACACACACACACACACACACACACACACACACACACTATACACATACCCCTACACACATTCACACACTCACACACACACACACACACACACACACCTATACACATATCCCTACACACATTCACACACACACACACACACACACACACACACACACACACACCCCTACATGCACACTTGCACATACACCTGCACACATACCTACTCATACACATACATCTATTCACATTCATGCACACTCACAGATACACCTGTACACACACCTACTCTCATGCACACACACACACACACACACACACACACACGTTTATTTACACACCCTACATGCACACTTGCACCTACACCTACACCCATACACACATACACAACTACACACACACTGATATACACTACACACGGAGTAAATAGATAATACATTTTAAATTATTTTTCTTTTATGTACATGAGTCTTTTGCCTGCATGTATGTCTGTGCACCACGAGTGTGCCTAGTGATCAAAAAGGCCAGAAGATGACAATACATCCCCTAGAACTGGAGTTACAAACAGTTGTGAGATGCTGGGACTTGAACTTGGTTCTTCTGGAATAGTAGTCAGGCTTTGAACCACATAGTCACCTCTCCAGCTCCATAAAGCATAATTAAAAAGAATTCTGGCTGGATAGCTGGTTCTCTGTGGAGTGTAGAGCATCTTCAGTAGGTGAGCCATACTTGATCTGTCAGTGGTCAATGTGGAGAACACCCTTGTGCATAACAGTGTACTGCATAGTAGCAGGAGTGTGTTCAGGGTCATGTCAGAAATTGCTGGAAATTCTGTCTAATCCCTAGACAAAATTTATTTAACAGTTTTTTTTAAAGTAAAGTCCAGGCCAACAACTCAAATGTATCTTTAACATTTATCTATTATGTGTGTGAGCATTCGCATGCTCGTGTGTGTGTGTGTGTGTGTGTGTGTGTGTGTGTGTGTGTGTGTGTGTGTGTGTGTACACATGTACTTTGGTTACCATTTATTGCAGTGAGGAGATATCATGACCAAGGCAACTTGAAAAGGCAATTTGAGGGCTCATGTTTCTAGAGAGTAGCAGAGTTGATGAACATTATGGCAGGGATACAAGGCAACAGGCAGGCATGGAGCTTGAGCAGTAGCTGAGAGCATGAAGCGGGGGAGGGGAAACAGTCATATCAGCATTCTGAACAGGATGATCAGAGACAGAAAACTGAAGAGTCAAAAGGTCACGAGGGCTGATTGCTAACCGAAGCTCAGCTCTTCCATACCGCTCAACGGGGAAGCAGAGGACAAGTCAGTAAAGCAGGCAAGACAGCAGAATTGCAGGGAGCTTGGAATATCTCAAGTTCAATCTTAGCAACGTTCGTTCTGGGATGGCAAACAAAGCATTTCACATCTTAGTGTCTGGAACATTTGACCACAAATATATAGAAGAGGGGATCTCAGTTGTGGCTTTATTGCTGTGAATTGTTGTGGGATAATCTTTTTGTACACTGTGAAGATGTGTCTCGGCTAGAGCACCTTCTGCTTGGTTTAATAAAGAGCAGAGTGGCCAATAGCTAGGCAAGAGAGGCTAGGTGGGACTTCTGGGGAGAGAGAGATTGGAACTCCGGGGAAGGAATCAGGCACAGGGATTCACCACTGAGATGCATAGGAAGGTCACACACACACTATGGAGGAGAGGTAATGAGCCACGTGGCAGAATGTAGATTTAAAATTTGTTAATTTAAGTTATAAGAGCTACTTGGGAATGAGCCTAAGCTAAGGCCAAGTTTTCATAATTAATGGGAAATCTCTGGGTCATTATTTGGGAGCTTGAGGCCCAAAGAAATCCCAATTACAGTGAATAGATGCCATGACTATGTCAGCTCTTTTAAAGGGTTTGCTTACAGTTTCAGAGGGTTAGTCCATTATTATCATGGCAGGAAGCATGGTGGTGTCAGGCATACATGGTTTTGGAGAAGGAGCTAAGAGTTCTGCATCTGGATCCACAGGTAGCAGGAAGAGAAAGTGAGCCATTGGCCTGGCTTGAGCTTCTGAAAGTCCACCTCTGGTGACACACTTCCTCCAACAAGGCCATACCTTTCCAACAAAGCCACACCTCCTAACAGTGCCTAATAGTGGCCCTTTGGGGGCTATTTTTGTTCAAACCACCATATTCCATTCCTTGGTCCTCACAATGTGAAACTGTACTTAGTCCAACTTTAAAAGTCCTGACAGTATATAACTGTCTCAAATTCAAAAGTCCTGATAGTATATAACTGTCTCAGATTTGTTTCAAGGTCCAAATTCCTAAGTCTCTTCTGAGACCCGTGCAATCTCTTAACTGTAATCCCCTGAAAATTACAATAAAAAGCAGATCACATACTTCCAACATACAATGGCACAGGATATACATTCACCATTCCAAAATGTAGGGAAGGGAGCACAGTGAGGAAATATGGGGCCAAAGCAAGACCAAACCAGCTGGGCAGACTCCAAACTGCATCTCCATGACTGGTGTCAAAGCGCTCTTCAGATCTCCAACTCCTTTCAGTTCTGTTGACTGAACACACTTCTTTCTCTTGGGCTGGTTCCACGCCCTGTTAGCAACTTTTCCCTGGCAGGTGTCCATGGCTCTAGCATCTCTAACATCTTAGGGTCTTCAAGGCAAATCAAAGCTTCAGCTTCACACAATGGCCTCTCTAGGCGTCCATTCAGGGACCCCCGACACACGCCTGGACTCCAGGGCTTTTCTTAGGTATGGAGGGAAATTCCATAACCCTTTTCTTTTGTCTTTGACTCTAAAGCCAGAAGCATGTAGCTGAAGCTGCCAAGTTCTGCTGCTTGCTGGGCCTGGAACATGTAGGTGGATTTTCTCTGTCTCGGCAGCCTCTCCCAAATAACCACTCAGAGACTTATTATTAATTATAAATGCTTGGCCAATAGCTCAGGCTGGTTACTAGCTAACTCTTACATTTTAAATTAACCTGTATTTCTTATCTACCCTCTGTCATGTGATGGCACTGTCTTTCAACATGGCAAATTCATCTTGTTTCTCATCTGTATCTGCATGTGACTCCTCAGACTCTGCCCTCCTCCTCCTCCTTCTTTCTCTTCCTCCTCCACCCCCTCCTCCTCTTCCTCCTTCTTCCCAGCATTGTCTTAGTTTGGTTCTTCCAGCTAACCTTATCCTGCCTAGCTATAGCCCAGTCAACTTCAATTTTAAACCAATCACAGTAACATATATTTACACAGTGTAAAGGAATATTCCACAGGAACAAGGTTCCCTTGTCCAATTACCTCTTCACTGGTGTTCTGTTTTGATAATTTCCTTCATTGCCAAGCCTGGCTGTTCTGGAATTTGCTCGGTTGACCATCCTGGCTCAAACTGAGAGATTGGCCAGCCTCTACCTTCTGAGTGCTCTGATGAAAGGCATGCACCACCACACACTCTCTAAGCTTTTCTTTAATTCCTTTTCACAAGTTCAAAACTTAGCTGTGTGGGATCTTGCCCTGAAGTCACTACTCTCTTTATTCTATTTCTTAATCTGTTTATTTCCTTGACTTAGTTCCATTCCACTTCCTGGTGTTCCTTTTCTTCTTAAATTTTACATTTTGTAATTTTCAAATGCTCAGCATGCTCCTCTTCATTATAAATCTTTATTAGTTACCACTAATAACCACACAAAAGGGTCTATACTACACTGTTTTGAAATTTCCTCTGCCAATGGAATTTATCCAAAACTCTTACACCTTAGCCTCAGGCAGGCTCTTTGGGCAAGGGCAAAAAGCAGCCATATTCTTCACCAAAATATTACAAGAATGATTTCTGGGCAACATACTAGCATTCTTCTCCTCTGTAATCTCTTGAGCCAGCCCCCCACTCACAGTTCAAATCATTGAACTGTCTCCCATGCCCCTGCTAGAACAACATCCCACTGCTTTCCTAACCCAAAGTGTCAAAATCCAAATTCCTCAAGACAAAAGCATGGTCAGACCTATCACAGCAATACCAAAGTCCCTGGTACCAACTTCTGTCTTGGCTAGGTTTTCTATTGCTGTGAAGAGGCACCATGACCATGGCAACTTGTATAGGAAAAACATGTAATTGGGGTGGCTCATTTACATTTTCAGAGGTTCAGTCCATTGTCATCATGACTGGGAGCATGATAGCATTCAGGCAGACATGGTGCTGGCTACATCTTGATATTCAGGCAACAGGGAGTGGACTGTGATACTGGGAGTAGCTTGAGTATAGGAGATCCCAAAGCCCATGCCCAGAGTGACACACTTCCTCCTACTCCAACAGAGCCACACCTCCTAATAGTGCCACTCCCTTTTGGGGGTCATTTTTTTTTCAAATTGTCCCAATATCAATCCATAATGCTTCAATTTAGCCTTAGGCAGACTTTTCAGACAAGGGCAGAAAGTAGCCAGATTCTTAGCCAAAATATCACAAAAATAGTCTCTAGGCCACCTACTAAAATTCTTTTACTCTGAAACCTCTTGAATCAGTCCCTCACAGTTCCAATCACCCTCAGCACCACTGTCTTCCATGTACCTACTTAGGATGGCCCATTAAGCCCCACTTAAGGAATTCAACTGCTTTTCCAATCCAAAGTCTCCAAAGTTCACATTCCTCTAAACAAAAGCATCCCCTACTCCTGGCACCGATTTTTTGTCTTAGGGTTTTATTGCTGGGAAGAGACACTGTGATCATGGTAACTTGTACAAAGGAAAACATTTAATTTAGGGTGACTTACAGTTCAGAGGTTTAATCCATTATCTGTTGTGGGATATTTGTATGATGTGTGAAGATGTATTGCTGTGATTGGTGTTATAAAAAGCTGAACACGAGGTATAGGTAGGATTTCTGGGGAGAGAAAGGAAGAGGAGGAGGAATCTAGGCTCATGAGAGAGATGCCAGGAGCCATGGGGAGGAAACAGGAGATTCAAGATGGAAGACAGGTAACATCACATGATAGGGGTAGATTTACATAAATGAGTTAATTTAAGTTATAAGAGCTAGATAGAAACAAGCATAAGCTATAGGCCAAGCTTTCATTATTAATAAGAAGTCTCTGTGTCATTATTTGGGAGCTGGCTGGCAGCCCAAAGAAAAGCCCGACTACAATTATCATCATAACAGGAAACATGGTGGTAAGCACAAAGACGTGGTTCCAGAGAGGGAGTTGAGATCTGGATCCACATCTGGATCCACAGGCAGCAGGGAGAGACAGAGAGCCATAAGCCTGGCTTGAGCTTCTGAAACCTCAAAGCCCAACCGCCAGTGACACACTTCCTGTAACAAGAAGGCCACTCTTCCTCATAGTGCCACTCCTTATGGACCTATGGGAGCCATTTTCATTCAAACCACCACAGGGGAAAATGCCACGTGCCAGTTTCCAGATTACACCCCCAAGGTCCTAGTACCAGCCTATAGCCAGCCCTACCTGGCATGATCCTGGCTCTGTAAGAAGCAAATTCGGACATGCCACCATCAGGGACTCCTGGCAGTCTCCAACCTTTCTAGCCTGGACAGAGAGAAAGGGTGGTTTCCTTTATCAGAAAGGAAAAAATTATTAAGCAAACACACAGTGCACTAACCATAAAAGAAACGACTGGTGAAATCACCTAATTTAGGTTTAAAGCTCCTGCTCACAGACAACATCACAAGCCATTTGCTTCGGGAGAAGGGTCTGCACACACATCCAAAGATTGGAGGAGGTGCACTCCCTGTTGGAGGATGCTGACTTGAAGAGCCTCCTAGGCACTACAAATGCTCACAACTTAGTCAAGACATCTGTCTCATAGGTGTGTGTGTGTGTGTGTGTGTGTGTGTGTGTGTGTGTGTACCTGTGTGACATAACATGGGGGTGGAGGTCAGAGGACAGTTTGTTTTCTTCCACCATGTGGATTTTGGGGCTCCAGCTCAGCTGGTCAGGCTTAGCATCAGATATTTTTACCCTTCAAGCCTTTCCCTAGTGTGTAAATGAATCGAACACTATATTTTTATATTTCAATGTATTCCTCTGTGAAATGATTGTATATGGCCCCAAAAGACATGTTTAAATGGTCATATAAATTAGAAATAAACATAAGTCAGAATATTTCAAATGTTCATTCCTAGAAGTATAAATAATTCAGTTGAAATATTATACTGCAGTGAAAAATAAATGGACTAAAGCTGAAAGGACCAGAGGTGGCACAGGACACACCAAGACCAAGTTCTCAGCACAAGGAGATTTATTTGCCCCAGGGGGACAAAGGCAGGGGAGAGGAGACAAGGGAGAGGAGAGAAAATGGGCAAGGGAGAGGGGGAAGGGATATTTACCTCTGAGGGACAAAGGACTGTCTCTGGATAGAGGAGACAGATGAGACACATAGGCAAATTGCGGTTTATAAAGGGGGAGGGAAAACCCGTGTTAGCATGAGGTGATTAATTTTGATTGGGCATGTCAATTAGGTAAGCCAAAGGGGGCTTTTGATTGCTGGACTTTGGTAGTCAGCCTCAGGAGAAGGAAGTGGGTTAGCTTTAGGAACATAATCTGTTTTAGCAAGGAGGAGAAGGGTATAAGGCAAATGTGTCGGTGCCATGTTTGCCATGCTCAAGCCTGCTAGAACCCTTCAAAAGCTACACAAACAAATGCATGAACTTTGTAAGTAAGAACTGAAGTGTATCTCAGCACCAGGGTACTTGCTTGGAGCAAGGAAGACAACACTGCACAAAAACAAAACACAAAAAGGAATGTTGGGCCGGGTGGTGGTGGTGTACGTCTTTAATCCCAGCACTCGGGAGGCAGAGGCAGAGGCAGGTGGATCTCTGTGAGTTTGAGACCAGCCTGGTCTACAAGAGCTAGTTCCAGGACAGACTCCAAAGACACAGAGAAACCCTGTCTCAAAAAACCAAAAAAAAAAAAAAAAAAAAAAAAAAAAAAAGGGATGTTAGGTGTGCACACCAAGTCCCAGAAGACCACATATAGCACAATACCTCTGTAAAACCCAGAGACAGGCAAACCAAGGCACCTGCTACTAAGAGATATATACATAGGTGCCTCTGGGAGATGGAGTAAGAGCTGGGATCATCTGGTCGAATCATTTATGGATGTGCCTTATGTAATGAGTTTGAGCTTAGCAATAGCAGGTAGTGTTTTGTGTGCTATTGCAGTTTACAGTAAACTCAAAATAAAAAAATAATTAACCAACTTCAAGCTTTCTCATTTGGAGACAGAAGCCAGGAAGGGCAGAGGAGTATTGGCTGAAAATGTCCGACAGGAACTGGTTCAGGTCCCAGGAGAAGTCTGTTGGGTGGTGATGTGGTGAGCACTCAGATGATGCCATGCTGCTGAGGTCTCCTTGATGACCCCTTCCTGCTAGAGGACAGCACTAATTGCCCAAGGGCCACACTTTCCCTTGTCCCCTCCCAAGATGTACAGGTGGGCAAACCTCAGCCTTTGCACTGACGACGACAAGAGCACAAGGGCCCTGGGCTCTGGCTGGCCAGGAGACATGAAGATGGAACCAGCACCAGCAGCTGGGCCTTGCTGTGAGCAGAGGCCCAAACATTTACTTAATGCCTACTGAATGCCAAGCCCTAGGCTCGCACTTTATCCATAAAGAACATGAATTTATTGTATGGTCCGGTGTATGTTCATGTGTACATGTCTGTGCGTGTGTATATGTATGTGTTCCTATGTGTGTGCAAGTTCCTGTGTATGAATGTAAACATGCTCCTGTGTGTGAGCGAGCTTGTGTGCATGCTTCTGAGCGTGTGCATATTACTGTCTGAGTATGTGTGTACTCATGTCCCTGTGCTGTGGAATGACCCTTCTGTGCACTGTGTGAATAGATGTTACTATGACTGGTTTAATAAACAAGCTGACTGGCCAGTAGCTGAACAGGATACAGTTAGGCAGGAAAGCCAAACTGAGAATGATGGGGTGAGGAAGGGCAGAGTCTGGAGTCGACAGCCAGACCCAGAGGGAGCAGGAGATGAACGTGCCATGCTAATAAAGATACCACCACATGGCAGAGGATAAATGAGCAATATGGGTTAACTTAAAATATAAGAGCTAGTTAGTAATAAACCTGAGCTATTGGCCAAGCATTTACTATTTTTTTCAAGCATTTACTATTAATATAGTCCTCGGTGTGGTAATTTGGAGGCAGTTCCCAGGATGGGGAAACTTCCACACTCCTATGAGTTTTTGTGTGTGTGTGTGTCCCTCTGTGTGTGTATACATGCTCCTGTATTCGAGTTTGTGTGTGTGTTCCTATGAGTGAATGTATGTGTACATGTTCCTATGTGTGTTTTTGTGTGTGTGCATTCCTGTGTGTGAGTATGTGTTTGGAGTACAATCTAGGAGAAGTTCCTTGCCTCCCACTTTGAGGTTTCATGGATCAGGCTTCCTGGCCTGTGAGTTTCTAGGGATTCTCTCATCTCTGTCCCCAATCTTTGGAGGTCTGAATTGTGCTGAGGTTACAGGTGCATTCTACCATGTCTGGCTTTATGTGGGTTCTGGGGATTTGAACTCATGTCCTCACAGTTATGTAGCAAGTGCTTTAACAAATAAGCTATCTTCCCAGCTGACACCATGGCCCGCGCATACAAAACCATTAATAGGTAATGAGCTCATTAGGGGGTCAGACAAAGTCATTACTAAGTAATGAATTTTCCCCTGCAGAGCCACCTGCCTCAGTACAGTTCCCAGAAAACCTCTGTGTCCAGGACCCAGGGCTGTTCAGGGCAAGCTATGCCCAAGTTCAGCCCTAAGGAAGGAAGCCCTGGACCATGCAGTGATGCTCAGGTGGGACCCCAGCCTCTTCCACTCAGGTTGGAAACTGATTCCCCAAGTCCAGAGATCTCATACCTGGCTTCTGTGTGAGCACAAACATGGTCTCCCCCCTCACCCCTGCGGCCCTCCTCTCTTTCTGGCAGCACAGCCTGAGTGCTTAGGATGTGCCTGCTATACGATGGGTACTTTTCTCGGATCCTGAGTGTGAGGCAGACATCAGTCAAAGGGGAACAAGACTGGAGGGATTACAGAGAAGTGGGTACAGGCAGAAGAAGAGGGACAGTTTGGAGAAGGAAGGACAAGGGGCCGGGAAGGCCACTGTGGCAGTGCCGTGTAAACTGTCCTGAGACTGAGAAGGGGAAACAGTTTATACGACACAATATTCCAGGCACAGACAGGCGCTTGCTGGAAAGTGGGCAGGAGAAGGTGGCCCACTTCCGTGACACAGCCAGGGCCTCGGGCAGGCTAGCCTGGCTTATGGCTTCTCCCTGGATCCCTTCACCAGGAACAATGGGAAAGTCCCACCCATGGTCTGGAAGATGACCATGACAGAGAACTCCACAGCAGGCAGGGGACGGGGAACTTTGAAAGATTTTCAGACAACTGAACACATCGTTCCTAGGTGGCTAGCCACACTGGCTTGCAACAGCAGCCCTATGGGCCGGCCCCCTTTCATATCCATGGTGATAGTAAAAATGGTTCAGCCACACATGATAATTCTGTAGGTCTTTATTGAAGACTGTCTGGGTAGAGTCAGGCTCTATGGTGGTGGTGTATGTTCTGGGATGGGAGGAAGAGATGGCATTCATCTCTGAACACAAATGACAAGTGGGAATTTGTGGTGGAGTCACAGGGAGGGGCCGTGATGAGACATTACAGAGAGGAAACAAGGGGGAGTCTTGTTGAAGATGGGCCAGGCCACAGATCAACTGGTGCATGTGGAGGCTGAGGTGGGGATCTGGCCCTGGGGTAACTGACTCATGAGAATCCCTTTTCTGTTTCAGTTTGCAGACACAGGCTCTTACTCTTACTCTCTAGCCCAGGCTGTCTGAGAACTCACTTTATATCACAGACTGGTCTTGAACCCATAGCAATCCTCCAGCTTTCCAAATGCTTGGATTACAGACATGAGTCACGTCTAGGCTCAGATGCGTCTGGGGAGGCTCAGGAGACAAGTAAAGTTTGGTTGGCAAGGATTGTTCCCACTTGAAGCAGATGGGGCAAAGGCCTTTTCCACCCTGGCTGTTCACTGGGGAGGGGACATCGGTAGGAGATAAGGCTGTTGGGCCACACATGCTGGGGTGGGGGTGGAGATCCATTCCCATTTCTGTCCCAGACAGGTCACAGTGGTTAAGGTCCAAGGCTTAGACTGGTCAGAGCCACCTCGGGCCAGATAGTCCAGTGGCTGAGAGGCTGCTGACGCCATGGCCTGGGCAAACAAAGTCATTAAGAGGTAATGAGCTCATTAGGGGGTCAGACAAAGTCATTACTGAGTAATGAATTCTCCCCTGCAGAGCCACCTGCCTCAGTACAGTTCCCAGAAAACCTCTGTGTCCAGGACCCAGGGCTGTTCAGGGCAAGCTATGCCCAAGTGCAGCCCCATGGAAGGAAGCCCTGGACCATGCAGTGACGCTCAGGCGGGACCCCAGTCTCTTCCACTCAGGTTGGAAACTGATTCCCCAAGTCCAGAGATCTCATACCTGGCTTCTGTGTGAGCACAAACATGCTCTTCCCCTCACTCCTGCAGCATAGGCTTTTCCAGAGCTCTGATGGGTAGGGAAACTAAGGCAAGGCAACAGGGACGATATCTGCCCTGGCAGGAGCACCGACATCCTAAGAGGTGTCTCCGGCAGCCCCTCTTGGCCATCAGACTGTTTGAACAATTAAGCAAGGAATTAGAATTTTTTCAGAAATTTTATGCTGGAGGGAGGGAAAACCTGGTGCTAGAAACAGAAACAGATTTCACAAAGTGCTGACAGCTCATCAGATGGACTTGCAGGACGGAAGAGCAGAACAGCCATGGATCAGTAATGCGTAGGAACACACCAACTAGCACACTAACAAGGATGCCTTAGCTGTATGTACTTCCTGCTCTCCGTTAAACCTAAGCCTACCAGAGATGGCTTGGGTTGGGGTTGGGGGTGGGGCCATTGTTTGTTCCCCTTCTCAATGTCAACACACTTGATATATCTCATTTCTCTGCTTTTCAATATTACTTGACACTTTGTTGAGAACGAGCTAGCTTGTTAGGACTGCCAAGGGCCAGCTTGTACACTAGAAACTCTGGTACCAGGGCCACTGGAGGTGGGTGCATGAGCTTGGGCCCTGGACAGGCTGCACACCTACCAGCTGTGTCCTGATCCTGCTCTCTCCAGCTCCTGCCACTCCCTCTGGTACCCTGCTTCTTTCAGGAGGCAGTGCCAGGGCTCCAGGGCTGCACAGGTAGCTACTTCCAGCCCACTTCCACAAAGCTGGCCAGGCAGCTTCAAGGACTCCATGCTTATAGCTGCTTCACCAAGAACTAAGCTAGCTTGAGCTTGGCCAGACACCCCAAGAAGACAGAGCTCTATGTCACAAGGCCTGGCTTGGGGGTACTTGTGCCCTGACACTCCTCCTGAGGACTGTGGAGCTACCTCCCCATCCTTCAGTAGTCCCCACAACTCCCTTCCCTCCAAAGCAACCAGAGCCCCTACAACATGGCTGAGTGCTCTCCTGGCTCCAAGTGCCCTCTGGCTCTGGGAAATAAATTCTATCTTGGTGACTGCCAGGGTTTAATAGCAACTGAGTGTAACAGCAGCAACAGTGACGACATTTAAGTCACACAAAGAGATTGCCCCCATTTAGATCCCTGCCTGGAGCTCCAGGTGTTCCAACCCCACCCACCTTGTTCAAGAATTAATGAGTACTATGGTCACTGACTGCCCTTCCAGGAGGTCTCACCTGGATGCACAGAGCAGGAGCCAGATGGGGACAATCCTGCAGCCAGGCTCCCCATGTCACAGTGCCTGGCCTAGCCTGGCCTGAGTCAACCCCTCTATGTGGGGAGCTAAGGGCTGACTGGCTCGGAGAAGCCCCAAGAGGGTGACCGGCTAGCCCGTCCTCTTTCCCTGTTATGTGCCCTCCAGTCCTGCCCCTGTTTTCGCCATCTTTTTCTTTTGAAGGGGACACCTCTCTGAGCAACCATGTGGGTCACAGTTGTCTGTTCACCCACCCTAGCTTCTGCCTCCAGATCTCACCATCTGCTGTGGTCCTGCCACCACCCATCACACCTAGGCCAGGTTCCACACAGCCTTCTCCCACCCCCACGTGGTACTGGGGCGAGATCCCAGGACCTTGTCCTTGTGAAACAAGTGCATCAGCCCCCAACCCTCCCACCTCAAACTCTGCTTGAGCTCCGAGGCTCAGGCTCCGGGGCTCAGGCTTGGAGGCTCGCTCGGGGCTATGTGCTCACACTTGCCTTTCAGCTCTTATCGCTGCAACCCCGCTCTGGACTCCACTCTTTGAGGCTCCCTACACACCATGGCTTCTGGATCCTCTGCCACAAGCATCAGACCCCACATCTGCAGTCAACAAGGGACAGCCTGGAACTCTCTGCAGAGGCTCAGTGTGTAGCTCAGCTAATTCATAACATATGAGTCAAATACAGAAACATCAAATTGTCTGCCTCTCTGCAACATTCCCACCAATGGTCTGCAAGCACAGAGCCCCTATCACGCTCTGTCACCCTCCCAGCTGCTAGGCTTCCTGGGTGCAGATTTGGTTCAGAGAGGGTAGAGCCACTCTGGTCACACAGCCAGGAGAGTGGAGACAGGGATTTGGGGCTCTTTAATCAGCAGCATTTTAAATAGGGTGTTGAATAATGAGCTCTAGAATTTATCTGGGCTAAATACAGGGAACTCTAAGGCAAGCACAGGGGAAGTCTAAGAGGCTGAGTGCCCCATTCTCATCTCCTGGCTTTACCTGATGAGCTATAGTGAATGAACAATAGGGGAAACAGGTAGCCCTCTACCTGGCTGCCCATAGACAGTAGACAGCACCCCCAGACCCCCTGCACACATGCACATATGCAGGCCTCTCCGCACCTAGGCATTCGGGGTCCCCCTTCCAGCACTGCTCCATCCATGCAGAACCCTCCCTCCTCACAATTTGCTTGGGAGATCCCAGGGCACAGAGCACCCAGAGTGCTAACAAGGCCCCAAGGGTATGATGAGAATGACAGGTGGGGAGATACTGCCCTCTAGAGGGATATGTTACCCGCTGTGCCACACAGAGGTGGGGATGAACCTGGGCAGTAGTGAGAGGCTCCACAGAAAGCAAAAGGGTAATAAAGACAGTCTGAAGATGACAGGTTAGCAAGGCCAGGGACTTGCCAGGGTAGGTAGGAGGGGTGAGCTGGGCTCCTATGTGCAACCTGGGCTCCTATGTGCAACCCTGAGCATCCACATTTTTATTCTCTCACCAAACATTCAGCATGCTTAGGACCTAGCCCAGTGCCAGACTCAACCCAGAAGAACCAGCTGTGGGCTGACACCTCACTGTGGAGAGAATCACAAAAAAATCACTGTATGCCAGATGCAGTGGTGTGTGCCTACAGTCCCAACTGCTCTGGAGGCTGAGGCAGGAGAGACCTGAGGATAAGAGTTCAAGACCAATCCAGGCAACATAGCAAGTCCTTGTCTAAACAAAAATGGGCTGGAGAGTTGGCTCAGTGGTTAAAGGCACTTGTTGTGAAAGATGGGGTTGGAGTCCCGACTCCCAGCATCCACATGGAGACTCACCACCTCCTCAGGGGCCAAACGTACGGGTGGTACACATATGCACATGCAAAACATCCATATACATGAAATAATAAAATTAGTTTAAAAAAAAAAACTAAACAAACCCCAAATCAGCTGGGGGTATATCTCAGCTGAGTGGCTCCTCAGCAGAAATGAAGTCCTGGGTTTGTCCCTAGCACTGACAGCATAAACTGGGCATAGTGACACACACCTGTAATCCTAGCATTCAAGCAGCATGAGGATCAGGAATCCAAAGTTATTCTTAGCTACATAGGGAATATGAGACCAGCTTTAGCTGCAGGAGAAAAAAGAGAGATGTCCGTTTAAAAAAGAAAATGTCCACCAGGCGGTGATGGTGGAAGCCTTTAATCCCAGCACTTGGGAAGCAGGTGGATCTCTGTGAGTTGGAGACCAGCCTGGTCTACAAAGTCAGTTCCAAGACAGGTAGGGTTACACAGAGAAACCCTGTTTCGGAACCCCTCCCCATATTGTGAAAGTTGCTTGCTTGTGGTGGAGGCTCCTGTTACTAGTTGCAAGAGGGCCCAAGGAAGTGAGATAAGCAGAAACTGTCCGCAGAGGGAAGGGGCAAAGAGTCTACCTGTGGGCTGCCTAGGCTGTTTGCTTAGGTTAAACTGGATATGGGCAGGGCACCGTATGAGATGGGCTCAGACTCAGAAGTCTGAGTCCCCCAGAAGGTTGGGGACAGGAGCAAGAGTTTGGGGTTGGAGGTGCCAGTGACAAGGATGGGGTCTTGTAGCTGAGTGAGGGCTGCGGAGACACAGGAGATAGAGATTAGTTAGAGTGGCTTGGGTAGGGAATGAATCTCAGGGAGTAGTTGGCTAGCTTACAACTCTCTCTCTCTCTCTCTCTCTCTCTCTCTCTCTCTCTCTCACACACACACACACACACACACACACACACACACACAAACACACACCCCACACACTCTGGATCATGAGTTGAATCAGGAGGAGGCCGATTCTTGTCCTTGGCCAGGACAACATGAGAGGATGTGAGTTGGGTTTTGAGTTTGGCCTTAAGGTGTCTTGGGCTTTAGCAGTCTATATGCCATGTGCTATTGCAGTTGCCTAGAGGCCAACCTAAGTCCCATTTGGGGGCCCCAGTCAATAACATGGTCCTTAGGGCCAAGTTTCAAATACCCCTGCCTACTGTCACAGCCCTCCCCCAACTCCGCGGCCTCCCTGGAGCCCCAGCCACTCAGGACCTGGCCCTGCCGGGGTTCCCCCAGGCCTGGTCGTTCCCACAGACGTCCCAGGAGCGCGTTCCCGCGGGTCCAGCGGTCGCTAGGCTGCAGGCTGGGGCCCAAGCCCTCTCGGCCGAGCTGGCAAAGAGTGGTGCAGGTGGCAGCGCATGGCGGCAGAGCCCGGGCGCTCGTGGACTCAGGCGCGCAATGCCTACGGCGCTAGAGAGGCGCTGAGACGAGGCGTGGGCCGCCGGCTGGATCCCGGCTCGCAACCCAATGGGCCGGTCCCCGGAGATGTCCGCGCCCCGGGCCGCCTGGCTCGCCTGCGTGGCCAGCTGCGGGCCGAGGCGGCCGGGCGAGCCGAGGCGCCGCGGCTGCTGCGGATAGTGGAACGCGCGGGAGAGCGAGCCGGGGCGGAGGGGACCAGCGAGAGGAGCGAGGCGCGCAGCGGGGGCTCCGTTTGCTCGGTGTGCGGGGAGCCGCGCGGAGGCGCCACCTACCCCGCGGGCGTCCTGGAGGTGAGCGAGCGGCGGCTGCAGGAGGGGCTGGCGACCGTGCGTGCCGAGATGGGTGCGGGGCTCGAGGCGCTGCGCGCGGAGCTGCGGGCGGAGCTGGACGCCCTGCGCGCCCTGCTTCCGCCGCCGCCGCCGCCGCCGCCACCCGCCCGCCGCGAGCCCCGCGGTCCCGCCCTGCTGCGGGCGCTCGGCACCGTGAATAAGTTGGTTTCGGCCTCGAGGGCCGCGGAGAATGGTCCCGACGCCCCAGCCAACGGCCTGGCGAACCGAGCCACGGCCCGGAAGAACCACAAGAAAACCCCAGTGCCTTCAGCGGCTGCGCAGGGCGGAGGAGATTGAAGGGCTCCGGTGTCCCCAGAAGAGGGCAAGGTGGCTGATGTGCAATCCTGTTAACAGACTCCCCAGATGCCAATGATGCTCCATTATTTAAAGTGTGGGCGGCAGGGGCTGCGTAGATGGCTTTGCGCTATGGGTAATCGCCACCCGGGACTGTGGCTGCCGCTGTAGAGCCCCTTTTGGCTTTGAGGCTGGACCAAATTGCGACTGACTGCCAGGGAGGGGCTGGCCAAACCAAGGGATCTGCAGCCTGGAGGCAAATGGTTGCACTTTCTTTTTCTTTAAAGCCCTAGGGGGTAGGCAGGACCTCCATGCACCAGAATAGTGTCAATTATGTACTGTGTAACAGACTTTAGGGACATAGGTAGCGGAGACAGTGCCCCTTCACTGTAACCTCTACATGGCATGAGCTGAGCATCAGTTTGCTCCACCACCACTCCATTGATAATGGGACCCACCCTCCCGGGGCCCACTTTCCTACCATAGTGTCATGTTGTCAGTATCCCTTGGACTCGGCCTCGAACAGTGAGAAGGACACAGCCCTTCACTTAACCCTCCCAACAGTTGCTCAACACCAGCTTCTCTATAGAAAATATTCCACAGCGTAATGATTCCCTAGAGTGTCACCAGCGCTTGCTGTCTGTCACCAAAACCAGTCAACTCAGTGCCTTCTGCTGGAACCTGCTTTTTCTTAAGGACTGGCTTGGGGTTGCAACCAGGGTCATCATTTTCATGTGGCACGGTAACCCCCTTTGATGCTCACCCAGCTTGTTCTTAAAATAAACTGTAATTTCTGGTATAGGTGGCATTTCTGAGATGTACTGATTTTCAAACCCCTTTCCTTTGACCTGGAGATTCATAACAACATGTTGTTACGGGTGGGTGCTAGAGTTGGGTATCTGAATGGGTCTCGGTTTTGGAAGAAGTTTGTATGATTGAGGTGGGCAAGAGGGCAGTCACTCAGGAGCCTGTTGGTGGTGTGGACAGGAAGGTTGCCGCGAGGTTGGAGCAGAATTCTCTCCCCATCGTCCCCTTGACCACACACCTCTTCCCAGCCACACTAGGCCAAGGTCACTCTGCATCTTTTATTGTGAAAGCAGGAGTCACCCCTGAATCCTAGGGGCCCTGCCAGAGTCTCAGGCCGACTCCCAAGCCCCAAAGAGCCACGTGCAAACAGGGTAGGGTAGAGACTGATGACCGGATGGATGCTCCAGGAGAGGCTGATATCCTGCGCCCTCCAAGAGGTTGCTGGGGACGGAAATTATCTATGATCGGTCTGGGGTGCAAACTCGGTGACCCAGTCTGGGGAATGGTCTGGAACTGGGCTACCTGAGGATGGGCAAAGACAGGTCAAGATGCAACGGGGCAGGTGGAGAAAGCAGGAGTGTCAACTGAGGCTGTGGGAAGGAGCTTGGCATTGGGTAGGGGTAGTAGCTCCCACCTGCGCGCGCCCAATGGGTATGGTGTTTTCAAAGACTGTCCAGAGAACAGCTGGCTCACAGCCCGGTGTGGTCAGAGACCCAGAGTATCGGTAGTATCTCAAGAGCCCCACAGAACTTGGCAGCAGCGAGGCCAGTGGGAAGGTGGACGTCAGGTTCACAGAGACCCCTGGACGGTGGGAGAGAAGCTGGAACTCGACTCCCCTGCTCTTGCTCCTCGCCCACATACCTTCCAGCCCAGACGGGACCCCGCAGATTCTTACCAGGCAAAGTTAAATTTTTTAGGCCAGACACAATGGCAGAGAAATTGGTATTGTCCCTGTCCTCCTCCTGGAGAGAATTCCAGTGAGAGGAGCTTTGAGGTTCTGTGTGCGTGTGTCCAAAAGTGAGACAGGATAGCTGGGACACCAGTGGGAAGGGCCCAGTTGGAGTGTCTGGGAGATCTGGGGATGGAGTGAGGAAGGTCACCTCCCACGATGCCCACTAACACTCCATTCCATTGGCCCCGCCTCCCGAAAACTCCCTAAGCCCCTTGATCTCCACAGACTCCAAACATCTGTTCCCTCCACACAGGCATGGAGCCACACAGCCCCTTCCTCACCACCAACAGCACGGCTAGCACAGCGAAACCATCCGGATGGCTTTGTGCCTCCCTCATGCTCTGGTACTTTGTGTTCACGTGGAGCATGTGCATCTAGGGAATACAGACCATAGGTGGCGTCCCGCTGCCCTCTGCTCCCTATGCCCATCTTCCTTCTGGTCCACCCTGAACCCACCTCCATAGAGCCACGCTTCTCATCCAGGCTGTGCTCTGAGCCTTTGTGCCCTGGGCTGCCCCAGTGGAAATGCAGCTGCAGCAGCCGGTACCCTGGTGATGGCAGCCCAGCCCCTCGGATCACTGGGCAGCTCTGCCGACAGGAATTTACTCGAAGTAGCACTGAAGGTGGGGGAACATATGAGAGTCTACCCCTCCCCAGCAGACCCCCCACTGTGGGAGTCAAACTGGCCCCAGCAGTGTGGTTATGAGGACCTTGATTTCTTTCCAGCATCTTGGAATCTAGGTGTGAGCTGACTGTCCTCTGGCCATGTCTACTTTTATTTATAGGGGAGTTCCTGCCATCTCCCTACAATATGTGTAGGGCCTCCTTTGGATTCCTAAGTGTGTTACATTCTCATAGCTTCTTAGTCCACTTGTGTGTGGGGTGGGGGGTGAGCTCTTTGGAGAAGAGTTCCTTTTCAGCCCCTCTGTGTGTTCTGATTCCTGTGTATGGGGGAAGATTCCTACAAGCCGTGTGGACTTATTGCCTGTATATTGGTCTTGATCTTATGATGCTGACCTGTATGGCCATCATTTTCCAGGGTCCAAGGGTCCAGAGGTGCTGAATCATAGCCTTGAAAGATGAAGGGCTCAAGAGTGTAGTCTCGTTGGACCAATCGAAGGTCAATGTTGACAGGGGACTGGGCTGGGCCCCCACAAGCAGGTGCTAGCTCCTTCCAGTGTGTAGGGCCTGAGGAGACAAGGACTGGAGTCTGCAGCTGAGTCAAGGAGGCTGTCTGAGGGTGGATCCCATGACTCAAGCATTCCCCGCCAAGGACCATCTTTCCCTCCATTTTTAGACCCATCTGACTTAGCTACCAAGTCTGTAAGCAGACTGCCCCATACAGGGTAGATGCATCTAGGACCTGGCTACATACTCATGCTGGGGACCACCCCTGGCCACACCCATAGGCTCACAGGCCCTAACCATGGATTATAACAGATACACATGAGCACAGCATGCCTGCTGCCCAGTCCTTTGGGTCACAGGAGCTGGCAGAGACTAGACAGATCCACATAGCCTGTTACAACTGTCCTCACCGCACGTTGGATCTTGGGAGTCATAGCACCAGGCACCTGCAGACAGGAGGCAGGGATCAAGCTGAGAACTACCACGTGGCCCTTCAAAGTTCCTGGCCTCAGTTCAGGAATGGGGCCAGGCTAGCCAGGAGAGATTGTTCCCCTGTCCATACATCTCCTCCCAAACTTGCCCTACCATTAGAGGATAAATGGTGTTAGGTAGATCTAAGATCACACAGGCAAAGCCTTGCTGCTCACCCTTGGAGTCCACCTTTGCCACAGGTTGCATGGCGAGGAATCGGAGCAGGAAGCCCAGGGCCCACATGATGCAGCTGTGGCTGTGACTCTGGAGAACTGCAGACTGGACAAGGAAAGTGTGACCAGGATACTTGGAGGGCTGATCATTCATTGGCCGGTGAACTAGAGGTGTGGATAAGTATCCTGTGGACACACTGAGGCGGGGCCCTAGAGGGCCAGAGTGGGTGGAGCCCAGATAGGGCCACTAGGAACAGAGGTGGGCTGGAGCTGGTCCAGGGCTGCTGCAGCCAGTGTAATGGTTAGCATTAATTCTTAAGGGTGTCTGATATTATTCTCACAGCTGAGGAAATGGGGGACAGGGACCTGGGTGACATGTCAAAGCCATCACCTAAGAAATCAGTTCAAGGGGTGAGTCACTTTGGAGCCTAGTGCCCAAGACTTAAGAGGCTAGGGATAGGAGGCACTGATGCTTCCTGCCTTGCTACAAACTTGAGATTCCAATCCCTGTCCCAAGTCCAGGTTCACAGCTGCCTTCCTACTGATGCACCTGTCTGAGGATTACCCTACTAAAAGGTGCAGCCCTTCCGTGGTGGAGACATTGCAGTGGCTCAAGCCCCCTTGCCCACATCCCAGGCACTCCGGAGTGAAGGGTCTCTGACTCTCTGGTTTCCCAATGTGTCAAATGATCACTTGACAGTTCTGCATTTGGGCACCATGTGTCTGTGGTGTGAGTAGGTTTGGCCTAACCATGACTACTAGGGAGTAGGCTGGAGGCCTGTCCCTCTGGGTATACCAGTATTCAGCATCTCTTTGCCATAGCCCAAGGGAGCTCAGTGGAGGAGTACTTGCTTAGCATGTGTTCCTGGATTTATCCTCAGCATTGTAGAAACAAATACAACTGCTGGAGGACCAGATTCATCCCTGGAGGAAGGAGGAAAAGGCAGAGTGGATAATGATGCTGACACCCCTGCTTCAGATGTGCTGAGGGACTGAAGCTCCCAATCCCTATCAAGGACTCGGTTGTTCCTTCCTAACCCTGACCTCTTGTCAGCCTTTGCAACAGCCTGTTCTGTCACTGCCCTGTCACTGAGGCCTGCAGGCTCAATCACAGCTGCAGTTCTTGTTCCTGGGCTCTGACCAACGAGGGTTCCTGCATGCATGTGGCACACACACATATATTCAAGCACACACACACACACACACACACACACACACAAACAAAAAACCCAAAACTATAAAAATTGAAATACCATGCCAGGCATGGTGGCCCACACCTTTAATCCCAGCACTCATGAGAGGCAGGAGGATCTCTGTGAGTTTGAGGCCTGCATGATCTAAAACAGTGAGTTCTAAGACAGCCAAGGTTATATAGAGTCTCAAAAAACAAAACAAAACAAAAAAACACAAAAAAACAAAAACAAAATTTTTTAAAGGAAGGTGAGCTTAAGGATTCCTCCTAGAAATTACTACCAAGAACTCTGGTGTAGCCAGGGTTGGTGGCACGTCTTTAATCCCAGCACTTGGGAGGCCAAGGCAGGTGGATCTCTGAGTTCGAGGCCAGCCTGATCTGCAGAGTTCCAGGTCAGCCTCTAAAGCTACCTGGAACTGCCCCCCCCAAAAAAAACAAAAAAAAAAAACAAAAAAACACACATATTAAAAAAAAACAACAAACAAACAAAACAACCCCCCCCCCAAAAAAAACCTCTGGTGTCCCACAGAAACAACAGTAGTGAACACAGCATGTGGAGCCCTTACCCAAGTGCCACTGGGTGGGTGTAGTCCCCTTGCTCCTTTTCAGGAGGGAGCGCAGCCCAAGTCAACAGGTCCCTCTAGTCTTTACCACATTGGGACTTGTGGAAAGACAAAATCACCCAACAACCTTAATAGATGAGAATTTCCCCAGAGGATCCAAGCTTTTCCAGCCTCTGCAGAGAGGCATGGTCCAGCCCAGCCTGGGTGTAGGTAGCCACCCTCTGAGAACCTAGAGCTGCTGTGATGGAAGGGGCAGCTTACTCAACCTGAACAGCTAGGGACTAAGTCCCAGGACCTTCCCTTTTCGGCCTAGCCCATACTAGTTACCAGTAACCAGAGGGTACACCAGTCTGCCTGTGACTCTAGCAACATCTCAGAGAGAGCACAGGGTGGCCCTGTCATGAATCCTGCACAGAGGCTCCAAACCTAGCTGTCTGGTCCTCAACCAAGGGTTGTCAGAAGCCAGCTAGATGCCTGTAAGGGCTGAAACCTTAGAGCTCTGGCTATAGGGCCAGGCTGCAGCAAGGACTGACCATGCCTTTTCTATAACACAAGTTTATTTGGCATTGGATGAAATGGTTCTCACAGCATCTTAAGAAAGGATTAATGCCAACCCGATCAAAAATACACCCAAACTAAAACCTTTAGTGAAAGGAGTATGTAAAAACAGGCATTGAGACAATGAATGTACAGTATCAAATTCCACTTCAAGGCAGGTCAGAGGGCACCCAGCCTCTCAGAAGAGTGGCAAGGCAGTCCTGGGAAAGGGGCCTCCCAGGAGTTTGGCCTGTCCCTTGGGGCCTTGTGGGATGGGCAAGGAGACAAACCTTAGCAAATCCTGGACCTGGAATTATTCACCAGTAAGATCTGGGGAGGGTGGCAGACCCCAGTGCTTGGAACTGCAGTAACAATAGTCTAAACAGCTCAAAACACAGGCCATGTGCACCCTGAATGCTTGCTGGGCAGACCCTGGCAGTCCTGTCAGGCCCACTTCACCTCAGCAGCACCATGGCCCACTTTAGGTCACCCTCTTCACCTCTGCCTCCTAGACTCAAGCCCCAACCCCAACAGTCATTTGGTCCCCAGAGAATTTCAGTCTGTACATATGGCCTTCAGAGGCACTGCTGTGTGGTCCTTATGATTCTTCTGGGTGGCCTGGCACCAAGACAGTTGCCCACTGCTGCTCTGGAGCGTGGCTGCCCAGTGCCCAGCACTCAATACTTGCTGGAAGTATGCTGAACTTCCCGTTCTTCTCAGCCATGGGCGGAGGAGGCAAGAGCTCTTTGGCAGAGGATGTCCGCAGCAGCTAGCCTGTGGGTTCAGCCTTGAGACAGACTATCCAGGGACAAATCTCATACCTCCAGTTAGCCCTGGGGATCCAGTCTGAAGATGCTCCATTATGAGAAGGGGAGACAGGTTTCCAAGCAGTGTAAGAATGTGCCTAGAACTGTGCAGGTCTGATCAAGCACCAAAGAGCTGGAGGGTCTTAAGTCGCTTCTCCCACTCATGTTCTTAGCTGGACAGGAGTCACAGTCCCACTGACCACAGACTAGGAAGCAGCTCAGACCAAGTGGTCTAAGAGCAGCCCAAGGGCAAATGGCTCATGTGGGGCAGTGGGGCCTGTCTTCAACTCCCATGAACCATCATCACCTGCAAACATTTGGCCATGTGAGGAAACACATAGATACAGAAAGATCCAGACATCCAACATAGAAAAGATACAGATGTGCTAAAAATTGCACAGAACTTGCTTAGTCTCCAACCCTTAGAAACACTAAAGGCCTGTGCTGGGAGACAAGACCACCACATGGAGTTAGCAACAGGGGCCTCTTGGCAAAAAGCCCAGGTACCCAGTGCTGTGGAGGGGCTGGGAGGCATGTATGTGGCCAGCAGATGCTGGGCTCCAGCAGTGGTCATGGGGTGAGGTGGACTCAGATAACACAACACAGGATGTCTACTTGAGTCAATTCTCTTCCCAAACAAACAACCCTTTATGGCACAGACAAGGTGGGGGAGGGGGGCTGGCTAAACCCAACGGTCATTCGCCAGCAAGCAGAGCACAGGGATCCAGAGAAAAGCCAGCATGCCCAACCCTGCACAGGGGTCTAGAGTCTACTCCTGGGGAGCCATGCAGAGCTACGCCATGGAGAGTGCTGGCCTCAAAGCAAAGCTAGAAATGGGGTGGCAAGTCAATTTTCTCCCAGGGACTGGCACCTCAATATTTGCATTTGGGCCTCAACAGGATGCCCCCAGAGAGCCAGTGCAGCAGCTGCAAATGTGTCCCCTGGAAGCGGTTCACAGATGCTCTGATGCCCCTAGGGAGTCACTAGTGTTGCACATAGTGGCAGCCCTGCTCTGTCTATATTGGTGCAGCCACTGATTAATGACTGGCTTCTGTGGGTGAGACAGTGCAGTAAGCAAGCCCATCCAAAGATGTTTGGTGTGAGTGCAGCCCACTGTCTCTGTCCTCTTGGAAATGTGTGGTTTGAAAACCCGTGTCATTCTGTCATTTAAAAATGAGACTGACCCAAAGCTTTTCATGTCTGAGAAGCCCTCAGATAAAGATGACACAGGCACTTGTTCCTCTCTTGGGGTGCCTAGCTTCAGTTTCTATGTACACACCCCCTGCTGGTGGGATGTGGCAGTGGAGTAGGTCCAGGCTATGACAGGACCCTTCAAGCCTCCCACTGAGATAGGTGTCTTCTGAACAGGAAGTAGATACTCCAGCCCACTGGGGCCATGAGCTGAGCCACCTAAACCACAGTACTGAGGGAGCTGCAGGGGTGGCGCCCTCCACCTGGTGGTGCCTCTGTAGCTGGGGTATTCCCATTCTGGGCAGGGTCAGGAGGCACCAGCAGGGCACTGCTGCTGTCTGTGGAGTCTTCCAGATCTGCCAAGGAGGTCTCTGCAGGGGGCAATGGATGTTCCAAGTGCCTGGGCAATGCACCCTCCATACCACCATCCCTTGTGGTTGGCAGGCTGGCCTCCTCAGGTTCAAAGGCATCATCATCTGCAGGAGACCAGGGGGATGTCAGAAGCAAGTCTGGTCAGATTGAGGATTCCCTTCCTAATTGCTGAGTGGTAAACAGGACCTATGGGAGCTCCTAGTCTAATGCTCTGGCACACACAAGTTCATCTTGCCACTACTGCTTGCGGTAGGTGAGATGTAGTAACCAACTGCTCAGAACAAAGGGAGACCAGAGGGAAGCCACTCTGACTCCCCAGGGACACACAATAAGGAGCTTCTGGACTGGACACCCTGGGCTACAGCAGAACTATGGCAACTACAGCAAAGGGGTTGGGTAGGAGCAGGCAGCCTGGAGAACCATTGGTGTTAGCACAAAGTCATTCCCTAAATCTACACCCTGCTTAGCACTTTGGGCTGTTTCTGAATGCTGGTGACCACAGGCTTTGGCTATGAGCTGTCTCCATCCCTACTCCCTGCCCTGCAGCCTGGAGGCTGGAGAGTGGAGATCTGCATTTAATGCAGTCTTGGTGGAAAGCTTGTCTAGTCTCAGCCCTTTTGCAGTGCTAAAGAACCAACTAAAGGCCTCTAGCATTCTAGGCAAATGTTCTACCAACTGAGCTATGACCCTAGCTCTCTGACTGCAGCCTCTCTGATAACAGTCTGACAATCGGCTCTGAAGGCAGGAATCCAATTCTCATAGCCCTAGACAGCAGTGTTAAAAGTCCCACTCTGCTGCAGAGTGCAGTCTGATGAGCCAGACATTTTCACACAGGGAACAGGACAGGACTCCTAATGGGTCAGGTAAGGGGCAGGGAGGGAAGCAGCACCCTGGACACTCCTCCTGAGCTATGCAGTCTAGAAGAACTACTCAGGGTCAGGTGGGAAACAAGCAACTTTTCAACACAATACTTGGAACTGTTACAGTAGTATCTTTATGGTTCAGAACAAGCTCCAGAGCTGGGCCAGGACCAGATCTGTTCTCATGATACCCACTGCTCAGCCCCATTGCTTCACAGAGATGGGCTGAGAGGCCGAAGGCTATCCCGCCACTAACAGGTGCTCACAGGAGGAAGAGAAGGATGCTGCCCATGGATCCCCAGAACTCAACACCCTGAAGATGGCCAGGACAAAGTGCCTTCTGCAGGAGCAATCTTGAGAATGGCCCCAAAGTAAAGACTAAGAAGGCGGCCAGAAGGGAAGGAGGGTCCTCAGATCCCAGGAAACCCTATGGTCCTGGTCCTGCATTCCTGATTGCTTGGCAACTCCATATTCCCTCTCCCTAGGGTGGCCAGGCACCTGCAGGGTCGTAGAACATACTGTCCGGGTTGATAGAAGCCTCATAGGGTGGTGGTGGATCATCTGGCTGGTCCATGTCTGGGTACTTGTACGCCGTATAAGGAGGCGGAGGGTCGTGGAAATGGAAAGTCCCACCTTCCCCGTCATCAGAAAGATGTAGTGGGGTGAGGCCTGTGCCAAATCCATCTGGGCCATAGTCAAAACCAGGGATCCTTCGGCCAAGGTTGAAATGGTGCACTGAACCATCGAAACAGAGAAACAGGAGGGAAGCTGTGTGATTTGGAAGCAGGCTGCTGGCTCCTGAGCCTTCTTCCCAAGGCTGACCCTGCCACCCGTGTCACACTCCTGTAGCCATCTACACACTTGCCAACCACATCCAACAAGTCACATGAGACTCTGATTTGGCCAAAACATCCCATCCCTGGATTTCTCCAACTAATCCACCTATATGCAACCTATTCCTACCCTGTCATTTAACAACAGGAGCAAACCCTTGGCATTGCTGTAGCCTCCAGCTCCAATTCTGTTCACCATAGAAACTTATGTGAGCATAAAGACAGATTAGGAGGACACAGCTGCCACCGCTGAAAACTCAGGGTCTTAGTTAGCCAGTTTCAACCCTGCCCTGGGAAACACTGAGGCCCCTTCACAGAACAGGTAAAATCCCCTGTAGCTGTTGGCAATTTGCTCTTAGGCCTCCTGTTGTTAGGGAGATGGGGCACTCTGGCTAAGACATTATCTTAGCTGCCTGCTGTGGCTACAGGGATCTGAGCCTCCCTGGCAGGGGCCCATACTCAAAGCTCACCACAAGAAAGTGCCTGAATGTTTAGAGACGCTGCTCCTGATACAGAGCAGAGAGGGAGCAGGCCTACCTTGAACTTTGGCCCATGAGTTCCTCCTCAGGTGTCCCACATCTCTGGCTCCCTAAGGTGTGTTCACCCCAAGTCAAGCAGGTATGTAGCTGCAGAGGGACACCTTTCTCTCATACCTCACCAGATTCTACCTTGGAGGGATACAACTCAGGACAGGGAAGACTTGGAAGACCTAGGAAGGCTGAGGGTCACTATTGTGGCCCTGGGTGGGCACTCACAGTTTGCTCCAATCAGGGACTCGATGCGCTCCCGGCGCCTCTGGCGCAGCCGGTGGACCATGAAAAGCAGCAGCGAGAGGATGAGGAAGGAGGAGATGCAGCTGACGACCAGGCGCATCCCACTAGCCATGGAGTCAAACAGGCTGCTACCATCTATGAGGAGGGGTGAGGAGGAAGGAAAGCAGCTGCTCTGAGAAAAGGAACTTGCAGGGCTAGGGGTGGGTAGCACAAATGCAGGCATGGCTTAGGCCTTGGGCTGGTTGAGGCTTCTCCCCTCCACCTCAATAGCTGTTGACACCATCCCTGACAAGTTTTTAGAACAGAGGATAAAAGAAAACTGCTCAAAATTGAGAGTATACTGTAACAACACTGAAAAAGCAAGAAAGGGAACACAGCTCAGAAGTTTCCAAAGGCGCTGCACAAGTGAGCACCACCTCTTTGCTCTGGGACACAGTGGCTGCCTGGCCTCACCCTGGTTCTTCCTCAATGGCCACTGTGTGAAATGCTGTTACAACAGCCACTGAGCAAGGGAGCAGAGACTTCCGCTCTAGGACTGGTGGGCACTGGAGAGCTGGGCTGTGATATAATTTAGGGGCCAGGCGCCTTCCCAAGGTTGTGCGTGTCTACAGTGACAGAATGACAATACAATAATACTAAGCCTGAGCTCACTGGAGGACCACATGGAAGAGAAAGCCACTACACTGAACCTTCCAACAACTGTCTGGGCTGAGGTTCACAAAGGAGAACTACTGTGAACACTGTTACTCAAAAATAGTTTTCACTGCAGCTATGAGTCTTCAAGCCACAGCAGAAAAATCAGTCTCACTGTACACCATGCAAAGCAGCCTTCACTGCACGCCTCTGAAGTAGACTTTCTTTAAGAAGCCCCAGCTACCCTGTGCACACTCATGCAGGTGCAGGAGGGGCTAGAGCAGCACCAGCTCCCTTTTTCTGGATAAATTTTGGGAAAAGAGGATGCTAAACTGTCTTCCCACTGCACTGGAGACCAAGAAACCAGATGGCAGGTAAAGGTCCTGGGGGCACACGAGATCCACTCCATGCCAGTACGTGCACTATCAAGTTTAACTCTCCTCAGGTCCATGTGTGTTACTTTCCAATATGACTGATCCTGAACATTTTTTTCTAGGACTTTCACAGTATGGATCTATCTATCTATCTATCTATCTATCTATCTATCTATCTATCTATCTATCTATCTATCTTCTTTGGTGAAGTATAAATGATTTTTATTACAGCTGCGTTTTCTTATTACTGACCTTTTAGGGGGCTTGGTTGTTTTTTTAAAGACAAAATCTCATATATCCCAAACTGGCCTCAAATTTTTTCTGTAGCCAAGGATAGCCCTAACCTTCTGAACTTCCTGCCGACAGGCCTGCACCGTCATTCTCTACTTTGTAGTGCTGGGTGGAGCTCAAACCCAAGGACTCATGCATGCTAGGCAAACACAGTATGAACTGCTATGTTCCCAGCCTCCAGAGTTCTTTACATATTCTGAATATAAGAATTCTGGCCCGGAGTTGGTGGTGCACACCTTTAATCTCAGCACTCGGGAGGCAGAGGCAGGTGGATCTCTGTGAGTTCGAGGCCAGCCTGGTCTACAGAGTGAGTTCCAGGACAACCTCCAAAGCAATACAGAGAGACCCTGCCTTGAAAAACCAAAAAAAAAAAAAACCAAAAAAAAAAAAAAAAAACCCAAAAAACAAACACAACAACAAAAAGGAATTCTGTAAGGCTGGGTGGTGGTAGAGCACGGCTTTAATTCCAGCACTTGGGAGGCAGAGGCAGGAGGATCTCTGTGAGTTTGAGGACAGCCTGGTCTAAAAAGCAAGTTCCAATACAGCTAAGACAGTTACACAGAGAAACCCTGTCTTGGGGAAAAACAAAAAAACACCTCTGCTTAGGATCACAACAGGTGGGTTTCTGATTGGATTTATATACCAGTATCTACAGTTAGTTTGGGAAGAATTAACCTACTAGTGATACCCAGCTTTCACCCTCCCGAGTGCTGGGATCGAAGACATGCCCACCACCACCTGGCTGGTATTTTCCTTTTTATTAAAGTCTTCGATTTTGTTCTTACCTCAGGGTTTTATGCTGGCAGTACATACAGTATGCAGAGTTTACAGTTAGACACTTCCTATTTTGGGGGCCTATTTTAGGTGGTACTTTCTTTACATCTTCAGTATTTAACTGTTACAGACACTATACATAAACACAACGGATGGATATTCTATCTGAAGACCTTGCTAAACACATTAGTAGTTCTAGTAACTTTCCTGCAGATCCTCCAGTATTTTCTTTGTAATTATATCATTTGGGAAAGTGATGTTCTCATGTCTTCATCCTTGCTTCAAATACCTATTTTTCCCTTTCCCTGGCAATGACCCTGGCCTTAAATAAATGCTGAACAAAGAGCAGTCACCTTTATATTGCTTAAGGGAAAACTGAAGGCTGAGACTCTGTTCCTGTTGTCTCTACTTATACAGCAGGATTGGTCCTTGGTGTAAGTGAGTAATCCCTAGCAAAGGCCTCTTTGGGAAAGACAAGGTCTTGTGGGAACAGGCACAACAGAGCAGGTCCCAGTCAAGATGCTCTAGCTGTGAGGAAAGTGGCCTGCAGAAGCTCTGGGCCTGCCTGACAAACTAAGGGTTCTGCTCTACTAGGAAGTCCCCAATGGCAGGGGCAGGCTTGATAGGCTAACTATACCAGAGATGGGCCACCCTCTATAATCTGGTCATTTCTACAGAGCCAGACAGAGTTGCAGGGTAGCACTGGAAGATTCCTAAAAAGTGGAACCACGAACCCCAATGATACAGCTTGTGAAAGTTCCAAGTTTGACTCCTATAAATAACAACTAAGCTTGAAATTACAGCAATGTGGCTAGGGGCACAGGAAACTTTGCAAATAACCAGTTGCTATCTGTATTTTCATGACCCTGGGAGGATGCATTCTATTCTGTGGGAAGGAAGAGGTCCAAGTATCAACCTCCTGATGCCAAGGTCTCTGCATTCTGTTGGGCTTCCCAGAAGCACAGCCTCTGCACTTACTTCAAGTCGACTGCATGTCTGACGGTACATGTGCAGAATGCCTGCTTCTGTCCAGTCTTAGACACAGCCTCGAAAGGGCAGCTCCACTCTCCTACCTGGCAGCCCCTTAGGGAAGGATGATGATGGCACTCTGCTCAGGGGACAGTACTCAACAGTTGTGGCCTCATGCTCCAGCTCTAGCCTCCCTTCCACAGAGCACCTGGAGAATGAGGACACAATCTTCACCCCCAAGCTGCTATTCTGCAGGGCCTACCCATATCACTGTCATACTGTGGCACCCAAGAAAATAAGAAATTCATGCTTTTAATTCATACTCCTCTTGAGGCTGAGATGTCAGTGGCTCTGATGTACAGCAAAGAAAGAGGCCACGCAAGGTGTCTATGGGTGCTAATGTGCCTGAGCAGGACTCAAAACTGCTGAGTTTTCCCACCAGGAGTGCAAAGGACCCCAGGCCTTACACATGATAGATAAGTGCTCTATCACTGAGAATATCTAAGCCCCATGAACATTCTTTTGTTGCAAGTGGAAGGAATACAGTTATCCTGAAACTTAACTACACAATGTGTACCTTAGAGCACCACCTAGGGGTGAAGAGTTTTGTTTCTTTTTGATCTGTCGAGACAGGATTTCACAGTCATGGGGGCTTTTACAGATGCCTAGCGAGCCAAGTCAGCTATGTAAAGTGTGTGTAGCCACCGCTGCTGTGTCATGTACAACAAGCTCTTGCGAGTCCTCATCACTACTTGGCCAAGGGGTGGCTGCCTCACCTGTGTCCAGACACATGAACTTGCAGCATTCCTTAGGGTCCTTGCGGTACTGCTGACATCCCTGGGGCCGCTCACACAGGGCAGCAACACACATCTCAGGCTCTCCTCGATGGCAGGTACAGCTCAAGCATGGGTCATCTCCCTTGGGAGTGAAGTAGAACCCTTCATCCACCACATTGTCTTTAATATCAACACATGTCTGACCTGCAAGGGGCACATATGCACAGATGTATGTGTTACCAGCAGCACTGAGCCTTGGTTCCTCACTGCTACCTGCACCTTTGAAAGACAGGGTCAGATCTTTTCCGCAAGTCCTTCCTTGTACGGCATGCTATGAATCTGAAGCAGTCACCACACTCCATCTAGACAAAGCACAACTGGTTAAAACAAATGAAGCCCACCAACTCAGAACAGGAATGGCAGATCAGGGCAAAGGTGCCTGTAGAAGTATTTGCTTTTAAGGTGCCTACTTCATTTATGAGATTTTCTAAATGCTAAAATGCAGATGTTATGGATATCAACTCTTTGAAAAATGGAATGTGTTTATAATGAGTCTCTAGGTACTGCCTGGCAAGAAGATCCCCTGAAACTGAGACATATGTAGTAAACTGCACAGAAGTGACCTAGGGGACTTGAGCAGGGGAAAGAGCTATAACCAGCCCCTTAAGCTAGTAAGCAGATATGACAGACGCACGGAGAAGGGATGTGTATGAGGTTAGGGAACTGGAAAAGGAAGCTTGTTCCACTTTCCAGATGGCATGGGGGTATCTAGAAAGAAATTCTGGAAAGCTTACAGCTCTCCTCAGTTAGGACTGAGATCACCCACATGGCCACCGTTGTTTAGGGGAAGAAACAGAACATTCTGTGCTACAACAATGAGAAAAGAACAAGGAAAAAAAGAAACAGAACCCTTAGAAAACTACAGGATACCATTAATTATCCCAAAACCGTTAAGCATCAACACAGGCCATTGGCTCGGCCGCCTAAGCAGTAATCTTGTTTGTCAATTTGAATGTATCAACTATTTGAAGCTGGAAGACCCACCCTAAATCTGGCAGCCTGAATAAAAGGACATAGAAGAAAACACTTTGCCTGCTTGTCCTTACTCTCCTTCAGGGTTCCAACACAGTCTGACACCAGGTGTTCTCTAGGAACCCTACAAGACCCCAGTTACAGACTGGGACTGCCTTGTGGACTGAACAACTAGGTGATTCTCGGCCTTCCCAGGGTTAGACAGCCACTGCTGAACTATTTAGACAGTCTCCTTAAGCCAGTTCTAATAAATTCTCTTTCATATATGTGTTAATTCCATGAGTTCTGCTCCCTTACAGAACTCTGGCTAACACAGCTAACTATACTTTCTATCTGTACTCTCAACTCAGGCTCCAAAAAGAAAAAAACAAAACAAAACATAAGGCCAATATGCTCCTCACACAACTAGCCAAGTACTCTGCCCCTTGTCAGGCAATGAATCGTGTTCTCGGAAGCTTCAAGCACCCTAAAGATGCCAGGCTGGAGCCAGCCGTAGGGGAGAATAGCGTTCCGAGGGCTGATGCAGAATCAGAACAGCAGCAGGCCACAAGCTGTCACAGCTGACTATCACTGGGAAGTTCTGTCAGGTGGTCTCTGAGGCAGCTCAAAGGCAGACCAAATATGGAGGATGGAGCAGAAAGAACAGGAAGGCTGTGGTGTGCTAAGTTAGCCTAGTCCCGTCTTCCTGTGGGATGAAGGATCTCCTGTACCACAAACCAAGCTGCAAGCCCCCATGTCTACTGCCGTACACTAAATGAAAAAAATACCAGATATGACACAGATGAAAGAACCACCCCACAGAGACCACAAATGTCAATGGCCCATACAGTAAAGGTTCTAATGGCAAAGGCAGGCCACACGCAAGATCAGATGGTGTCTTACTACTCATAAAAAAAAAAGCACTCAGTGGGGGGTTTGCTTATGGTTTCAGAGGTTTAGTCCATTATCATCATGGCAGAGAGCATGGTGGCAGGCATGGCGCTGGAGCAGTAGCTGAGAGCTACATGAGAGACAGAGAGACAGAGAGAGACAGAGACACAGAGACACAGAGGGTCTGGCTTGGGCTTTTGAAACCTTAAAGTCCACCCCTAGAGAAACGCCTCCTAATTCTTGTAATCCATTTAAGTAGCGCCACTCCCTGGTGACTAAGCATTCAAATATGAGTCTATGGGGGCCATTCTTATTCAAACCGTCACAGATGGAAAGGTTAGTCAAGAAATGGAAAGACCAAGCAGAAATCCTAGAAATGCAAGGCACAGACAAAAGGAGTAAAGAAGCAGCCCCGGAACAGGCTCTTAAGTATGTGTGACATAAGAAGGGTAAGGCTGATTCAGACTCAAGGACAGAAATGAGACCAAGGGACATGGAAGTCAGGTGCAGCGTGTGATTCTGGACTGGATTCCAGACTGGAGAAAAATCAACCTTAAGGCCATCATTGAAACCACTAACAAAACTGCAATAGACTGTTAATGATGGTACGGTATTACTGTCAAATGAAATAATCATGAAGTTGAAAACTGTACTATGTTTATACAAGAGTATGTTCTTAGTAAATACACTGGATTGCTATGAGTCCACAGCATCTCTAATTTTGAACAGATGTTGAATTGGTGAGACAAATACAGGTACGCACCATAAAGGGAACGAGGAAGTACATTACACTGCCCTTGTAATTTTTCCCTAAGTTTGAAATTATATCTAATGCTACCAAAGGTTACTCTTGCTTTCCCCTCAGAGTACAGATGGTCCTTTAAAGTCTTGTCTAGCAAACACTCAAAAACAAGGTTACCTCCAACGCCTACAGATTTAAAGAATGGTATGGGTCTGCTTCCCAATATACTTTATAAAATGAATATAAATGCTGACACAAAGTCGAGCCAGTCTGCTTGCCTGGGCAATGAAGTGGTAGCTGCCGACCCACCCTGCTGCTCTCTTGCTATTATTGCTTTAGCTTCCCAGCTCCCCTACCCAAAGGGTGGCCTCTCTGTAGATGGTCAGAGAGCTCTCAAGTTTTGGCCTCAGCCAGCACAGCAGATGGTGGCAGCAGGCACAGGATATACAACAGTAGGGAAAGCTGGCATCAGCCACAGTTCACTGTCTCTTCTGTGCTGCTGCTGAGGGGGCAGCAAACGTAGGTGATCAAAATTCAAAGGAGGGTAATGAAGCAATTTAAAAACCCACATATGTACTAAAGTGGCCACCCTGTCATGTTACAGCTAAAGACTTCGGTCTGATGGCAAGGGTTATGTGATCCTTAACCACTAGGGGAAGAGCCTGAAGTCTCTTCTGTTTTTGTTAAATCTCCTCTGGCGACTCCAGGGAAAAGTATATACTGTTTCACTAACAACCGAGTCCCTTACTCCAAGCTTATGCAGGATGTTCTCATTTTAGCTACATTCTACAACTCTAGACAAGCAGAATGGGCATTGATGGGAACGGTACTGGAGTGGAGAATGAGCCATCCATATCACTGCAGAGGTGGAAGGTGTGTAACGGGCAGCTGTGCTAAACACATTCCATTCACATGGGAAGATTACATATTTCATTCAACAACTATTGAGAGATGGAGACAAATTCATGCCAACTGCTACGGCAGTCAGAAAGTATTCCAGCTATCACCCAAACCTGGTGAGAGAACTACTGTGATGCAGATTGTTTGGATTGAATTAGACAGTACGATGCAGTCAACCTCATTTAGAAAAAAAAAGAGGGCCAGGCTGTGGTGGCGCACACCTTTAATCCCAGCACTCAGGAGGCAGAGGCAGAGGCAGGCGGATCTCTGTGAATTCGAGGCTGGTCCCAGACAGGCTCCAAAACTACCAAGAAACCCTGTCTCAAACAAACAAACAAACAAACAAACAAAGAGGAAGAGAATCTTGGGAATGGCATCTGTCTTCCAAGCCTGATGATATGTGTTCAATCCCTAGCAGAAGAAGAAAACCAGCTCACTCCTGAGGGTTGTCCTCTGATCTCCACATGTGTGCACAAACATGCATGACACACGGACACGTTTAAAAACCAATAAAAAGAATCTTTCCATTGACACTCATTGAAAGAGATTCTTGGGACCTAAAACTTAAAAAAAAAAAAGTATCTTTAATTATGTGTACGTGTGTGTAGGTATGTTCATGTATGTGTGGGTGCCCATGGAATTCAGAAGAGAGCATTAGGTTCCCTGGAGCTGGAGTTAAATGGCTACTGTGAATTGTACAAGGTTCTTAACCATTGAGCCATGTCTCCAGCCCTGCGAAATCTTTTTTCACTTTGCACAAAGTATCTCGTAAGTCACAGATGAACTGCCCGCTGGGGTCAGATGTCCTCTCTGTGAGAGTATTGCCTTGAGTAATGTTCAGGGACTTTAATGGTACCCAACCAGGCATGTGAATGGAACCAAAGATCCAAGACAGAGGTTGAAGGTCTGAGTAGCAACATCCTGGCTCCCAAATGACTGATGTGCAAGCTGTCACACACAGGTAGCATGTGTAATCTGCTCAGAGGGCTGATGCAGGCTTCCACACTTGGGTTCTACCAATTACGTCACACCATGAAGGGTTTGTAACGAATCTGGACCTACCATGTTTACCACGACCTAGTGTTTGGAGCAATGTTATAAAATTGACTGTATACTTAGGAAGGTTAGGGAATCAGAAGAGAGACAATCTTTCTGATGAGCTGTTATGTCTGGGAAGGTGCTGTTGAGATTTTTATTTTTCCTCTGAGACAGGGTTTCTCTGTGTCTTTGGAGGCTGTCCTTGAACCAGCTCTTGTAGACCAGGCCGATCTCAAACTCACAGAAATCCTCCTGCCTCTGCTGCCTAAGTGCTGGGATTAAAGGTGTGCATGACCACTGTCTGGCTGCTGTTCAGATTTTAAACCCACTGTGAATTAGTAAAAGTAAACATGACCACACAGGAATATTTAGTGAGAAGAGAGACAAAATGGTTATGTATAACTTCAGACTGAACATTTGAATCTTATGTTCATCATGTAAAAAGTGTGTTTCACTGCTTTCTGTGCCTTCATATTTTAGTAGGTTAATGGGATTTATCCTACTAAAGATTTGATGGAATTTATCAATGTGCAGGTAGCCTGATAATGCCTGAGTTGGACACTGCTGAGCAGGCATTTCAGGGCTGGTCTAAACTCCACACTTTTTATCTTTTGATGAAAAAAAAAAAAAAAGCAAAGACAAACTGTAGTAAAGGGATAAAAAATGGCCAAGGAAAAGAACTCAGTAGACATACCTGGCTATCAAGCACTCTCTATTTTAGTTATCTCCAGTGGTGCCCATTCTTCCCCAGCTGCCCATCCCCCTCCCTAGCCCACCAAATGTTTTCTTTGCAAGTGCTTTAGGAGCTAAGAAGCTAGTCTCCTGGATGCCTCTTGATTACTTGCAACGTTTCTTGCTTAAAAAGGAAAAGACTGTTGGTTGGACTAGCACTACAATGCCATTTCTTATTAAAAACAAACAACTTGGCTGCCAAAATCAGTATAATCAAAATCTAACACCTTTCTAATGAGGGCAAAATGCTTATTAATTCATTTATTTGTTTATTTATTTTTGAGGCAGGGTCTTACTATGTAGCCCTGGTTGGCCTAGAATTCAAGAGACCTACCTGCCTCTGCCTTCCCAGTATTGGGATTAATGGCGTGTGCCACCAGGACCAGCAGAATTTGACTTTTTTATAAGCGCTACACAAATTATTGTTAACTTTTAATATGTTGAGTAATTTTCGTTTTGATAACTGGGTCTTTTTTGATTTTTACTTGTATTTGGAAAACCTATAAAATCTCAAATTACATTTATTTACTTGTATGTGTATGAATGTATGTATGTGCGTATGTGTGCCATGGTGCATGTGTGCTCATCAAAAGACAATGTGAGGTAGGTTCTCTCCTCACATCAGCTGGACCCTGGGCATGGAACGAGTGTCAGGCAAGCACCTTCACCTGCTGAGCTGTCTCACAGGCCTTAGGGATATTTCTTAGCATCAACCACTTATATACTGTGGAAAGCTAATTTTCTTTGCATTTTATGATAACTAAATTATGAAGAAATGTTGCAACAATAAACTTAAAACCGAATTACACTTAAAAAACAGAAATATGAGCCAAGGAGAGTACAGAAAAGGAATGTGCCAGGCCAGGCTCACCTCTTAAGAATTAAAAAAAAAAAAAAAAAGTGAGACTAAGTATCAACAAATGAAATTTAACAATGTGAGATACACAAACCCCACAAGGATGGGTAAGCAGCAAATATGACGGTGAGTGCCCAAGGCCCCAGCTACTCAGGAGGCTGAAGACAGTCACTGGAGCCCAAGTGTTCAAGATGAGCATGGGCAACACAGTGAAAACCTGGATCAAAAAAGAAGGTCTAACAAAAAATGAACAAAGTGATACTATTAAAGAAGAAAAACCTACATTAATTTTGAAAACCAGAAAAAAACTCTCTAGTAAAACTCAAAAGGCCAATTGATGTTAAGACAGAAGAAAACAAAATCTAGGACTACTATTGTCTTAACTCTGTTTTCTCTCAAAAATCCTATTCCCTCATACTCATTTTCATCCTTATTGTTACCTTTCCCTGTATGCATACCTATTAAAGCTAAACTTTCTGTGCTGATATTAGCGTTTAAGTCTTCCACAGTGAACAATAAAATTTCCTAACAGCAATCTTTGAACTCTCTGGAAAGATGGGTCCCTACTTCATCGATTCCACTTGATGTCTTTAAACTAGTAAACACCACTCTAAGACTGATTTGGGACTATACTACTCTAGACAACTCCAGACTAGCTAGCAGAAATGGTGTACCTTCTTATTATACCCTGGCCAGAGCTTTAGATAAGAAAATCAGTCAAGCATCTCCCACCACACAGAGACTAGCTACAAATGCTACAGCTAGTCCTCTCAAGACCTTCAGTTGCTTCATTTTTTTTTCCCTACAGGATCCCATGGAGTCATCGTCACCCCATTTCAGCAGGAAGCAATCCTAAGAAAACAATGCACCCTTTCCCTACTGTTGGCATTAAGGGTTTTTTTTTTTTTTTTCTCTCTCGTCACTAAAAAAGGGATAATTGTCACCTGTTTAGGGTTGGTTTTAGTTGTATAGGGTTGGGTATGGAAGGTGATGCTCAGACTCCAGTATCTCTTTTAGATAAGTTTAAGGGTATGGATGGGAAAGTATGGTTAGGATGGGATATAGGTAGATCAACATATCTTCTTGTGAACTAATTTTAACAACTGTTAGCTACAGATAACTTAAATTGGGGCTGGAAAGATGGCTCAGAGGTTAACAGCATTGCCTGCTCTTCCAGAGGTTCTGAGTTCGATTCCCAGCAACCACATGGTGGCTCACAGCCATCTATAAGGAGATCTGGTACACTCTACCTCTAGTCAAGACATTTCAATTCTATCTCTGTTATTGAGAATTTTGTGTGTGTGTGTGTGTGTGTGTATTTACATTTTTGAAGTCATTGTCCTTGCTAAATTATTTTGGGAAGCTTCAGCCATTCAGCAACTATATTTCTGAGAATTACAGGTTATAGTTACCTATGAGGTTAGTCAGACATAGATATTTAATCTTCAAACACTTGAAAGACCTGCAGAATATGGCATTTAAATGTTTTAATATTAGTACTCTGTTGACATGAGACACAATTGCTCCTGACAGCACCGAGCTATTCCCTAAAGTATGTTAGGCACCAATGACACTCCTGGAGTCCTTTCTCTCCTTGGCTACTGGCCTCTTGGGCAAAGAACTGCCCCCACCTCGACCGCTGACTTTGGACATGCTGTCCTACTGTGCTTGCAGGAGACATACTTTGAGACCACTGGACCCTGCCAAGTCAGGGTGAGACAGTCTTTCAAGCTCCCTGCTTCTGTGTCGGTCAGTTACTCTAGATCTTAGCCAAAGCTGTGAGACTCTGGGAGACTGTCCAGGTAGTCTGCTGTTTCTGTCTTCACTGCACCTTTGCAAGTTGCTCACCTGCACTTTCTGCCTACCCTAGCATTGTTATCCTCCTTCTCAGGTCTTTGATGAGGTTGAAGATTAGATGTCACAATTATTGTCCTCTCTTCCTAGACAGAAATATTAGGTACAAGGCTTAAACTTTCCAGTTTTGAACAACTTTGTAGTAATCTCTGTTATGCCTTTACCCTAGGACTGGATATGTAGTTCTTGCCAATTGCTCTTGTTGCTTCACTGGTAGTAGGTCTTAAATTGTGAATGTTTTCACCTTTCTTTCTTTTAGAGTATACTTGATATTTGCTATCTTTGTATATAGTTTTGTATCAAGCCTAAATCTTCTTCTTTATTGCAGTGATATTCATCTCCGCACCTGTAGCACCAATCAAAAGGGCATGGTCACAGTGTGGACGTGACTGGTTAAAAAGGAACAGGATTGGGGCTCGGAAGCCCCTTTGGGTCACAGAGAACATCAAGGTGGCAGGGTCTGCATCCTTGGAGCTGGAGCACCTCGACTGTCACTTGTTTTCTGTGTAAGTTCTTTTTCCTCAAATAAACCCCACTTCACTTATACTGAGTCTAGTGAATCCTGATTTCCATGCCTATAGGCATGAATGAATATTCCTGAAACAGTAGGAACAGAAATGCAATTCCTTTATTCCCAAAGATACATTTTAAAATTCTGTAGAAAGCATTAAGCTTGGTGCTGACACACTAATCAACGCTGTACTGGAGATCTCAGCAAGAAGAGCTCAAGAAATCTGGGTGCACGGTTTCAAAGTTTCAAAGTTGTCTATGAGATATCTAAGAGGATCTCATGGAAATAAAAGAACTAATAAGAGAAACAACAACAACAAAAAAAAAACTCTAAAATTTGTGTAGAAGAGAAAAAGGCCCAAAAGAACAAGTCAGAGAGAGAGAAAAAAACGCATGCCAGATGTTGAGGTCTAGCCTAACCTGTTCCCTAGAAGCATGATGCTGACACAAACTGACAGCAGGGGTCAGAACAGGCCTGGACACCTGTAAGGCTGACACAGCAGGGGAGGAGAGGTGCCAATATATCAGAGCAAAGGAGAAAGGCCTAGTTCACAAGGTCAGAGCTGACCGCACACCTCACTTCAACCATTACTTCAGCGACTGTCAGCAGATCAAGACCAATCTTCCTCCTTACCCCTTCCTAACTTGAGAATGGGATATGGGGTGGGGGTGGGATGCCCCACCTTGGCTTGGTGTGTCTATCCTCGGAGGAATGTAAAATGTGGGTGGATGCATTGGCAGAGGGCTGGGGAGACTCCTGATCCCATACACTAGGGAAGAGAATTCACACAGACCAGACAGAGCCAAGGGGATATCCAACTGCAAGGTTACTAAGGCCCTGGGGGCTACAGAGCTGCTGCAGGATTGGTAAATCCTGAGATCACTGTTCTCTCCCAATCTCTGAGGAACACTGAAGCCAATAAAGCAGAAACTGTGGTCAGGGGTCAAGAACAGCTATGGCTGCCCAGGCCACAGAGCTAGAGCCAGCTGAGTGGAGGCACTTGAGAGCACCACGGGGTCAGAGCGCACTGGAGGGTGACTGCCAGCACTCACTTCTTTTACACAGAAATGAAGACTTCTCAGAGCAGCTCTCGGCATGCCAGCTATGGAGGTCATGGTGCCTTAGCGTAGGAAAGTGGAAACACTGGAGCTGGGCGCAGAACACATTGTCACTCTCAGACATGGCGGAGGCAAAGATGGGATCTGGAGGCAGAAATACTTCTGAGGAGCCTGTGGAGAATAAAGGTAAGGATAGGCATGCCCAACCTTTAGCAGATTGTTACACACAGTCCTCAAGGGGCTGCTGGTGTCAACTGGACAACAACCATAGGGCTGGAGGACTATCAAGAGCTAAAGGCTGCTGCAGCTCCAGAGAAGGTTATAGAAACACACAGGGCCTGACTGGTAGGCAGTATGTTGGCGCAGAGTACCCTCTCTGCAACCCATTTCCATGTGCCTTATCCCCTGTGGCCTTGCAGATCAAGTAACCACTGGGTGGAGGCAGGCAGGCAGGGCGACTCCAGCAATTTCTTGAGTCAGGGTGGTTCCATTTCACACTTAATAAATGAGAATACTTACCTTTGAATGCTACTTCCCAGCGACCTTCTAAGGAATGGTTCCGCCCAGTGATGACATACTGATAACCAACCCACAGCCTGCAGGACAGAGAGAAACCTCAGTAATAGGGCCAAAGAGCCACTGACGACTACCTATGTATATATGGATGTATTTAGTGGAAGTGAGGACATTTATCTATCTTTTTTTTTTTTTGGTCCCAAGAGCAAGGCAAGCACTCCACTCCTGCACCGTTATTTATTTGGGATAGACTTGCCTTGAGCTTTGACCCTACTTGCTCAACCTCCTAGGTAAGTAGCTGGGATTATAGGCATGTGCCACTACACCCAGAGTATCATTCATGTACGCTGGGAAGTCTCTGCCACCGAGTTATACCTTCAGTCCTGTGTATGTATTTACATGGTTATACTGACCTCTAAAAAAGTAAAATTCTAAAATGGATCTGTTGAGGATTATTCCTTTATACTGTGAAGATGTGTCACTGTGATTGGCTTGGTACAAAGCTAAATGGCCAATAGCTAAGCAGGACGTCTAGACAGAGAGAGCTCTGGGAAGCAGAAAGGAAGAGTTGCTAGCAGGATGCAGAGTGAACAGACATGCAAGAGAAGTAAAAGCCTTAGCTCTTAGTTTCAGTTTCAGTCCTAGAGATGCAAGGCCCAGGGAAGAGGAGTTATTTACCTGACACTGCAGCTGCAGACAAGAAACAGCACAGTGTTCTGGTTTGTCATACATGACATAACTGTAGCTTATCTTGAAATGGCCTTCTGGCCACTTGCCTTAGGTCATCATGCTCCCCTGGTAGAATGGAGCTATATCATTGTTAGGAGGCACTAAGTGACTGGCAGTGAACACTGGCCATATTTTGTGCTTCCTTCTAGAGGAGAGGAGACATCTGGCTGCCATTTCCAACTCCCACCCCTACAGCACAGATATTGGGCACATGGTATTGCTTCTAGAGGTGGCATACTGAGAACTTTGACACATTCCTGTCCCTAAACAAAAGCCCCACAAATACCAAGCCTTCAAGTTGGCTGCTATTTTTCTGCTTCCTCTAGATGAGCAGGGCCTGGAGTTCAGGAGGCAGGTTCTAGGCAGACTGCCTGAGATAGGCCTGGAACATGCCCCTGAGCTCATCAACAGTCACATGTACAAGCACTTGGAAGCCCAAAGTGTCTGAGAAAGACTGAGCAGGGCCACAGACAGCAGCCAGCAGGGCTAGTATCAGAAGGCTCATCTATCAGAAGGCACTCCCACCCACCTGTGTACCCTTCTTGTGCCCAGAGCCCTACTGAGCAACCCCTTGGGATTTAGGCTGGCACAACCTGGCCACAGTCACCAAGTGTAGCTGTATCCACAGACAGAAGCAGTGAAAGAGGCTGGTCCATGATCTCACAAAGCAGCAATGGGGCCCTGTACTCCTTGTTCTTTCAGTAGCCCTCCAATTTCATCCTGATGCCAAACTAAGCCCCTGGATCTCTACCTGCTTCTACTGATGGGGACTGCCTTCCCCAACGGGGGGTTGCCAGTGAGTGCTCAGCAGTGAACAGACTCTGAACCCTGGGACTCACTTGCGCTGGTCTTTCCAGCCAAAGCTCCGCTCTGGCTGGTCCCATTCCTGGGCCAGGACGAAGCGCAGCTCCTGGTCAGTGGAGAAAGTAGCTAGTGAGCCGTTCACACGCTGGCAGGTCTGCGCAGCATCCCAGTAGTTCTCTCCATTGAGGTAGACCCGGTAGCAGCTGGCTGTGCCTTCATAGTGGTGCCACCCGGTTGGGCATTTCCCTAGGAAGCATGAAGAACGGAAGGGGAGTTGTCCCCCAAATTAGGATCCTGGCTTCAAAAGTGAAACTACAAGTGCTGCATCAACAGCAGACAGACCTCAGAATCACCTGGGAGACGGAGAGCTTGAGATGATTAACAGGTCCAAAGTAGACTTCCCCAAAATAGCAGTGCTGGGGACAATGTCCTACACAGAAACCTAGAGGGGGATCTCTATCTACCAGGAACCACTCTCAATCCTCCCCCAAAGACCAACTGCCTCTGGCAAGAGCACCTATCCAATCTACACAGCCTGTGTCAGCTCAAGGATCTCCATCCTGACAGTCAGAAAATCTGCTTGTCTTTCCTTCATTTTCTCTCTGCCTCACCCAGAGAGAGAGAGGGACAGAGAGATACAGACAGAGAGAGATACAGACAGAGAGAGAGAGAGAGAGAAGAGAGAGAGAGAGAGAGAGAGAGAGAGAGAGAGAGAGAGAGAGAGAAAGTGAGTACATGCCTTGGCAGGTAGATGCCCAATAAACCTTTCTACCCAGAGTGGTCTAGGTTGGTAGTTCCACCATGGCTTCACTTCTTCACTTACATTGATAAGCTCCCAGCCCCGAGATGGATCACATTGGCCCAAATGATTAGGTTCTTCTAAAAAGCACAATCCTACCTAGGGTACACATGTATTTAGGGCCCTCTAAATTTTACATGCTTCTTCAATCTCCTTAGTAGTCAAAATCAACAACAGCTGCTGAGATAATTTCTCTAAAACAGTTCATTCTCTGCTTATATCTGGTTAACAAAGCAGAAAATTAGTCTCAGCAAAGCCCTAGGAGTAAACAAAACTCCAGGACTGACTGTTTCTGGCCTCTGCTGCCAGCAAGCCCACTGTCTCCTCTTTTCTGTTCACACAGGTATTTTCAGTAAGGGGACAACCAGCATTCCCCTAAAACAGTTCCATAATTTTAATTTCAGAGGGTCCAAACCTGCCTCTCATAGATGAGAAAAGGAGGCACAGCTTTGCCACAGCTAGTGAGGCTGAGGCAGTCAGAGCCCCATCCCCAGGACACCTCCAGCATCTTCTCATTCTCAGATGGTTCGTGCGCCCCTCAGGCACGGAAGTGTAAAGTAAAGGCACTTTATACCTTAGTGATCTGCTCCACAGATCTAGAGCATTCATTCAAATGTTAGCACTGTGATGCTGTTCTTGCTTGTCAACTTGAGGCTGGGTGCACCTGTGAGGGCTTTCTTTCTTAATTAAATCATTTGAGATGGGAAGATCCACCTTTAAGCCACTCTCTGCCTGCCTGTCCTAGCTCTTGTTGACAAGTCCATTCCTTCACTGGCATCACAGCCTACTTCTTCAGGATTTGGGTATATACAGCCGAGACATCCATCCTCACGGACTGAACAACTACTGGATTCTTGGACCTTCCATTGGTAGACAGCCATGCTGGACCACAGCCTGTAAGCCATTCTAATAAACCCTCTTTCTTGTTGGTGGTGGTGGCACACACCTTTAATCCCAGCACTTGGGAGGCAGAGGCATGTGGATCCCTGTGAGTTCGAGGCCAGCCTGGTCTATAGAGCAAGTATCAAGACAGCCTCCAAAGCTACAGGGAAACCATGTTTCAAAAAACCAAACCAAACCAAAAACAAAAATCCTTTCTCTCTCTCTCTCTCTCTCTCTCTCTCTCTCTCTCTCTCTCTCTCTCTCTCTCTCGACTCATTCTATCAGTCTACTCCTATTTGGAGACAGTCTCACTATGTAACACAATCATAATGATTTTTGCAACTTACTACTTCTACTTTTTTTTTGCGGGGTCTTGGGAGTGGGGTGGGGTGGTTCTGAGGCAGGGTTTCTCTGTGGCTTTGGAGGTTGTCCTGGAACTCACTCTGTAGACCAGGCTGGCCTCGAACTCACAGAGATCTGCCTGCCTCTGCCTCCCGAGTGCTGGGATTAAAGGTGTGCGCCACCAGGATAGGCTCCAAAGCTACACAGAGAAACCCTGTCTCAAAAACCCCAAAAAATTAAATAAATAAATAAATAAATAAATAAACAAATAAATAAATGTACCTACATGCCATGAAACTGGTAAAACTTATTAGGTTTATGCTCATGTTTTTATTTTCATCTATGTGTGGGTTGCTTCCTTGTGTCTGTGTACCATGTGCATGCAGTGTACCTTGTACAGGCCAGAAGAGGGCACCAGACCCCCTGGATTGTGAGCCACCCCATGAGTGCTGTTAATTAATAATTAAACCCACGGCCCTGGAATGAGCAGCCAGCGCTCTTAACTGCTGAGCCATCTCACCAGCCCGGCCCTCATGTTTAGATTTAAAGTATGTGTGACTGACTTATAAATGGAGCACATATTGACAAAACTGTGTTCAAGAACAGCAGTATCCGCTCATTGCCCAGGCCTCAGGTAAGCACAGCTGACTGCACAGGGATATGGGGCCTCCTGGAAGACAATATGGCTCAGTATACACAGGACATATACTCCCTGAGGGTAAGAAGACAGCATTTATTTTAAGTTTCTTACACGAATTCAGATGCCTGGTTACACGTTTCCCATCATCACTCAGACCAAGAACTATGACTCCATGCAAGATGGGAATGGAACTGTGAGGCGTGCTGGGAGCCTGGAAAGTCATTGGCTTTCCAGGGTTCCTCACTGCACTGAATGTGTTGGGCTCAGGCAGTCACTGGTGATGTCAGCACAGGCTGCAGGCAGAGGCTGAGTGTGCAAAGTGCCTGAGTCACCTCCCATGTTGAGGCTGTGGGCTAAGAGTTAACACAGAAAACAGACCCCTGTGCCCCTCAGAAGCACATTAACACCAGTCCTTCTGCCCCAAGTCTGGCTGTTCTTATACATAAGAGGGTATCATCAGCATGGCTATGCAGGGTGGGGCATTTTAAACTATGCTTTACTTTTCTTCAGCCTTGTTATGCTCCTTCAGAAGTATTGCCATGGGTTATTCATTGACTAAGCACTAAAAGAGGGAGACTGCTTCCATGTTGTAACTATGCACTCTCACATACAGCCTCATTCACATTCCCTCGACATCTTCCAGGGCTGCTTTAGTAAACCTATCTCCCCAGCAGCAGCCTGGAGAGAGTCAGGGCTAAGTGAGGCCGCAAACTTAAGGTGGGCTGACAAACATGTTAGTGGGCACAGCCTTAGGGCAGGTCTGCAACTTACTGCTGAAGCGGACAGGCTGAGCCATGTTCACTGTGTGGAAGTGTGTGGGGTCACCTCTTCTGGTCCGCCCCTGCCACAGGTCCAAGGTCTCCTTCCCATGGTAAGGATGGGCTTCTCCAGTCACTTCTGAAAGCAGAAGAAGTATGCTGTGAACCCATTAGCAGCAGCCAGGATACAACCTTGCTGTTTGCCAGCACCAAGTCCAATGGCAGCTCAGTGCTGGAAAGGCCTGGTGGGGATGTGGCATCAGGATTTTCTTTGGATATCTAAAAACTTCAATTGTTCACATCAACTAGGACAAGCTATTTCTTGACAAGTATTCCTTTTATTTTATTGCTATTATGAAATAGGGTCTATTTCTTTTGCAAACACTCCTAGTCAGCCATTCCCTGCTTTACAATGGTTGGCAGTGCCAGCTCTATGGGAATGCCTGATGAGGGAGCTTTTCCTAAGGCCTGGGATGCCCTCTAGCCTCAGTCCTGGAAACATTCTATTAGTGTGCAGGAGAAACCTACCATATACAGTCTTCTACCACACTGTCACTGGCCTGTGTCACCTGGCTGTCCACTTACCTGCAGGTCCCCTGCGGCTGTGAAGCTACTAGGCTAGTGGCTCGGGATACAAAACACCCGGTATAGGTCCTGGTGTGCAACAGGTCTCCATGTGTGGATGAGTGTGGATTGGAGGCTGAAGCTAGGAGGCCCATTCTACTTTTATACAGAATGACCTAACAATTTGCAGATCATTCCTCCCACACAGATCTCTGGGAGTCATTCAACCCCATGAGAGACACTTTTCTCCCACCTCACAAAGCAAGAATGGAATAAAAGAAGTGAGGTGAGTGACCCTAGGTCACTGAGCAGGAGACAACCAGAGCCAACATGTCTCCTGGGCCCACTACCTCCTACTCTTCCGCATCGGGACATGGTGAAGCCAGACAGTAGTATACTTGCTATGCATGCCACTTGAAGATGTGACAAGGGATGGCTTCCTACACACTGTTCCTTGACTCCACAGTTAGCCCACTTGACTGAAGTTTCTCTAGATACCCAATTCTATAATACCCTGGGCGTAAGCTTATTTTTACCTAATTCCATTCTCTCCTTTCATTATGAAACAATATTTAATGTGAAATATTTAAAGTGTTCAAACGTATCTATCAACCATTACTACAAGAAGGCTCTCTCTGTAAGTCTTTTGTTTTTCCTACACAAATCCTTAAAAATTTGGAATCAGGTGAAATGTAGCCTTATCCAGTGTGCATGGGACACTGAACTTCTACCTTCACATAGAAGAAAAAGAGGGAACGAGGAGGGAGGAAGATGGAGCCAGCAGAGCAGAGAAAGGGGCAGGGTGTCTAGTTAGTTTTTTATTGGTCTGGTATGTTGTTTTTAACTAAGTCTCTATCATTCTATCTTATCAATAAAGACTTGGGAGCCAGATGTTGGGGTGAAAACCTGCTAGAGGCAGAGAAAGCACCCAGCTGCTTCCTCCTCTATCACTGTCCCAGAAAAAGAACTTTCCTGTTTGGAGGGGTCTCAAATACCGCTCCAACAAGATGTCCCTCCCTTCTACTTCCTGTGCATCTCTCCTAATTTCCTCTTACTCTGTGGTTATTTCCTGTCAACTGATTGCTTGCTCCACCTCTTGACACAGGTGGTTTTATTTAATCCTGTCTACAGTATTCAAGCAGAAAGCTCTTGATTAAAAGGTGTGTTAGGACTGAGCCACACCACAGCTAGAAGCAGGTTTTTCCAGTAAATAATGCAATCCAGGTTCATAGTGGGATCAAATATCCTGCAACAGTGATAAGACACCAAGACAGCTTACAGAATCGTCATAGCGGGGAGCGTGGCAGTAGGCAGGAGCAGTAAGTGAGAGTTCATATTTTGAGGTGCAAACTGGAAACAAAGAGAAAAAGTTAACTGGAAATGGGGTAGCACACCTCCTCCGAGGCCACACCTCCTAATTCTTCACAAATAGTCCCACCAACTGGGGACCAAGTATTCAAATGCCTGAGACTTATGGGGGACATCTCATTCAAACTACAACAGAGGGGAAGATAGAGAGGAGAAGGAAGGAGAGCAGAGGAGGAAAGAGGGAAAGGAGAAAGAGGGGGATCACCCTGTCCTGCCTTTGCTGGCAGTTGAGTCCCAAGTTAACAGACTGACTGTCATAGGACTCTGGTCACTTGAGCACCTGTGTTAACTGCAGCATTTCCTCTGTAGATGTCTCTTTATTGTACAGGTTTTAAGTCATGAACCTAGGAGCAACAGGGAGACAAATTTGAACTTGGACCTTGTAGGAGTGTGTCTGTACAGCCATTCTCCATTGGGCTTTATATTATACATATGAGTACAAACCAGAAAACAAGTTTTGGTTGATGTTTTAAAATGCTGGTAGACCCGAGAGAGATGACAGCCTCTGGTGTGCACTCCAGCAAGTCTCAGAGAGATAGTCTGGGTCTGGCTGGGCCAGAGCAGAATCAATTTAAAGAACTTGGTAGTACCACTTGATAGCAGCAGTACCACTAAGAATTCTTTATGTTCTGGCTTTGGGGCTTTAGTAAGCAATTATTACTTAACTTGCCAATAACTTGTTCTACTACAATTCCAGGTATGTATTCACCTTGGTGTGTTCCATCAGCGTGGACAGCTCGTTTGCACCCTAATGCTCTCCTGCGCATGTTTGTGTAGGAAAGTCAGGGTGATGGCTTTAAGGGGCTCTTTGTATTGACTTGGGCCTTCTCTATTGCTGCTTTTGATACACTTTCTTTGCTCTGTCGAGTTAGTGTTTAACTGGATAGAATGTGGGGAGTTTTGTTCTGATTCTAACCTTTGTACTTGGATGGATTTCACTTTCCCTAGAGTCAGTATTCGGGCATCTGTACTGGCCTGTCCTTGGGGTTCTGACAGGATACACCCTCAGCTGCAGCCACTAAGAGCATCACCTGTGCATTCACTATGTTCCCTTGTAACATAGTGCTCACATCCCATTCTCTCTCTTTCTCTGTTCCACTCTCTCTCCCTCTTTTCCTCCTTCCTCTCTCCTGCTGTTCCTGTCTCCAGAGGCTGGTCTCCCCCTTCCCTTTTCCTAATAAAAAAAAAACCTCTGCTTGAACTCTATCTCACAGCATCTTTTTTGTGTGTGTGCACGCTGTTTTTCTTAAATTACAACACCTAGACTTGGGATAAAAATAATTTCTATGCTTTTGGTATAGCATTCTTTTCCTTCTATGTCTACAATTTGTACACATGGCTTTCTCATGGTATTCCCCGCACATTCTATTTGTATGTGTTTCAGATCTTACTAATATTCTTGAACGATGCACCAATTCTACCTTGTCTATTAGCCTTGGCGTCTGTGGCCCATTCTACCAAGGAGGCTTTACAATGTGCTTGTTATCTGACTTACCAGACTTTTCAGTATTTCAGTTTCTCTCTTTCCTCCCCCCTCTTGTTTTTTTTTTTTTTTTTTAAAGACAGGGTTTCTCTGTGTAGCCCTGGCTGTCCTGGAGCTCACTCTGTAGATCAGGCTGACCTCTATCTCAGGGATTTGTCTGCCTGCCTCTGCCTTCCAAGCACTGCTGCCACCACCAGCAGTTTCTTTTTCAATTTTGTTCTTAATTCTATTTTCATTCTGCATTGACTTCTTTATCTCATTCATCTGTGTTCTCCTTAAAATTTACTTCTCTTTTGTTTCTTTTAATTACTTGCTTGACCCTTCCCCCTCTTTTGTTTCTTGAAAAGTTTTTATCATACTTTTGAATTTTTAGAAATTCATCTAAGTCACCTAAAGACCGTATTCAGGGTTTGTACATTTTAGATTAGACATGTCACGGAAGTCATGTTACTTGTGTTTTTCTTTTAAAGTTGTAGTGTGTGTGTAGGTCAGAGGACAACCTTTAGGATTCAGTTCTTTCCTTTTGCCAGGGACTGAACTCAGGTTGTCAGATTTGTGGCACATACTTTTACTTGCTGAGCCATCTTGTGAGCCTTAATCTTGTGTTTGGGGGTTGGAATCTGTATTGTGAGTTAGATTACTGGACAAATTTTTATTTTATTTTATTTTGGTCACCTTTGTTCAGGAAAGAATAGGTAGTAAGTAGAAGTTGAAACATTTTTGTTAGTCTGGTGTTTGGGGTGTGAGGCTTCACCAGCATTCCTCCCCATTTTAGAATACTATCTGGAACAAGTCAACTATGAAATAGCTACCCCCTGGAAAAAAAAATCCACATACAAAACCCCCAAATCAAACAACAAAAACCAGTCAAACAAATATCAACAAATGATATTTAATAATAAAAAACCCAAAGCAAGAACTCCCTCCCAAATAATTACCCATTAAATGCTAGTCACTTTTGGGACACTGTTATATTGTGTGTAACACTATTTCACTATGGTGATCAGTACTAGAATATAAAAGTAGGAGGGGACAAACAGAAGGGGAAATTATAGGGTAAAAAGGGGACAGGGACGAGGGAATTTCAGCAAAGGGTAGACTCAGATGAGGGAGGTGAAATTACACTCTCAGATGACAGCCCCATCTCAGGAAGCAAAGACACAGAGACACTATAAATCTAGCCAGACTATGTTCTTTCCCGTAAAGGTCAAGAGAAAGGAGAAAGGAGGAAGAGATGGGGGGGGGGGAGAGGGAGAAAGAGCGAGAGCTCTGAGAGAGAATGCTGGACACACCCCTGAGCAGTTCTTGCCAGTGTCCTGTGTGCTGCTTAGAATCTATGTAAGCTTCTATATACTTTGGTTCCCATCAGGTTTTCAGCTGTGTAGATCTGATTTTAAAATTTTCTTCCTCATGGTCTCACAGGATTCTATCTGACAGGTTTTATCCTGTAGTCCATGACACCTAGCTTGTCACAGCACAGCTCTTCTACTCTGCAGGGCAGTATGCAGGATTCTCCAGCTAACCACCTGGGTGTGGCTTTCTCCAGTGTTTGTACAGTGCCTGTCTATGACTCCTCTGGTAGCTGACTTCAGCTTATCCCAGATTATTCCCAAAGATAATAGGACTGTGCCCGAGTATCACCTACTATCATGCTGGAGGGAAAAAGTTTTCACTGTTTTGAGATAGTCTCATTCGGTAATATGTGTGGTCTTGCTCCCTAAACACTGAGATACAGGTGTGAGTGGCTATTCTTCGATTTGTTTGGTTAACTCCCTAGGAGGCAGAAGTCCATGCTAGGAAAGCATGGCCATTAAGCAACAGTCTCAACCCCTCCCTACCTTCTTGTTTGTTTTAAGTCTCTGTCCAAATTTTCCTTTAGTTCCTGTATTTCTTTTACAACGACAAGAAAACAGGAAGGGGACTGCCTGGGAAGAGAGGGCTGAGACAGCTGTGGGTAAGAAGGATGAAACTGCCAAAGAATAAAAAAACATTAAAAAAAAAAAAAAAAAAAAAGGTCTTTGAGCCGGGTGGTGGTGCACCTTTACTCCCAGCACTTGAGAGGCAGAGACAGGTGGGTCTCTATGAGTTTGAGGCCAGTCTGGGCTACAGAGCAGAGAGCAGGTTCCAGGACAGTCTGGGCTGTTACACAGAGAAACCCTGCCTCAGAAAACAAACAAAAAGTCTCTTTTCTACAGGGACAGACCCTTTTTCTGTAAAAGCAGCCCTCTTTCTTAGCTTTTGAAGACCTGCCCTGTGCTGGGGAAGATAACTACTTAGCAGGGCTAATGTGAGATGAAGTTTTTAAGGTCTTCTCAGATTTCTCTGGGCATGCATCTTGCCAGAGCCTATATGTAAGCTTTTCCTGAGTTCCAAATGCACTGCCTTTAAATGTATTCTTCCTTTTCAAAGAGTCTGGAGAACAGTGGTTCTCAACCTTCCCAAAGCGTCGACCCTTTAATACAGTTTCTCATGCTGTGGTGACCCTGAACCGTGAAACTATTTTCATTGCTACTTCCTAACTGTAATTTTGCTACTGAATCTTAATGTAAATATTTATAGAGATAGAGGTTTGTCAAATGGGTCACGACCCACAGTTCAAAACCCTAGTCTTGCTCAGTTTCTTGCACCATATATATCTACAGTCTTTAAGATCACTGCATTCCATTGGTATTCAGGAGGCAGAAACAGGTGAGCTCTGTTAGTTTTGGGCTACTCTGGCCCACACAGCCCATTCCCTGGCTACACAGAGACCTTGTTTCAACACTCTTATACCCACACCCTAGCGCAAAACTTCCTACTTTTTTGAATATAGCTTTTTTATTTTTAGAGATATGTCAGGGTGGTCTGAAATATGTAGCCAAGGCTGGCCTTGAATTTCAATCCTCTTGCTTCTGTCTTCAGAGTGTTGGGACTTCAGGCAAGTACAAACAATCACATCTAGTTCATACAATACTGGGATCAAATAAGGTCTCTACCAACTCAGCTGCACCCCTAGTCCTTTAGCATTTTGTTTTGTTTGTTTGTTTTTGAGACAAGGACTTGCTGTGTAGTCCATGATAGCTTCAAATTGGCAACCCTGCCTCAGCTTTCCAAGAGCTGAGAGTGTGGGCATACACCACCACAGTAGCTGAACATGACTTTTTCTTTATTAGGTGTTTGGTAGTTAGTTATAGACTTGTAAGTCTCTCCCAGAGCTGCTACAGGGTCTCTTTGTCCAGCCTCCAGTTGCTTTGGAATGTTTCTGCGGCAGAGTGAAGACTTGAAATTTCCTAGACTGTCATTTTGTTAAGTCAGAATATATTGTTTAAAGTTCTCTTTTACTCTTGAATTAATAAGACAACAGCAAGTGGTAATCTCCACCGAGGGATGCTGTGTACTGTGGTCCTTTCTAAGTACCTATATATTCATGTATCATGTTATCTAACCTTGCCAACAATCCTAGTAGCAAGCAGTATTTTATTCCCCATTTTACAGATGAATCGTGTCCAAGAGACTAGGGACAGTAAGCAGTGTAGACAAGGTGGTGACCTCAACCCTGAATTTAACTACTGTTTCACACCTGTAGTTAGCTAAGTAATCCCGTTCTGACTCTCTGGCTTAGAAAGCCGTGTCAAGTCTGTGGAACATTCAGAGAGCTGGGAAATACCAACTATTTTTCATGGTTAAGGGGAAGATTGATAAGCCATAAACTGAGAGCATCTGGATGAGAGCTCACTGGGAGCCTTCTCTCATGGCTATTCCTATTCTATTTGTGTGACACACCTGTGTATCCCCAGAAAAGACTTCTAACACAGGGCTGGTGGAAAGCATCCAGACAGTCACCTGAGATAATCTTCTCAATTCTATTTTCAACCTCCCTGACTTCCCTGTGGTGTCCAGTGGCTCCAATGCTAATGCTCTTCAACAAGTAAGCGGAGCAGATGGACCTCGGCATGCAGTCATGTCACAGGAGCAGCCCCAGATGCTCTTCATCCTTGGTCTGCACTGTGGCTGTTACACGGTGCTTGTTTTATACTTCCTTCACATCTTCATTCCAAATAGTTCTTTCAAGTGCCTAAGCCACAAGCACTCACTGCTACCACTGGACAGCACAGGACTAGAAAATAAGCCTATCATCTCTTGGTGGGAGGAGTCAACTGTGCACAGTGGATAAGCAAGTGTGTAGTACTGAGAATCTCAGCAGTCCCATTTTATTTCTCCTGCCAGAACCTGTCAACTCTCAACTTTCAGGCATTTTTACTTACTCTCTTTTCAGCAGAGCCATGCTGCAGCCAGTCTGTTAGGCTAAGTCAGTTCTCACTCTGCTCCTACATGCCTATAGTTCCAGCATGTGGAGCTAAGACAGGAGGATATTGTAAGCTTACGAGTTTGAAACCAGTCTGGGCAACATAACAACAACAAAGGAGATTTTAACCTCCTTATCAAAGTTGATATTCACTCAGACTCTCTTTAATTTTTTTCTTTACCTTAAACCTTCATTTTCTGTGTTTAAGAGTTAAGGATCCAATTTCATTTTCTTCCAACTGTGCCAGCCCTGTGTTATACAATTCTGCCTCTGCCATGTATCATGTATCTTAGATCTGTCTGTGTCCTGTAGATTTTTTCTTGCAGGCCATTTGGTGTCTCCCTAAACCCAACACTGAAGTAAATGTTGCTTCCTGTAGCCACTGTTCTTTATACCTTCTTCAGAGTGATCTAAGAAAAATCTTCCTCACATCTCAGAATTGATGTCACATGCTGACAAAACCTTCTGGAGGAACAGTATTGTTACTTCAGAGAATCAAACTCCCACAGCTATGGAGAGCAGGTGTCAAATAGACTCTTCTACCTTCTGTTTCACCTCTGCAACCAACCCTGACTCCAGCCTGCAGGAGACTAAGGTTAATATTGAAGGTGCTCTGTAGCCCTTTAGACAGCTGGCAGCCATAGCAAAAACTGTGTCCCAGTCAAAGCTGATGTTCTCACATGAGCCAAAGGATACACTGAAGGCTGCTGGCAGGGCATTCCGAGTACTATGGCTCCAGCCTTCCAGCTCCCAAAACACAAGAAAAGCCCATCAAGGACACACTGAACCAAGCATGCCACCTGTTTCTGCTCAAGTTGTGGGAAGTATCTATCCATAACACTAGCACTTGGGAAACAGAATGGACTGGATACAATCTTGAATTCTAGGCCAGCTTGGGCTAGATGGTGAGAATTTGACTCTAACAGATAAAATTGAAAACCCCACCCCCCTGTTACTGAAAGGATATTGTTATTTTGTTTCAGTAACTTTCTATCTTTTTTTAAAATTATATATATATGTGTATATATATATATATATATATATATTATATATTATATACACATATATATATATTGGTTTTTTGAGGCAGGGTTTCTCTGTGGCTTTGGAGGTTGTCCTGGAACTAGCTCTTGTAGATTAGGTTGGTCTGGAACTCCCAGAGATCCGCCTGCCTCTGTCTGCCGAGTGCTGGGATTAGGGGCATGTACCACCACCACCTGGTGTAACTTTCTATCTTTACGCTCTTTTTAGTCATGCTTTGGAGGGTGGGGGCAATGAAACAATCTAGTGTGGACAATTCTAGAAAACCTTAAGTCCACATACACAAGTGGCCTCCAATGTATATAGAGCACATGGATTGCCTAGTTACACTCCCTCCCTGTGGGAGTCCACGGCAGAAACAGGTCAACCTACACACTTACCTGGACAGTCAGCTTCATCACTCTTATCCTCACACGTTGCCCAGCCGTCACACTGCCAGGGGAGGGGTATACACTGGATGGCACCACTGTGACATGCAAACTGCCCAGGGTTGCACCGAAGCTCTGCGGAACAAAAGGACAATAGGTTGTTGAGGAAGTGTCACAGAAGCAGAAACCCAGAAGGACAGATCTCTGTTCACACCATGGTACCCTTGGGAAAAGTCATTCAGAAGCTGAGTGGCTGGCTGCCCATAGCCTGCTTCCTCAGGAAATCTGAACACATGTTCCCAAAGGAGAGGATGGAGAGTGGTTACAATCCTGCATCAGAACACAGCACCCCCTCCCCCCTCCTCCCCCACCCCCCACCAGGAACATTAAATGCTAAGCCAACACAAGGTGAAGGACAGAACCATCTCCAGCCAGGGAACTCTGAAATACTTTTTTAAGACAATGGGGCGTGAGCAGGGTTTCCTAGGAAGATGATGCTTTGGTAAGTTGTGTGACGTAACAACAACTACATTCCAGGAAAATAAGGGCTTACAAGAAGGCATGTCAAGATGACTGTGTGAACAGATGGGAGTCACTCAAGAAACTGGAAACCCAGACTGCAGGGCTAACAGATTTCTGATCTTTACCTGGCATGCTGCAGGCAGCTAGAGGTAAGGTAGTAGTGAGATGATGTGTTTGAATAAGGTAAAGCTGGCAGTGGTTTCTGACAAAATAAAAATGTTAAAACCAATGCAGCAAAACAAGCCACCAACCTGTATCTACAGCCAAGTGCCAAATTCTTTCCTTCTTGTTGATTTTTCCTTTATTTCTGCCCCCTCACCCCCACGTGACCCCCTTTTTTGGGGGGGGCAGTAAAAAGTTTATTTGAATATATTTTTTTAAACAATCGTTTTATTTTACATACCAATCCCAGTTCCCTCCCGTTTCCCCCATCTCACCCCCATCCACTCCACAGAGGGTGAGACCATAAGTCTGTCACATCATATTGAGGCAGTATCAAGGCCCTCTGCGCTGTATCTAGGCTGAGCAAGGTATCCCACAATAGGGAATGGGCTCCAAAATGTCAGTTCATGCACTAGGGATAAATCCTGGCCCCACTGCTAGTGGCCCCAATAAACTGCCCAAGTCACCCACATTAGAGGGCCTAGTACAGTCCTATGCTGGTTCCCCAGCTGTCAGTCCAGAGTCAGTGAGCTCCCACTAGCTTCAGTCAGCTGTTTCTGTGGGTTTCCCCATCATGGTCTTGACCCCTTTGCTTATTATCACTTCTCCCTCTCTGCAACTGGATTTCAGGAGCTTGGCCCGGTGCTTACTGTGGATCTCTGCTTCTGCTTCAATCAGCTACTGGATGAAGGTTCTATGATGACAATTAAGGTAATCAATCTGATTATAGGGGAAGGCTAGTTTAGGCACCCTCTCCACTATTGCTTAAATTCTTAGCTGGGGTCATCCTTGTGGATTCCTGGGAATTTCCCTAGTGCCAGGTTTCTCGATAACCCCATAATGGCTCCCTCTATCAAGATATCTCTTTCCTTGCTCTCCCTCTCTGTCCTTCCTCCAACTCGACCATCCTGTTGCATGTCCTCCTTCCCCTCCCCACATGCTCCCGATGTACTCAGGAGATTTTGTTTATTTCCTCTTCCCCAGAGGGTCCATGTATGTCTCTTGCAGTCTTCCTTGTTACCTAGCTTCTCTGGGGCTGTAGACTGTGGGCTGGTTGTCCTTTGCTTTATGTCTAATATCCACTTATGAGTGAATACATACCATGTTAGTCTTTCTGGGTCTGGGTTACCTCATTCAGGATGTTTTTTCTTTTCTAGTTCCATTTGCCTGCAAATTTCAAGATGCCATTGTTTTTGATCCATAAGTAGTACTGCACTGTGTAAATGTATCACATTTTCTTTACTCATTCTTCAGTTGAGGGGCATCTAGGTTGTTTCCAGGTTCTGGCTGTTACAAATAATGCTGCTATGAACATAATTGAGCAAATGTCCTTGTGGTGTGAATGTGCATCCTTTAGGCATATGCCCAAGAGTAGTGTTGCTGGGTCTCAAGGTAGATTGATTTCCAATTTTCTGAGAAACTGCCACACTGCATACTGATTTCCTTTCTTTAAAAAATTGTATTTTTATAGCCAGGCAGTGGTGGCACACGCCTTTAATCCAGCACTCGGGAGGCAGAGGCAGAGGCAGGCAGATCTCTGTGAGTTTGAGGCCAGCCTGGTCTACAAGAGCTAGTTCCAGGATAGTCTCTAAAGCCACAGAAAAACCCTATCTCAAAACACACACACACACACACACACACACACACACACACACACACACACACACACACACACACACACACACACACACACACACACACACACACACACACACACACACACAAATTTCATGTCCATTAGTGTTTTTGCCTGCACATGTTTCTGTATGAGGGTGTGAGATCCCTTGAAACTGGAGTTACAGACTGTTGTGAGATGTCATGTGGGTGCTGGGGATTGAACCTAGGTTCTCTGGAAGAACAGCCAGTCCTCTTAACTGCTGAACCATCTCCCTGGCCTGACATACTGACTTCCAAAGTGGCTGTACAAGTTTGCACTCCCACCAGCAGTGGGGGAGTGTTCCCCTTGCTCCACATCCTCTCCAGCATAAGCTGTCATCAGTGTTTTTTATTTTAGCCATTCTGACAGGTATAAAATGGTATCTCAGAGTTGCTTTGATTTGCATTTCCCTGATGGCTAAGGATATTGAGCAATTCCTTGAATGTCTTTTGGCCATTTGAGATTCCTCTGTTGATAATTCACTATTTAGATCTGTACCCCATTTTTAAATTGGATTATTTGATCTTTTGATGTCTAGTTTCTTAAGTTCTTTGTATGTTTTGTCAGATGTGGGGTTGGTACAGATCTTTTCCTATTTTGTAGGCTGTTGTTTTGTCTTGTTGACCATGTCCTTTCAGCAACTTCTCAGTTTCAGGAGGTCCCATTTATTAATTGTTGCTCTCAGTGTCTATGCTACTGGTGTTATATTTAGGAAGTGCTTTCTGTGCCCATGCATTCAAGGGTACTTCCCACTTTCTCTTTTATGATGTTCAGTGTGGCTGGATTTGTGTTGAGGTCTTTGATCCATTTAGACTCGAGTTTTGTGCATGGGGACAGATATGGATCTACTTGCATTCTTCTACATGTGGACAACCAGTTATGTCAGCACCATTTGTTGAATATGCTTTCTTTTTTACATTGTAAACTTTTAGCTTGTCAAAATTCAGGTACACACAGGTGTGTGGATTAATATCAGAGTCTTCAATTTGAATCCATTGGTCCACCTGTCTGTTTTTAAGCCAATACCAAGCTGTTTTCAGTATACTACTATAGCTCTATAGTAGAATTTGAAGTCAGGTATGGTGATGCCTCCAAATGTTCCTTTATGGTATAAGGATTGTTTTGGCTATCTTGAGTTTTGTGTTTTTCCATACGAAGTTGAGTTTTGTTCTTTCAAGGTCTGTGAAGAATTGTGCTTGGATTTTTGATGGGTAACGCACTGAATCTGTAGATTGCTTTTGGTTAAGATTGTCATTTTTACTATGTTGATCCTACCTATCCAAGCGTATGGGAGATCTTTCCATTTCCTGCCATCTTCTTCAATTCTTTCTTCAAAGACTTAAAGTTCTTGTCATTCAGGTCTTTCACTTGTTTAACCCCATGATAGTTTATGTTGTTTATGGCTATTGTGAAGGGTGATGTTTCTCTGATTTCTTTCTCAGCCATTTACCATCTGTATATAGAAGGGCTCCTGTTTTTTTTTTTTTTTTTTGGGGGGGTTAATCTTGTATCCTGCTACATTACTGAAGGTGTTTATCAGCTGTAGGAGTTCCCTGATAGAATTTTTGGGGCCACTTATATATACAGCCATATCATCAGCAAATAGCAAAAGTTTAACTTCTTTTCCAATTTATATCTCTTTGATCTCCTTTTGTTCTCTTATCCCTTTAGGTAAGACTTCAAGTACTATATTGAATAGATATGGAGAGAGTGGACAGCCTTGTCTTGTTCCCGATTTCAGGGGGATCATTTTGAGGTTCTCTCCATTTAGATTGATATTGGCTGTTGGTTTGCTGTATATTGCCTTTATTATGTTTAAGAATGTTCCTTATATCCCTGATCACTCCAAGAACTTTATCATGAAGGAATGCTGGATTTTGTCAAAGGCTTTTTCAGCATCTAATGAGATGATCATGTGGGTTCTTTTCTTTCAATTTGTTTATATGGTAGATTACATTAATAGATTTTTATATGTTGAACCATCTCTGCATCTCTGGGATGAAGTCTACTTGATCATGGTGGATGATTTTTCTGATGTGTGCTTGGATTTGGTTTGCCAGTATTTTATTATTTTTGCATCAATGTTCATGAGGGAGACTGGTCTATAATTCTCTTTCTTAGTTGTGTCTTTGTGTGGGTTGGGTATCAGGGTAACAGTAGCCTGGTAAAAAGAGTTGGACAATGTTTCTTTTGTTTCTATTTTGTGGAACAATTTGAGGAGTATTGCCATTAGCTCTTCTTTGAAATTCTGGTAGAATTCTACACTAAAATCATCTGGTCCTGGGCTTTGTTTTAGTTCGAAGACTTTTGTTGACTCTATTTCCTTGGGGGCTATAGTCTATTTAAATTGTTTATCTGGTCTTGATTTAATTTTGGTATGTGATAGTATCCAGGAAATTGTCCATTTCCTTTAAATTTTCCAATTTTGTGGAGTACAGGTTTTTGAAGTTTTTAAACTTTAGAAACAGATTCTCATTCTGTAGCCTGGTCTGGCCTTTGGACTCACACCAGCAAACTGGCATCTGTCTTTGACCTGGGCTCAGAGCTCAGGTCTTGTACAGGGAGGGCAAGCACTCTACTCTTTAAAGACAGCTAGCTAGACCTGGTCCACTGCATAGCTTAAATCCTAGCACTTCGGAGGCAGAAACAGAGGCAGGCGGATATGAGTTCGAGGCCAGCCTGATCTACAGAGTGAGTTCCAGGACAGCTGGGGTTACACAGAGAAATTCTGTGTAAAAACAAAAAAACAAAACAAAACAAAACAAAAAAACAAAGACAGCTAGCTAGAGAGCTAGCTTTATCTCTAGTGTCAGGGACCAAAAATTATTGATTATAAAGTTTCTCAAGGTCCAAACCTCTGCTCCATATTCCAGGAGCCAGAATCTCCATTGTCTTGTAGATGCTGACTAAATTGCCGCTGGATGACTTGGCTTCAGTGGAGAATGTCTCTTAGTTTGCATTACAACAGACCTAGGCCCTGAATGTGCACCTGTGCTGAGGGCTTTGTTTTCGTGCCTAGGGACTGTTTGGGTATGCTGCTAAGGTTAAAAAAATTACTTGATGTCAGCTTTAGAGATGATAGTAAATGCCTTCTATTGTCACCCCTACTGTTGGAAAGCTATTTAGGAGGATGCTAGAATAAATTTCCAGCATGAACTGAGAGCCCTCCTGAAATGACAAGATGCCTGTGTCTGGTCTTTATGGCCATTGGGTAGCTAGGAGTTCCCAGGTCCACGCACCCCCACTCAGGGATGGACCCAAAGCTGTTCAGATGGCTCCCATTACAGCCCCCAAGGACATTAGTCCAGAATAGATAGCCTCTGTATCGTGGGACTGATACAAGCTGGGCTCCAACACTCTAGCACCAAAAAGCACACACAGTACTACTGAACTACAGTGCTCTCTCTTTCCCTCTCCCTGCTCCCCATCCGTGTGTGTGTGTGTGTGTGTGTGTGTGTGTGTGTGTGTGCGAGAGAGAGAGAGAGAGAGAGAGAGAGAGAGAGAGAGACAGAGAGAGAGAGAGAGAGAGAGAGAGACAGAGAGAGAGACAGAGACAGAGAGAATGTGCAAGCACACAAGGCAACCTTGTATGTGTGTTCCTACTTCAGGCACTGTCTGCTTTGTTTTTTGAGACAGGGGTTTCTCATTGGCCTGAGATAACTGATTAGGGCTAGGCTAGCTAGCAGCAAACCCCAGGCTGCCTGTTTCTGCCTCCCCAGCAGTTAAGAACAGTGAGCACTCTTGCAGAGGACCTGGGTTTGACTTCCAACACCCACATAGCACTTAGAATTATCTGTAACCCAGTTACAGCGGATCCAATGCCCTCTTCTGGCCCCCATGGGCACCAGGCACATACAGGCAAAACATTCATATACATAAAATAACAAAAATATTTTTAAAATTCTAAACTATGTACAAATGCTTCCTAGTTTATAATATGTGACTGCTGACAAGGTGGTTCACATTCGGGAGGAATCACAATTGATTTGGAATCTGAGCTGCTCTTCCAGAGGACTTTGGCTTGATACCCAGCAACCACAAGGTGGCTCACAACTGTATGAAACTGTCCAGGGCAATTTTGACACTCTCTACAAGGCCTAACAGGAACTTTTTCTTAAGGAATGAAAAGGCTGGGTTTGGGGATGGGTGCTGGAAAGACCTAAGTGATTAAGATTGCTTGCTGCTCTTACAGAGGACCTGACAGTGGTTTCCAGAACCTACATCAGAGAGTTCACAACTGCCTACAACTTTAACTCCAGGGCCAATGATTCACACCAACACATAAATAATAATTATAAAACTTTTAAAAGCCAGATGAATCTCAATTACACCAAGTGAAAGCAGCCAGTATGTACTCAACAGAGTTCCTGAATTTCTTAAAAATGCACACTCAATCTGTAACAACAGAAAACAGGTCAGAAATGAGAGTGCGATAGGAAAGACTACAAAGAGCACAGAAGAACATTTGTGGTGATAACTGGTGTGCTTGCTATCTTGGCTGTGGCAGTCTCGTAGAAATGGCAAGCTCCAGTTATAGGCTCAGCAAGATATCCTCACCCCAGCTCTGGCCTCCTTCCACATGCACCCATATGGACAAGTGTACCCACACACAATAGACATACCACACACACAAAACGCTTTCTTCCTTTCGCTCTTTCTTTCCTTTTTTTTTCCCCCTGTGGGGCCTCCTAGGCAGTATCCTGTGCCAAGACAAAGCTGAATTATCTCCTTTCCAGTCACTAGCAGTCAGAAACTCACCCAAGTAGACCACGAACTTAAGCACTTTCTGTGAGACTCATGTGGCCACAGAGCATCTGCTGATGCTCGGGTTATATGACTTAGTGATGGATGAACACCTTTCCCATGACCTACAGCAGAGTGCCCTGCTGTTGAGTAAGGAACATTCTTGTTCTAGACCAGGAGACCTAGAGAGAGGAAGCACAAGTCTATTCACAGATGTGCTGTGGATACCAACCTAAGAGTTCTCAACATGGTTAATATTTAGAAAAAGGAGAGGAGATTCCTGGACTGCCACACTACTGTGCCTCAGCGACTGGGGCCCAAGAGCCAGTGGAATCCAAAAGCCCTTTCCACCTCTGTAAAGAACACGGTCTCTTCCAGCACTGTTGGGAAGCCCTTAAGTAAAGCTGGTGAGGAGCCCAAGACCAACAGCACCCAATATTCCACGTGTCCTGCAATACAAATGCAGACATGTTGCTCTGAAGAAACAATGCACTAAGAAAACTGAGGAGGAGGCCGAAGAATATGATAAATTTTTGGCCAAGAAAACGGAGAAAGCCAAAGAGAAACACAGACTGCCAAGAGACAAGCTATCTTCCTTGAGAGCTTCTATTTCTTTTATTGAAGAATTACTTTATTTCTAGTTCTGTGAATGTAAGTTTATCGGTATGTGGGTATGTAAATATGATCTAAATAACCCAGAAGTCCAGAGGCATCAGATCTCCTGGAACTGGCATTATAGGTAATTGCGAAATCCTGATATGGGTACTGGGAATTTAACTCAGGTCCTCTGCAAGAACATATTCCTTAACTCTTGAGTTCTTTCTCCAGCTGGTGAGAATCTACTTCTGAGTCCAGTGAAAGATAAGTCTTGTGGAGTAACAAGTCAGGTGTAATGGAGTATGTCTTTAAATCCCAGCACTTGGGAGGCAGAAGCAAGCAAATTTTCATCAGTTCAGCTTGATCTACATAATGAGTTCCAGTATATCTACAGGTACAGAAAACAATACAAAAAAAAGCAACAAATAAATTATCAGACCCTAGGGGGATGAACAACTTGTCAACTCTTACATTTTAAATATGTGTAGATTATTATTAGGTAACTGTACAATAATATAAGGCTACTCTAAAAACTGCTATGAACTATGGTGATATATTATTTATGATTTAATAAAACCACTGAAGATCAAAATGCAAAGCTAGCCACAGCCAAAGAGCCAGGCAGTGGTGATACACACCTTTAATCCCAGCAGCCATACTAGGTAGCCATAGGATCTCTGTTAGTTCAAGGCCACATGAGCTACAGGAAATTGATCTAGTCTAAAAGAGCAACAGCTCACACAAAGGTGATCTCAGTACTTGTGGTCCCCTGCCTTTAATCTCAGCTCTAAAGAGGCATATAAGATAGGAGTGGAGCATTCAGTATTCAGTTTCAGAGATTTATTCTCTAGCCTCGCTGAGGACAGGGCAGCCCTTTCAGCCTGAGGTAGAGGTAAGAGCTAGTAGCTAGTTGCTTTGCTTTTCTGATCTTCAGCTTGAACCCCATATAAGTCCCTGGGTTTATATTATTCGAGTTACAATAAAACAGATTTCAGTTTACATAATCAGGAAACGTGTTCCAAGGAGAAAGATACTACCCATGAGGCTAAAAGTCCAGCCACTGACCTTGTGAGTGAGGTTAGTCATGATTAATCACTTCCTCTATGACTGCTTCCTCACCTGGACAAGCCAGGCTTGGCTCACAGTTACTGCAGCTCCAGAGGAGGAGTCAGGCTTTAAGTACAGTCCCAGGGCTGACTCACTACCGAGAAGACTTCTTATCTAAAGAGGATCTAACAGTGTGGATGGTCTCTTCCAGCCTGAACTCTGCATCCCTAAGCATTAAGTACTGAGAATACATCATTCTTCCCAAACTATTCTAGGTCTTCCAGTTTGGCTAAAAACTAATTTCTAAACTATAATGAAAAAGAAAGACAACAAACAAACAAAAAACCAAACAAACAAACAAAAAAACTATCAAAGAACATTTTTAACAGTATCCACTCTATAGGAAAAAGCCACAATGCTGTTCAAAGTACACTCATACCTTTTTCTCTTTTTTTTTTTTAAATCACGGTGAGCAAGGTGGTGGTGGCGCATGCCTTTAACTCTAGCACTTGGGAGGCAGAGGCAGGTGGATCTGTGGGTTCCAGGACATCCAAGACTACAGAGAAGCCCTACCTCAAAACAAAACAAGTCACCATGCCTGGAGAAGTTTCAATGTGCTGTCTCAAATTCTGTTGGGAATGGTCATCCAGTGAGGTTTTATTTCCTAACACCCCTATTACCTTCCTTCAAAAGCAAACATTTTGGGGTCAGCATACCTGCTCTGGCAAACAGCCCCTCATTTCCCCACACCCAGCTTTATTCACTGCTCAGTACTTAGCCCTGGGGGGGGGGTTGCTGTAAACATTTATGTGCAAACTCCTTCTAGCAAAGTGTCCTGTAGCAAACAGCCTCTCTAGTTGAGAACTGCCTAAGTAGACTGTTCAAGCCACCTGTCCCAGGATGGGAGACTCAGAGAGTGTAAGACACTGAGAGTTGATGCCGAAGAAAGACCTCTTCACTAAGGAATGGTGCTGCTCAAAGACTCTCCTATGAGATTCAGTGTCAAAAAGGAAGGTGCTTGGTCTTCCTGAACTCCCTGGAGAGCAGGGGTTATGATGGAAGCCCTGAGTGGGCTTCTGAACTCAAAATGCCAGCAGGTGAGTCTGCATCACCAATAGTGTGCTGGATGGTGATTCTGTCGGGCTTAGCTATATGTTAGTGACACATCAACATTTCCTTTCCCTTTTTTTCTGTAGACCCTTTCGGTCTGGTCCTTCCAAGAGGCAACTAGTATGAATTTCTGCCATATAGCAAGTTGCGGAAAGAGCCACCCTGCTTTGCATTTGAGCTTGCCAACACCCTGATGCCCAGGCCTTTTGACCGCCTCCTTGCTGGGCATGAGGCAGCTCAATTCTTTCTAGCCAAGGACAATATCGTCACTCTATTGCTGTCATGACACAAGTGTGTGGCCACAGTATCAAAACAAGAAGTCTCAGTATATCAGCAGTTATTAAACATCATCCTACACCCCCTAACACATTTTAACCCAAGGCTTCTTTATGTGCTAAAATTATTGAGGATTTCGAAAAGTTTTGCACTCTCTGCTTCTTGTGCCCCAAGGTGAATGTCCTTCTTTATATACCTGCAAGATATTTTGCCTTGCCTCTAATCCAAAGTGGCAGAGCCATCAATTCTTCCTGGAGCGAAAACTTGAGCCTTTCCCCTTTCTTTGGTGTGAAAGACACCATGACCAAGGCAATATACAGAAGAAAGCACTCTCAGGGCTTAGAGTTTTAGAAGGCTAGAGTCCTTGACCACCATGCTGGGTAGCATGGCAGGCAGCAGGAAGACAGGTATGGTGCTGGAGCAGCAGCTGAGGGCTTGCATCTGAGAGCTTCCAGCACCATGAAGCAGAGAGAAAGAGAGTTAACTGGGAATGGTGTGAGCTTTTGAAACCTCAAAGGCTACCTCTAGTGACACACCTCCTCCAAGGCCACCTACCCTAATCCTTCCCAAAGAGTTCCATCAACCAGAGTTAGAGACCAAGCATTCAAATATATGAGTTTACTATGAGGATCATTCTCAATCAAACCACCACACCCCCTTCACCTAAAATGAAACATTTCTTCCTTTGATTTCTTGGGTATATTGTCACCATGACACAAAGTTAATTACTATATTAGTCCCTAGGAAATGACAGTCTTTTCAACACTGGTGCTTAAGAATGACTATATAGTCAACTGAAAAGGAAGCCGGCCCTCATTTAATACAAATATAAAAAGACTTCCACTGTAAGAGCTAAATCTGTAGCTCTTAACACCTAAAAAACAGGAGATACTTCCATGTCAGCCTTGGAAGCCATTTCCTGGATGCAAAACCAACAGCAAAATCAGCAAAAGAAAAAACACAATGGTGACTTCATGAAAAAAATGTCTGTGGATCTCAGGATTCTTTCAAAGACTCAAAAAATTATCCACTGAATGGAACAAGATATATTAAATTCAGTATTTGATAAGGTATTAATATTCAGAATATATAAAGAATTTCTACAGCAATGTAAAAATACAACTGCCCAATTCAAAACTAAAAAAAAAAAATTAGATATTTCTCCAAAGAAATATGAATTCTTGCCGGGCATTGGTGGTGCACACCTTTAATTCCAGCACTAGGGAGGCAGAGGCAGGCCGATCTCTGTGAGTTCAAGGCCAGCCTTGTCTCCAGAGCAAGTGCCAAGATAGGCTCCAAAGATGCACAGAGAAACCCTGTCTCGAAAAACAAAAACAAAACAAAACAAAACAATATGAATGATCAATAAACACTTGAAAAAATGCTCAGCCACATTAGTCATCATAGAAGCACAAGTCAAACCATTCGAGATAGCACCTCATATCCATGAGAACAACTATTTCTTAAGGTGAAGACGTTCCTGCCAGGGTGTAGAGAATGGGGCTTTAGAGTACTATTGCAGCAGAATGAGATGACTCAGCAGCACCATGCAAACACAGAATCAGCATATCAACAGCAATTTCACTCACAGACACACACTCAGGAGAACTGAGAGCACAGACTCTAACAGGTGCTGTGCACCAATGTCCACATCAGCACTTATAACAGCTGAAGATAGAAGCAACTCATGTTCATCAATGGAAGGGCGGATAAAAAATGTGGTATATTCATACAGGAGAATATTACCTGGTAATAATAACTTGTATGTGCTAAAATGTGGATGAACCTGAAAATATACTAAGTCAAAGAAACAATCACAAAAGCCCATATAACAACATAATTCTTTTGATATAAAATGTCCAGAATAGAGAAATCCATAGAGACAGAGAGTTGGTTAGTGACTGCTAGGGGCTAAGGGAGAAGTTATTATTTAACTGATAGAGTTTCTATTTGGCATGATAAAAAGTTCCAGGAAGGCACAGTAGTTACAGTTATATAATAATCTGAATGTACTTTATGCCATTAAGTCACATGCTTATAACAGTTAAGAGGCTGGAGAAATAAATGGCTTAGTGTGTAAAGTGCTTGCCCTAAAAGCATGGAGGACCTGAGTTCAAACCCCTAGATTGGAACTAGTATCGTGCGTGCTTCTGTAATCCCAGTGCAGGCCAGCCACCTCATGTGAGCACATACAACAAAGAGACCCTGTCTCACACAGGGTAGAGGGCTAGGACAGATACCTAGGCTCTCCTCTGACCTCCACATGCATGTCCATACTCACACACTGCACACATACACAGACACATGCAAAACAAAACAAAAAATAATTAAGGACTGGGAATGTAGCTCAGAGCAGAATATTTCTCAAAACATACATGGCCCCTGAGTTTAATCCTCAATACACCAAAAGTGAAATGATTTAAATGGTATTTTTCCTCCCAAGACAGGGTTTCTCTGTGGCTTTGGAGGTTGTCCTGGAACTAGCTCTTGTAGAACAGGCTAGTCTCGAACTTATAGGGATCCACCTGCCTCTGCCTCCAGAGTAAAATGGTAAATTTTCTGTGATGCATATCTTACCACATTTTTTTTAACCCTTTGAGAAGATACATCCAGCATCCATCTCATTAATTTCAAGACTAAGGACATCGTATTATATAGGCTTTGGAAACACTAATATGTCAATGTGGTAAGATGAGAGGCAGACAAAACCATGGCAGTATTATGAAGAGTGTAATTTTCCTTATGGATCCTGACAGGGTCCCAGATGCTGTAGTGGCCCCTGGGTATTCAGAGAACTACTTCGAATACTCTGGGCAGTGGATGGGAATTGAGAATCTGTGTCTGTAGGAATTTCTAAGTCTTAACAATTAAGATTCTTTCTCTAGAATCAAATTCTAGGTCAGCAAGCCTCAGCGTCACTTTAAATTATGTAAACTAAGCTGCCTCAAATGACTGGAGGAAATTTAGTATGTTTTCTGAACTGTTTGGAATTTCTCTTCAACATTTGTCCACAAAGGGCAAAAGACAGCACACTAACAGAAGTATGTGTCACACGTCACAAAGGAAATACATTTCCTCAAAGAAACGCTGAGAAGGTCACCTCCTCCCACTGTTCACCTTGGGGTCTCAGACTAGGAGGACATCTGGAGAAGAGGCCATGCACAACTTGCCTGTCACCAGGAAGTCTGAGTGCTCTCAGCAAGGCTGTAATTCCTCCATCACTCTGCTTTAGACAGAGCTAGCAGCTTGTCCTAGCAGACTTTCCAAAGGCTCAATCTGTATCAGAAGCTTCTAGAAAAGAGGTCTTTTTTCAGGACCACACCCCAAACTAGCAGCATAAAGGATCTGAAAGGATGGCTGGCTGGGCTTCTTGCTCACTTGGCCACACTATTCTAGGAGGTAAGCTATGTACATGCGGTTGCACCCAGCACTGTGAAACCTAGGCCAGCAGTTTTTCCTATGGACACTATCAAGAGACACGAACCACTGTCAACAATATAGATAACCAAAACATAAAACAGATCCTATCCTAAGGCAAGAGTGAAGGGCCAGAACAAGGATTCAGACAGGGCCAACACCTGAGGCACCAGACACTGCCTGGGGCAATCCTCAGTCTGCAGTGCAGCCCTGACGAGAACCAATCAGTAGAAAAAGGTACACTGAAGGAGTACTCATACGTGTTCAGTGCAGAGGGACTGAGCCTAAGTGTTTTCATAGGATACGGTCTAGCTTCAAGGACTGCAGCTGACAAGGGGAAATGTATCCGAGTGTTTGCCCAACACATGCAGCAGCCAGGGGAGGCAGAGCTAGGAAGTGAGGTCAACCATGAGCAGACCTTTCTGAGGGTGCACAGGACTCCCACCACCTTCCACGGTGCTATACCATTTGTGCTGCCTTCCCCCAAGAAACCTACCATCTATCTTCTTGGGCCTGGTTTGGCAGTCCTGCAACTCTTTCCCTGTAGCACATAGGTCCTTTCTACTCACTACCATGTGCAGCCTCCTGGGCCCGCCCCTGCAGCTTCCTGGAATGGTGTTATGTGGAGATTAGTACAGAAAAGGGCACCAGAAACCCCTAAGAAGGCCTCTGCTCCAGACTACTGACAATGACCATTACTTGTTAGGTCACATTCCTTCTTCTGAGACACATGGAGGTGACCATTCCTGGCCGTCCTGAGCCCCAAGAAGAACCCACTCAAGCCGTGCTCGTGACTGAAGCTTCACATGTTCTGTTGCTAGGAATGACTCTGAAGAAGCAAATGCTCTGAGAAGGTTCCCTAAGCAAAGGGGAGCTGGAGCCCAGAGTTTTGCAGAGCATGGTGCACTGCTTTGTCTCCACACTAAAGCCCTGTTTAGGGCTGCCAGCACTTAACTCAAGCTGAGTAACTTCAGAGAGCATTTGGTCAGGTGTCTGAGTGACTTGAGTGACTGTTCTATAGCTGTGAAGAAACACCATGACCAAGGCAGCTTACAGCAGAGTACGGGAGACTACAGCCTGAGTTCCTCCTGACCATCAAGGTGTAGAGGGCTGGGCAGGCAGCCATGGTTCTGGAGCAGTAACTGAGAATTGCAGGTTGAGACAACACAGAAGACAGTGGGACAGCATCTGAAACCTCAAAGCCCACTCCCAGGTAAGTGACACACCTTCTTCAACAAGGTCACACCTACTAATCCTTCCCAAACAGTTCTACCAACAGGAAACCAAGCATGAAAATATATGAGCCTATGGAGGCATTCTCATTTAAACTACCACAGCTACACAGTTGAGTTTGAGGCTACATGAGACTATCTCAAGAAAACATAACTTTAGGACTGGCAAAGTGGCTCAGTGGATAAAAGTACTTAGTTCTATCTAAGCTGAGGACCTGAGTTCAATTCCTAAGACCAACCTAATGGGAGATGAGAACTGACTCTCACTCCAAACAGTTGTGAGCATAAGTGAGGGCATGAACATGAAAACCCGAGCGCGCGCGCGCGCGCGCGCGCGCGCACACACACACACACACACACACACACACACACACACACACACACACACGTAAATGTACTAAAAATAAAATGAAAAAGAAAACTAAACTTTGCTGTTATGGAATATTTTGGGTGGAATAGGTATTTGCTGTTGTGGACAAAGATGTGTTACATTTGTTTATGCTGCATTTGTTTAATTATGTAAGGATGTGTTACTTCACCTTGCCCGCCTAAGGCACCTGATTAGTCTAATAAAAAAAAACAAAACTGAACAGCCAATAGCTAGGCAGGAAGGGGATGGGTAGGGCTGTTGGGTAGAGAGAATAAATAGGATAAGCAGTCTAGGCTCAAAAAGAATGAGAGGGAAAAAGGGAAGATGAGAAAGAGGAGAAAAGCCCTGAGGCAAAAGGTAGATAAAAAGAAACAGGTTAAGTTAAAAGAGCTAGGCTGAGCATTCGTAACTAACAATAAGTCTGTAGCATAATTTTGGGAGCTGGTTGGTGACCCAGAAGAAAATGTCTGACACACTTTGCATCCATGTATCTAGTAAACAACCATCTGAAGTACTTCTTAAGTACTATCCCTATTTAGAGAAAAAAAGATGAGGTTTCCATATCCCTCTTCAGGACCAGTTTCCAAATAGAATAGCAGAGAAGTTGCCTGACCCTCAAAAGCACATGCAAACTACAGGAAGATTTCAAAGTCCTGTAAGTAAGTTTCTTTTGAGATGGAGGTCTGGCTTTGTAGCCCAGGCTAACCAACCTCCAACAAAATTCTCCCTCCTCCCCGGTATTAGAGGGTGGAAGTAAGGGTCTTCTTATATATGTTAGACAAGCACGCTACCTACTGCTGAGCTCCACTCCAGCCCTAGCTAAGGGCAATACTAAACAAGGCAATTCCTGAAGCAAAGTACAGTTCTGAGGCATGCAAAAAAGATGATTTAAAGTCAAGAAGCAATAGGCAGCTTTACACACCCCCTCCTCGGTAGATCTGAACACTATCATGCATTGCAATCACCACAGAGCTCTGGTATCTTTGGGGAGGGTTCAAAGGTAACAAAGCCTAAAAGCAGCATTTCATATACTCCTCTGGAATCTTAAATCAAGCACAACAGAAACTCCATCTGAAGAGGCATGTTATCATTTACAGTTATCCAGGCTGTGCACCCCCAGTGCTTATCAGAGTGTGTGATGCTCTGACATGGTGTGGAGGCATAAGAACTATGATAGTCCCTGGAAGACACGTGAAAGCAGCTGCATAGAGGGGCTCAGTGTGAGACTGGAGGCAGATCATACAAGAAACTCTAGAGGACACAAGACCCTCTCTCAAAAACAAGGTAGAAGAGGCACACACCCAGCCCAAGTCCAACTACATAGTGAGTTCCAGGACTCCTAGACTCCATAGTAAGACCCTGTGTCAAAAATAAAATAAGGGAGACGGAGAACTGACTTCCAAAGACTGATCTACACACACGTTTATTTTTTAAAACACCCCCAACATTGTGTGTGTGTGTGCATGTGTGCGTGTGTACACATGGACCCATGCAAAGGTCAGATATCAATGTCGGTGTTTTGCTCAATTATTCTCATCCTTTTTTTTTTCTTTCTCTTTTTTTAATCTTCCTTCTTTCTGACCTGAAGGTCACCAATTCAGCAAGATGAGCTGGAAAGAGAGCTCCAGGGATTCCCGTATCTCTACTTTCACAGGCCCACACTGTTGCTCATGATGCTTTAATGGGGTTGCTAGGGATCAAACTAGTTTGAGGACTTGCTTAGCAAGCATCTTATCAACTTAGCCATCTCCTCAGGCCCTAAAAATACTTTGTTTTCAGAGACACTCTCACTCACTATATAGTCTTGACTGGTCTGGAACTCATGAGCCTGCCTGACTCTTCTGGGTGTTGAATAAAATACCCTTTTCTGACCCTTTTTCCTTTCTCTTCTCTTTTTCTTTTTTGGTTTGTTTGTTTTTCAAGGCAGAGTTTCTCTGTATAGCCTTGGCTGTCTCAGAACTCACTCTGGAGACCAGGCTGACCTGGAACTCACAGAGATACGCCTGCCTCTGCCTTCCAAATATTGAGATTAAAGGTGAGCACCACCACCGCCCAGATGACCCTTTACTTTCATGAAAATGTCTTAAGAGGTAATATAATCACAGGGGCCTCACAAAAGGTGACAGGAAGGTTCAAATTGTAAGTAAGCCTCCCGAGCTTCTAGAAATACACACAATGCATGTGTTCCTCTGATGATAAAGACAATGTGTCGAGATCACAAGCAGAAGCCAATGACTGACCTGAGGGGGCCACCAGGCCAAAAGAGCTGTAATGCATCAGCGCCCACCTTTTGGGAACCATGAGCACTGAACGGTCTCAACCCAACGACAGGCACCTGTTTTTATGCAGGAGGACTTTGCACTTGGTTCCTCAACTACCCAGTACTGTCACCCAATTTTGGAATTGTAAAGCAGAAGGCAAAGCGTGTCACCAACACATTGTTCCTGAATGTCCTGTCTCTGCTTCAGATTAAAATCTAAGTGACACCCTCTTCTAGTCTCCAAGGATACCAGTGTACAGACACACACAAATAAAAGTACATCTTAAAACAACAATAACAACATAGCAATTGAAAAAGAAAGGGTGTGGCGGCTCAATAATCCCAGCACTTGTGAGGTAGGGCAAAAGAATTAGCATGGGTTTGAGGCCTGCCTAAGCTATGCAGTAAATTCTAGGCCTCCCTGGGCTGCAATACTCTGTCTTAAATAAAGCATCCAGTTGGTAGGGTGCTTACCATGCAAGGACTTGAGTTCAAGGTCCAGAAATTACTTTTAAAAACCAGTTGTGAGCCAGTAGTGGTAGTTCCAGCACTGGGGAGGCAGAGGCAGGTGAATCTCTGTGAGTTCAAGGTCAGCCTGGTCTAGAGAACAAGTTCCAGGACAGCCAGGGTTGTTACACAGCGAAACCCTGTCTCAAAAATCAAAAAACAGTTCTGGCAGTGTAAGCTCCCAATCCCACTGCAGGGGAGGCAGAGGTGGATCCCCAGTGATCCTGGCTGGCCTAATGGGTCAACTCCCAGGCCAGTGAAAAAACAAAAAACAAAACAAACAACAAACAAAAAACAGTTTGGGGCTGGGAAAATGGCTCAGCTAAGAAATAGCTTTTGGTGTAAACTTGAAGAACTGAGTTTGGTTCCCACACCTATTTAAAAACTGGTGTGGCAGCATGTCTAATCCTAGCACCAGGGAGGTGAAGACAGGAAGATCGTGGGACTTGCTAGCCAGCCAATCAAGCCAAATCCACGAGCTCCAAATACAGTGAGAGACCTTGCTTCAAAAAGTAAGATGGAGAATGAACTGAGGGCACTCAATGTTGCTCTCTAGTCTTCACACGCACACACATATATACATAGGAACAAGCGCCGCGCACCCCCCCCCCCCACACACACACCTGAGAGAATGATAACCTGTTCACCCCACACACCAAAAAGGATAGCCATGAACTCCTAAAGCAGGTTTTCCGGGTAACAAGAGCAATTAGGAACTGCCTGGGTGTGCTCTCAAGCCAGCTAACTCACCTAGGCCTGTGATCAGCCTTGTCCTGCCCAACAGGAAGCAGCCCTATAGCTGAAGGAGACAGACAACAAGCTGAGTGATGGGATGGCTGAATGTCAGCACACATTAGTCAGCCTATGCAGAGACCAGGCTGAAGGGAGCAAGGGTAGAAGCATGGAAGTAGGAGGACCAGCTCACGGTAACTGGAGCAATGGCTTCACCAGGCAGAAGAGGGGAAGAAAGCTAAGACGGAGCATGCAGTGCAGCGTCTACAACATGAGCTGCCCATGTCTACAGCTGCCAGCTGTCTACAACATGAGGAAAAGCCCATGTAGAGTCAAGTCTGTTCCCAAGTCCAGATGCCAAGCCTAACTCCCTCATGGGGAGACCCCACCTCCACCCTAGGCTGGGGGGCTGGAAAGCTTTAGGAAAGATCCACATTGGCAAGAAGTCCTCACCCCTTGCCTCTCAGCACAGCTAATGCCCAAGGAGCAAGTTCCACCAAATGTGAGGCCCAGCTAACTGGCTGTGTCCCCTCCCTCATTCACCTATAGAATGGCTACAAGGACTTCATCTTCCTTGCCACTCCTGTCAGGGCGGCTATATGGAAAACTGGCTGAAGGTACTCCTGTCCTTTATGTTAAAATATAAATAGTCATTTGTGCATTTGTTCAATAACTAACTGATTACTGATTTCCTTTTTTTTTTAAATAAATAGGCTTCTTTTAAAAAAATAATTTGTTTTTATTTTATGTTCATTGCTGTATTGCCTGCTTGTATGTCTCTGTGAGGGTGTCAGAAGCCCTACAACTGGAGTATATAGATAGGTGTGAGCTGCTATGCGGGTGCTGGAAATTGAATCCAGGTCCTCTGGAAGAGCAACTTAACAGTTGAGTCATTTCTCCAGGTCCTCAAATGATTTCTAAGCATCTATTCTGTGCCTGACTAGGTGCAGGGAACACATGGAATGTGTCAATAAGTAAAACCTGTCATTGTTAACAACCCTAGCCTATGCAAAGTGTAATGGCTCAATGTTTTATCGTATTTACGGATCCTAGCTCTGAATCTTTAGATGTAGGTGTATAACCTGGAGTAACCACAGAAAGAAAAAAAGGACAGGTGGGGAGGTGGCTCTAGGAAGGGGAAAAGTAACACCCAGGTACCATGAAGGTAAAATGGGAGGGGAGGGTGCTTTATCTGGGGAAAGGGGAGGGGGATTAAATAGGGAGGAGGGAATAAAGAACACCAAGGAGGAGCTGGAGAGATGGCTCAGAGGTTAAGAGCACTGCTTGCTCTTCCAAAGGTCCTGAGTTCAATTCCCAGTAACCACATGATGGCTCACAACCATCTATAATGAGATCTGGTGCCCTCTTCTGGCATCTAAGCATACATATAAGCAGAATACTGTGTACATGATAAATAATTTTTAAAAAAACAAACAAAAAACAAAACAAAACAAAACGAAAAAGAACACCAAGGATAAGTGGCAAACTCCTTTAATCCCAGCACTGGGAGGCAAAGGCAAGTGATAGATCTCTGTAAGTTTGAGGCCAGGTTGGTCTACATAGGGAGTCCAGGATAGCCAAGGCTATAGAGAGACCTTGTCTCAAATGTGTGTGTGTGTGTCTGTGTGTGTGTGTGTAGTTTTGTGTTTACTTAAAAATAATGTATGTGGCTGGGTGTTGGTGGCGCATGTCTTTAATCCCAGCACTTGGGAGGCAGAGGCAGGTGGATCTCTGTGAGATCCAGGCCAGCCTGGTCTACACAGCAAGTGCCAGGATAGGCTCCAAAGCTATACAGAGAAACCCTATCTTGAAAAACTAAAAAAAAGTATGTGCGTGTATATTTTATAAACCAAATGAGTTTATACTACTTGGAGTGATCATGCTTCTCCCAAGAGCCATAGACTATCTAACAAAAGCCCTAGTACCAGGCATGGGAAGCCTCCCTTAGAACTGTTGGTCAGGAGAGTTCAAGAGACTCTCAAAACAATGCAGGCTACTGCTGTTGCCTCCCAATTGCTGAAGACTCCATCTATTTTAGACACATGCAGTAGAGAAACTGAGCTAGAACTGACCCAGAAACCTCCTCCCTGAGAACTCTGATTCTATCCAAAGGTGCTATGCACACTGCCAAGGGAGAAAAGCAATCAGCAGTCCTCCCCAACTGTGAAGCTGTGGAACACAGTAGTGGCCAACATGGCAAGATAGTCCCAAGGGTGCAATAGTGGCACTTGTATCTTGGAGGTAACCGAAGGCTGTTTGCTGGACTGGAGGAATTTATGCCTACTTCTATAAACTTAGCTTACTACCCAAGGCTGGCAAGTTTATGAAATAGTTATCAACCTTCCTAATGCAGTTACTCATGTTGTGGTGACCCCAACCATAACATTATTTAGTTGTTCCTTCATAACTGTAATTTTGCTGTTATGAATCATAATGTAAATGTCTGATATGCAGGTCTCTGACGTGACCCTATGGAATTGCAAGCCACAGGTTGAGAACCACTGCTAAGGAAGAACCACCCCACTACTGCCAGTTTCCTAAACCAGTGCAATTCCCAGCAGCATTCTAGGTACCCAAACACGACAGGCAAACAGAGCTTAATGAGAAGTTTTATTAGAAAGGGGACAGGAGGGGGAAGGAGAGGGGAGGGGGACAGAGGAGAAGAGGGAGACAGGAAAAATCCTGTCTGCCCTAAAGGAACCAGGGGAATAGTGGGAAAGAGAGCATAAGTTGGCGGGGAATCTTTCTTTTAAGGGGTCTTTTGCACCTGTGTGCAGACTACATAGTCATGGTACATTCTGAGTACATTCTGCTAGGCAACAGGACCAGCACCCATGAAATCCTAACAATACGGCTGCCCAAACAAGATCTACAGAAAGACAACACCAACTGACATTCAATGTGGATGAGGGAAGTCTCACAAGTCCCCACACCTAGAGGAAGAGCTACAGGCAAATAATGACTGCTTGAGAAAGGAAATCATTCTTCTTTTCTAAGGGATGAACCAACTCCGAAAGGTTATTCAATCCCAAGCAGTCAGCCCTCAACACATACACATATAGAGGAGGCAACAGTAAATGGATATGTGTATATGTAATATATGTAGTAATAATAAAGAAAAGGGGTCATGAATTTGAAGTGGGGACACAGGAGTTGGAGGGGAGAGAGTGGGGTAGAAATGATATATAGTATTCATGCAAGAAATTCTCAAAAGTAGCTAAAATATCCAAATATTCTAGAAAAATAGCTAAAGTAAATGTAAAAACACAGAATACAATTCGAAAACAAAAAGTGTAATAGTTAAAAAAAATCCTGCAGAGGCTGCTGTGTGTGTGGCATGGCCCCTAAAGGGAGGCCCTGCTGACTTGCATGCACATACCTTCAGACCCACAGACTTAAGGGTTCCCTAGACTCATTCAAATCTACCTGTGCATAGTACCTACAGATGGTCCGTATAAAGCATTTGCTTTATATCAGACACTTCTTGGAATATTTCCTTACCCATTTTAATCCTTACATCTCCATGAAGCCATATCACGATATTGATATTCAAAGTGAGGAAGCTGAGGCACAAAATGACAAACGGACACATGGGGGGGGGGGAGAACCTTGACCCCAGGCATGTATATGGCTTTAGGGTACATGGCTTTGAATCACCACAATCACCTGCCATTGACCTGGATGAGAAAAACGCCTATGAATAACTTGTCATAGCTTTGTCAACTTGGCACACTGGGACATTTCCTCCATTAAACTGGCCTGTGAGCATGTCTGTAGAACATTTTATTGATTACTAATTGATGCAAGAAGACTCCACTGTGAGCAGTGCCATCCCTAAGGCAGGTGGGTCTAGGCTATATATGAAAGCTAAGGAAGCAAGTCAATTCCTGCTTCTAGGTTCCTGCCCTGAGCGCCCTTCTTGATGGACTAAAAGGAAGCAAACTCTTTCTTCCCTAAGTTGCTATGGCTGTGGTATTTATCACAGCAACAGAAAGCAACCATAACAACTTCTAACATTCTTCTGACAGACAGCTCACGTAACATAAGTTAGGCCTCATTCTTCTACCGCCAAGTACAAAGACATCTATGTCCATAGCACTACACCATAACCACAGGCCTCCAAGCTATTTACCTCCAGCCTGGGCTTGTCCTACCAAGGCCTGCCATGACAAAATGTGACAAGTTTCCGCAAAACTTTCCAAGATAGTTGATAAATCAAGCCAGAAACAAGACCACAGATGTCACAGAATAACCCCACTTTAAACCTAGGCATCACTCTGCTCTATTGTCTGTGACCCTGAACTAGGCTTTGCAGTTACCAATCTGCTTTGCAGGCTGGGAGGGAACCAAAGGTCATGATGTCCTCAGCACATATAAGCATAGGTGGTGAACAAATGATAGACTGTATACCAAAGAAGACATATGCTTAGCCATGGGCTCTTTACTGGGTCCTAAATATTGTCATTGACATTTCAGAACTAAACACCTACCAAAGGACCAGAGGAGGCAAAAGAACTCTCCAACAGTCAAAGGCTCATCCCACTAGGGAAAAAAATCAACTACTGGGTCACTGTCATCCCTAGGAGGACCTGCCATCACTGCCAAGATGACAGCATGCACAGCTGGATCTACAGCTAAGAGAAAACGCATGCAGACAGAGGACCTGCCATCACTGCTAGGACATTACTTGGTATCCAGACCACCTCTCACCACTAAGAGGGAAGTGTCTATGAACTAGGCCGGAGAAGGCAACGGAAAAGGCAAAGCCTATCTTCAGCATGTTTTTGTGCCTATCCAGAAGCACTAACTGGGATAACAAACAGAGCAGGCACTCACTCACATGCTGAGCTTACTTACCTCCACCATGGCTAAGCTTTCAGCACAGGCTTCCCATACACTGGAGGCCTATGTACTTGGCACAGCACAAGGCAGATACTGGTGAGCAAAGCAGGGTTGGGATAAATGAAAGCCACCTGCTGTTCTCTGAAATGGCCCAAATGATCGGAGTAAAGGGCCATGGCATATGGCTGCAACTTATTTTGAAATGGTTCAGCAGGGAGGTGGGGCACTTACATGTTTCAGTACACACCATATAAAAGGATACACAGGGTATTTGGCTTTTTCATAACTTTTCCATGATTTTGAAATCATTTTTTCTTTCATTCTTTTTTTTCAGGGTCTCATGTAGCCCAGCAGGTTTTGCACTTCTGATCCTCCTGCCTCTATGGCAAGGACTAAGATTACAGGTGTGCATCACCATGCCTAACTCTGAAAGGTTTCTTCTTCAAATGGAGGACAGCTAGTGAAGCTAGAAAGCATGTTTCACTATTCTCCAATCAAGAATGAAATTGTTAACTCAAATGTCAAATAAATGTTCTACTATAAAATGTCATGGGATGGTAGGCTCTAGAGGAAAACACGTGAAACTCAGAGGGGAGGGGGGAAAACACAACACATGGACATTTATCAAGGCCAGAGAGTTCCAACTGTCTAGCCATGTCTAAGCTTCTGTTCCTTCCACTTGTAATGACAATACCACTTATCACTGGCCAGCCCCTGTGCTACTCCCCTTGGAATTCTAGATTCCAGAGGTTAAAGAACCCAGAACTAGGAGCCAGACCACCCAAACTTCCATTCCAGCTGCAAAGCTAGTAGGGTGAGGCAAGCGAATTAAGGTCACTCACAGCTGGAGTAGCACAGCTAGAATACAAGGAAGACAGCTGCCAATCCTACTACATCCCAAGGTGGCCCAGGCCTCTCATAGGGACCTGCAACAGGCAGGAAGGGACTAGGATCCCTGAACTGTGTGGCCCCACTGAGAAGTTTTCTTAATTATAAATGCTGGAATCACACGGGAGAAAGCATGATTTTGTTTCCCACTGAGCACTTCAACAGTGTCAGCGTGAGCAATTAATGTTGCACTCCCTACACAGGTGGGGAAAAAAAGTTAGCAGTGGCTCTCATAGCCCTCCTGCCCCCTGTACCACCTCAGCTTCTTGTCATAACTTCTTCAAAAGTCCAACCCTCTTGCTCCCCAAATTGAGAGGCCTTAATGCATTGGCCAACCACAAAAAAAAAGGGGGGGGGGTATTCAGAGCACAGTGCTAAAATGGCAAGAAGTTTGGTACCATCACTTTAAAGGACTCCTGAGACCCATCAGAAGACAAAGACAGCAGAGGTTTCATACCTGAAGTTAAAAAACGATTTATAAGCCAGGTGTAGTAGCACATGGCTTTAATCCCAGCACTCGGGAGGCAGAGGCAGGCGGATCTCTGAGTCTGAGGCCAGCCTGGTCTACTGAGCCTGGTCCAGGACAGCCAGAGTTACAGAAAGAAACCCTGTCTCGAAAAACCAACCAACCAACTTTATGCCTAACAGGTCTTTCTGAGGCCCAAAGTGGACATAAACAGCCAGGATGAACAAGAATCTAAACAGAGGTACATAATGAACAAAGCAGTCAGGCTCCTAGTATTAAAACCTCACCTGGGTCACTTAGCTTTATAAGGTTCTCTGGTTTAGTTTCTCTGCCTATAAAATTGGGATAGTAACAGTTCCAGAGACCACTAAAGTTAACACAAACATTAATGTTTAAAACAGTATCTGACATGTAACATCTTCAAACAACTAAGATCATTTTAGAAGAAATATGTGTGCTGGCTGGAGGGATAGCTCAGAGTGCTTGCCTAGCATGCACAAAGCTCTGGATTTCATTACCAGCACTATAAAGAAGTTTGGACAAGTCAAGTCCTGCTCCACACACCGCCTCCCCACCTATTTCTGAAAGGCCTAGCCTGCGCCAAAGAAGAAACCCATAATGCCTTGGCTCTTCCTCACAAGTAACACTGGGCAGGAGCAAGAGGAAACCCTCTGCCTCCCTCCTAAGAGAACTACTATCCTCTTCACATTCATATATGGTTCAGACCTAGAACCTTGACAGAAAGCAAACAAATCTAGACCTTCGTCTTGCAAAACCAGCTAGAAAGACACTGCCCAGCACTCCCAGGACAGGCAGGAGGAACTTGTCGAGACACAATAGCAAACAAGAAAAAAAATTGGCCCAGCAATCCCTGGCTTTGCTGCCCATGTCAGGGGGGTACATTAGTAGTGTTATTGTTTTGTTTAAAAAGAAGAAAAGAGAAATATTGAGACAGACATAAGACTATAAGTTTATTATAAGGCGCGGCAGAATGGGTAGACTAAGAAGAGGAACAGGGGTAAATGGCTGACCACCATGGCCAGTCGCCATAGAGAGACAGAGCAGGAAACAGAGAGACGGGAGAGCACACACACACACACACACACACAGAGAGAGAGAGAGAGAGAGAGAGAGAGAGAGAGAGAGAGAGAGAGAGAGAGAGCGCATAAAGGGGCAGGGGCCTATCTTTTAAAGGGGTCCTCTGCACCTGCGTGCAGACTTCTTTCCCATGGAACCTTGGACTGACCAGGGTATTGCCTGAATGGATTCCACCAGGTAACAGGGGCAGGCCAGCATAATGCCTGAACCTTTCAAGTAGTCTTAGGGTTTTACCAGAAAACAACACTGGGGGCTGCAGCCAAATTCTAGCCTAGAAAGCCATAGATTCAAGATCACATTATTCCCTCTACTGGAGCCTCTACTACTAACATGTCCCATTCAGACTGTATGAGGGCTCCCCATGAGACACTCCCTTGCTGCATATGTACAAATGGATGGATGGCCTCTGGGCTCATGCTCAGGGATACTCAACACACAGGAATATGCTGAAGAACTCACACTTGCTCTCTTCTTCAATACTTCTAGAGAGTGGGCTGTGTTCTCTACAGTTCATTATCTCTAGTGACAAGCAGGCAGCAAGAACTCACATATTCTTTCTGAACTGCTCCCAGCTGAAAGGTTATATGAACAGACCATCAGGGGGAAAAAGGTATGGAACACCAATTGCCTCTGTGATCTAGACAGATATTGGTCCTGGGACAGAAGGCAGCAGGCAGGCCAAGCAGGTGTGGCACAATTTCCATACCTAGAGGCCTCATCTGCAAAACTGGGACCCGGGAAACAGAACAGGATTGCAAGTCACTCTATTCAGATGTATACAATTTTACCAAGATTTCAATCACAAGAACCATATCCATCCCAGCACTCTGGAGTCGAGGCAGAGGCAGGAGGATCTCTGTAAGTTCAAGACCAGCCTGTTCTATACACACACACACACACACACACACACACACACACACACACACACACACGAACCATATTCAGCTGCTTTAGTCAGCAGAGAGAGCAGCTGGCTGTCCTGAGTTCCTCTCATAGAGCCCTGGGGAAGCACTTTCTTCAGCTCAGTGTTGGTCTAGGGTCTTGGTCATGGGGGCTCAGGCAGACATTTCCATATGTGACAAAGGTACAAAGCCAAGCACTGCAATATGTTACAGGATGGGAGCTAGGCCAGGATACTGCTGCAGGTGCACCCATCTGCTGTGACACCCAGTCATTTTGTCACTCATAGAAGACTTGCCTAGGGTGTTCCTTCATGGGAACCATCCTTCACTAAAAACATTAAGAACGCTACTTGTCTCTGCACTGGTACAGAGATAAGTCTAAAACACAAAATACATATATTAAAGCATCTCTTTCACCTAAAAGTTCAAAGACACCCCTGCCATTTATAAAACTTTATGGCAGATCCCTAAAGTGACAGTGAGGCTGTACAGGAACTCATGTGCCTGATGGATAAATCAACCCTGCTTTGGAGAGTGGGGAGCAGTTAGGTTTTCTTAACCCAGTTCACGAGTATCAGAAACAGGTAGAAAAAGGGACCTGAGGTTCCCCACCACACACAAAACTCCAAGGGAGTACCTAAAGTATTTAATCACACCACACAAACAAAGCACTAAGTGCCGGGCACCGGTGAGAGGACTCTGTCCCCTGCACACGAGGTTTGGTTTACTCCCAGTACCTCCTTTGAGCCAAGCTAGACTTCTGTGATGCAGCGTTTCATTACGAGGCAATAAGCCACCAGCCATCGCTGTCCAAAGCTGAAACACTGGCACAAAGCCACACTTGAGCGGACAGTTGGGACACCAGGTGCCTCCACAAGCAGCTCCCAGCCCCCTGATTTCCACTCAGCCCAGAAGCAGCTCCTGGCCAGTGGCTCCCAGAGCGCGCGGCGCTGGACGGACGTGGGTCCAAAGGCGACATCCTCGAGGCTCCGAACCCAGGTACACTCCAACTTGTGCCCGAGCAGGGGACGCCCAGAGGCCCGCGGCCAGGCCTCGCTAGTGCCTTGCCGAGGCGCAGGGGCCGCCCTGCTGCCGCGGGTGGAAGGACGCCCCCAGCCCCACCCCGACCGCGCCCCCACCCCCGGCGCCGCGCACCTGGCCGCAGCGGCTCGGTGACAGTGAGAACCAGCAGGAAGAGCAGCAGGAAGGCACCGCTGTCTGCCTTGGGCACCATTTATCCTCCGTTCATCGTCCCCGGGGCAGCTGTGTGACCCCGCGGGGAGGCCGGACCTAGCCCAGATGAGGGCGTGAGGGCCGGACTCGGGCCGGGCAGAGAGGCTGAGGGTGAGGGTTCCAGCTGGGCCGCCGCGACGCTGGGCCGCTGCAAGGGAACGCCGCCGGCTCGCGCGCACTCTAGGCCGCAGAAGCGGGACGGGATTCCGGCTCCCGCAAGATGGCGGCCGTCCTGCTCGGGCCCGCGCGACCCCGCCTCCAGCCCACACTAACCAATGAACGCCGAGCCGGGCGGAGGGGGCGGAGGGAAGCCAGGACGGGCGCGCTCCAAACGCGGGGCGGGGCGTGAACTGGAGGGCTGGAGAGGCCAGGCCGAGGCACGGAGCGGCAGTGGGCGGGCTTATAGGAAATGAAGCATGCCATTGGCTGAGCCGAGAGGCGGGACTCCGGGACTGAGCCCAGGCTGCGAGGTGGCCAAAGGGGTCCCTAGTGCTGGTTGGGGATCACAAGGACCGACAGTGTACGCCCCCTATCTGGAGTGGGAACCTGGGATTAGAGAACTGAGGAGGCAGCGCGGGACCCGAACGATTTTTACTCAGGAGGCCCAGGTCCGTCCCAATGCCTGCCTAACACGTCCTAAAGGTGCCTTCTAAAGGCCGAACCCCTGTGAAGAAAGTGAAGAAATCTAGAGGGCTGGCATGTTCTAAGAATGGAGAAGGCACACAAAATTTCAACAGAGGAGGAAAATGGCCTAAGGAATGTCAGAAACAGAGAAGCCCAGATCCACTGGACCAGATCTCGGGAAGGTCTTATCAGTGAAGGAGAAAAACCCAGGCACTGATGAGGCTACAGTCTGGAAACGAGGCTCCATGTGCCCACCTCACACTTGTCCTCATGAACAGCATGAATGTGTAAGAAGTGACAGCAGATGGAGAAGCTATCTGTTTGGGGGAAGGGCCATATGTACAGGTCCCGCAGTGGATGATCGGGCAAGGAAGTGAGAAAGGGGAAAGCCAGTCACCTCCAGCATACTGGACTCACTTTAGTACACCTCCAACAAGTCCCAGAATTTCAACCTGTTTTACCTGGAGCCATGTGAGTGGCTCCTTATAGGTGGATAAAGTCAAGTTCAAACCCAAGATTAGGACAAATCATCAGATATTCAAACTTCCATATTTCTTGGCCCAGGGCAGATGTTGGACACAGGTATGGTCAAAACTGAGGGGGCCCCTGCCCCTTGCTGGCAGAAGCAAAGATACCTATCCAGCACTGCCCTTGGCATTTGTACAGTCCTGGTGACACATGCCCAGCACTCAGTACAAGATCCAGGCCCAGCCTTCTGCCCCCACACCAACCCCCACACCAAATCTGCCTTGGGAGTCCAGCAAGAGCCATGAGTTGGGCAGGTCCTTAGGGAGGGAATTCACAGCCAAGTGCAGAATTCCTGCCCACTGTCCACCTGCAGCACCGTTAGACCAGGAAAAGTTTGTGAGAAAAGCGAAGGACAAGAGGTGAACAGACCAGCTGAACCCCACAATGAAAGCACACTGGTAACCCCTAAACGTACAAACACTGTGCCAGAGAAGGTAAAGGACCCGAAGAAAATAATCCTTTAAAAGATGAACCCTCAGCTGGGTGTTGGTGGTGCACACCTTTAATCCTGGCACTCAGGAGGCAGAGGCAGGCAGATCTCTAAGTTCGAGGCCAGCCTGATCTACAGAGCTACATAGAGAAACCCTGTCTCGATAAACAAAAACAAAACAAAACAGATGAACCCTCACCCATCTTGGCCCTATTCTATGCCTTTGAGGGCTGCCTATGTGACAGCATTAAGAGCTAAAGGGGTGGTGTGTGTGGGGGGGTTACAAATGGTTTCCTTATCACTGGCCCATGAAGGGGTGGCCTTCTCCATTGCCTTCTCCTACCTTAGGGAACTACATTACCTACAGGATTCCCTACATTTTGCTCCCACCTTTGTTTTTCACCCCTTTATCAAGACTTCTGATTATCCTTAATTGAGTCTACCATCTGTTTCCTGTCGGGACCCTTGACTGATAGAACCACCACCCTGGATCCCCTGGATTGACCTGGTTTGCAATTATGAGCCATGTTTCTATATAGCAGTTTAGTTTTTAGTTTTAGAAATGTGGGCAGACCTTTGGGTCTCAGCCCTCTCTTACCTCAGGTTGGAGCCAAGCATGAAGCCTTTTTGTTCACTTTTAGTTTGCTCCAGTACATGCGCAGACCTTCCAGGTTCTAAGTCCAAGTGGCTCAGGTAATAGCCTCATTTCCCCCAGAGCACTACTCCTTTGTGACTTCACCCACTGAAGTCACCCCCGGAGACAGTGCTGAGTGTTCCATGCTCGAGTCTTGGCCTCTTAGGAGGCAGGGACAGCAGGCCTGGCCAGCTCAGAGGACTCTCTGTCCACAGTGTAAATGAGGACGCTGCTGGCCCATGTCTGGCAGGGATGTAGAGGGCAGCCTCAGAGGCACTGGGCACTCCCGGCACCATGGATGACGCTGCCGTCCTCAAGCGACGAGGCTACATCATGGGGATAAACTTGGGAGAGGGCTCATATGCCAAAGTCAAATCCGCCTACTCTGAGCGCCTAAAGTTCAACGTGGCGGTCAAGATCATCGATCGCAAGAAAGCCCCCACGGACTTCCTGGAGAAATTCCTTCCCCGGGAGATTGAGATCCTGGCCATGCTAAACCACCGCTCTATTGTCAAGACCTATGAGATCTTTGAGACATCAGATGGCAAGGTCTACATTGTCATGGAGCTTGGGGTCCAGGGTGACCTCCTGGAATTCATCAAAACTAGAGGAGCCCTGCAAGAGGATGATGCTCGAAAGAAGTTCCATCAGCTCTCCTCTGCCATCAAGTACTGCCATGATCTGGATGTCGTCCACCGAGACCTCAAGTGCGAGAATCTTCTGCTTGACAAGGACTTCAACATCAAGCTGTCTGACTTCGGCTTCTCCAAGCGCTGCCTGCGGGATGATAGTGGTCGACTGACATTAAGTAAGACCTTCTGTGGGTCAGCGGCTTATGCAGCCCCCGAGGTGCTGCAGGGCATCCCCTACCAGCCCAAGGTGTATGACATCTGGAGCCTGGGTGTGATCCTCTACATCATGGTTTGTGGCTCCATGCCCTATGACGACTCCAACATCAAAAAAATGCTGCGAATCCAGAAGGAGCACCGAGTCAACTTCCCACGCTCTAAACACCTGACTGGTGAGTGCAAGGACCTCATCTACCGCATGTTACAGCCAGATGTCAACCGGCGGCTACACATTGATGAGATCCTCAGCCATTGCTGGGTGCAGCCCAAGGCACGAGGTCTGTCCTCTGGAGCCATCAACAAAGAGGGGGAAAGCTCCCGGGCCACTGAATCCACATGGACCCCTGAATCCACTGGTGCTGATAAGAAGTCTGCCACCAAGGTGGAGCCTAGGGAAGAGGCACGACCTGAGGCCCAACTTGAGACAAAACCTCAGGAAGACACTGTGCAAGTGGCCAGGCAGGCAGAGACCGTAGGCCTCACCAGTGAACTGAACAGGGAGTCAGAGGAAGGGCACCTCCAACAGCCTTCAGAGACACATACCTAGTGAGCCTCTTGCAGCCCAGGGGGCCAGCAGGGAATGAGGCAGAGCTCATGGCTTGAAGCCTGAGCCTAAAAGTCAAGGGACGAGAGAGAGAGAGAGAGAGAGAAGGAAGACAGTCCCGGATGAGCTGCTATTTTCGTCACTTTCTTCTCCCCCCCCCCCTTTGAACTTGGTAACTCACATGGCTAAAGAAGCAATAAATCCCTATATTGGTGCAGATCCTAGTCCTGGGCTCCCCTTGGCTTCCTGTTAGACTGCAAATCCTCATTCATAAGGAAATCCATTCCCACGCCCCCAGCCTGCACTGTATTCTCAGACCATGGTTGAGTTAGCAGTACCAGTCAGAGACAGATTTGGGGGATTAGAAGGGGCAGAGGCCAGGGAAGACAGCTAAGGAAGGAAGACACAATTTTTAGAGGGAAGCCAAGAAGTGCAGGGAAGGGTGGAGAGAAGGCAAGGAGAGGCAGTCCAAGGAGGATGAATACAGCTGCCTGAAAAGGAAGGGCTGGGAGCCAGAACCCTCTCTTGCACTGGAGGGCTTGCACTGTCTGCATCAGGGGCTCAGGGTCTAAGCAGAAGCCCCATTACACTGGGGCTTCTGACTGCACAAACCTGCCTGTGAGGGGCAGGGGGAAGACTACAGAAGGCAGGTTGATCCCCATGGTACCTTTTGGGCTTCCCAGTTTGCTTGGCAGTGGCTTTTACAGCTCTGCCCATCATGGGGCATGTTCCTCTGGGTCCAGCTGGCACCTAGTTCTCAACTGTGCCCTTAGTTGCTCCACATCATCATTTCTCAGCCCAGAAGTAGGGTGCTCCACTAGTTAACCCAAGCATGTCCCTCAGCCCTGTACAGCTTTGACTGCATCCCATTCCCTTCCAATCTCAGTCCGTTCCAGAGGAGATGCCCCCAGCCAGAGGTGCAAGCTGATCTTGACAAAGCAAAATGGCAGCATGAACCCTATGGGCAAGGAAGGCAGCTACTGTATTCCTGTATCTCACACCACTGGCTGCCAGGTGCAGCCTGCCTTGCTTACACCAAGTCCCAAGCAGTCCTCACCTTGCTGTTGTGGCCCCTTTCTCTTCACCTCACTCTGGGCAACCTCATGGAGGTCTAAGGGTTTAATACACAAAAATAAGAACATTTATACTCAACTCAACCCTGCCCCCACCTATGCCGCTACCTTGGGAAAACACCAACACCAATTTACCCCGGAAAATTGGGATCTAGTGAGTTTCTGAATGTTCCTCCTGCATCCCCTGCCCCACATCCAGCCCACCTTCACCTCACTGCTGTTCCACCCATCATCTCTACATCATCCATTCACAGCTATACCTAGGCTATCGCCTACCACCCTCAGAAAGGATTTCAGTGCTAACTTCTGATTTGCCCATCAACACCCCCTCATCCCCACACCCCAAAACATTTGCCATAAGCATACTTGCCAATTCACCTCTGAAGACTGTGCCCATCTCCCTGGGCTCAGCCAAAGGACTTTGTCCTCCTCAAAGCCTTCTGGGACCAAGCAATGCTCTGTAGCCTGCTTCTGTGAATTTTGCCTGTGAGGACCAAGTATCCAGGGTTGAGGCACAATGCTGACCCTGAACAACACTGGAGAGAGTGACATTGAGAAGCCCCATGAAGAAACTTGGATGGGGCAGAAGGCTCTAGGACATAAGGGGCTGGGTGGTGGGGGTGCCCTGAGAGGTATGTAGGCTCCTCCCATCTCATCTCTGTAGTCTTCCCATGGTTTTGGGACAAAGGACACCAACAGGACCTGAGGCTGCTTGAAATTCAAGTGGGAGACAGTTGGGGTAGGAAGAGATGCAAAAGCTCATGCTATGTGCATCACAGGTGTAGAAATACCTCAGAGAAGGTGGGTTTTACCAGAAAGCACAGCACCTAGAGTAGTGTGCACAAGTGACTGAGCCCAGTCCTCCACAATGGTCTTATCCTGCAGAACTATTCATGTGGGCTGCTGAAGCTGACTCAGTCACCTGTAGTGGTGCTCAGGGGCTTTATGACCAGGACTACAAGGTGATGTCTATGGCGTATTCTTGTTCCCCATATCATCTTTTCCCTCTTTGTCTACCTGGTGGCTCATCTGTACCTGGATTAGGTCACTTCCTCTTTGAAGCCTTCTGTCCCACCTCCCCCACCAGAAACAGGCCTTCTTGCTTTCCCTCTGAACACAGCATCCTTGGATCGAGTCTTGGCAGCTCACTGTAAGCATAAGACTTCTGTGAGATGTGAAAATGAACACAGGACTTCTAAAGTAGCCAAGATCATACAGGATGCCACTTTGCAAAACAAACATTCACGCACAAAATACAAGACAGTCCAACATGCAAACAGAGCAATGCCACAGCACTTCATGTGATCCTTGCTCCCTGCTCATAAAACCCCAAGGTGGGAGGATTATGAGCCCCTGCCCCGAAACTTGCTCTTTGTGGACATGTTAAGGGCCATCAATCCCTGGGCCATCCAGCACCAAGCCCAAAACAGTGCCCTCCTCCTGGCTGGCTGTTCCCAACTCCCCACCCTTGACCCGCAGAGGACTGCTCTGGTCCAAGGCCCTGGGCCTTCATCCTTCATATGCATCCCAAAGCCAATGGACTTCTCTAACAAGAATCATCTTAAAAGGGACTTGGTTTGTGTAAGACCTGCCCATCATTTAGAGTCTTCTTTCCAGACTTATACCTTAGCCATTTTCAGCACTTGCTTGCTTGAGTATCTCACCAACTTTTATATCTGGTTGAAACCTGCCCTATCCTCCACACCTGCCCCACCCCACTGAACATGCACCTGCCTACCCTGGACCCTCAGTACATCCCCTAGCAATACCTACCCTCCCACCCGCCCCCCCACACATGTTCACCAGGGCTGTGGCTCATCTGCCCACTCTGCCCATAGACCCTTGTCAACTCCTGACCCCAAACATGGAACTGCTTTCATCCAGCAGACTGGGACCACCACTGGACTGACTGGACTTGGGCAGCTTCCATTGATTCCAGGGGCACAAGCTCACAGGTTTTCTTCAACCCCCCCCCACTAACGGCAGGGAATTGGCTTTAGTGAAATGAGGACAAACACAGGATCAGTTCCCAAGGCCTGATAAGGAAACAGGCCTAGGAATGGACCTGGATCACCTCCCTTTGGGTCTCACAGGTGACTATGAAGCCACAGTAAAAAGAGGGCCAGGGAGGGTTACCACAGGCCTGAATGCCAGCTTCATTCCAGTGGGTAGGGAGGGGGTGCTCCTTCTAAGCCCTCCTGCCTTCCAGGGGCCCCATTCCCCACAGCCTAGTCCCCACTCCCAGCAGCCTGGCTTTATGACTTCATTCGCTGGTCACTTAGTGACAATGCTGAGCGTTCCACTCCTCCAAGTCCAGGCCCAGCCCAACCAGACGCCTCCCCACAGTGGGAATGAGGACAATGCCTGCTGGCCCGTGTGGGGAGGGGATGTAGAGGGCAGCGGCACCAGCCGCTCCTGGCACCATGGACGATGCCGCAGTCCTAAGGAAGAAGGGTTACATCGTAGGAATCAATCTGGGCAAGGGCTCCTATGCAAAAGTCAAATCTGCCTACTCTGAGCGCCTCAAGTTCAATGTGGCGGTCAAGATCATAGACCGCAAGAAAACACCCACTGACTTTGTGGAGAGATTCCTTCCTAGGGAGATGGACATTCTGGCAACCGTCAACCACCGTTCCATCATTAAGACCTACGAGATCTTTGAGACCTCTGATGGACGCATCTACATTGTCATGGAGCTGGGAGTCCAGGGCGATCTCCTCGAGTTCATCAAGTGCCGAGGAGCCCTGCATGAGGACGTGGCACGCAAGATGTTCCGCCAGCTCTCCTCAGCCGTCAAGTACTGCCACGATCTGGATGTCGTCCACCGAGACCTCAAGTGTGAGAACCTTCTGCTTGACAAGGACTTCAACATCAAGCTGTCTGACTTCGGCTTCTCCAAGCGCTGCCTGCGGGACGGGAGCGGACGCATTGTCCTCAGCAAAACCTTCTGTGGGTCAGCGGCTTATGCAGCCCCCGAGGTGCTGCAGGGCATCCCCTACCAGCCCAAGGTGTATGACATCTGGAGCCTGGGTGTGATCCTCTACATCATGGTCTGTGGCTCCATGCCCTATGACGACTCTGACATCAAAAAGATGCTGCGCATCCAGAAAGAGCACCGAGTGGACTTCCCACGCTCCAAGAACCTGACTGGTGAGTGCAAGGACCTCATCTACCGCATCCTACAGCCAGATGTCAACCGGCGGCTACACATTGATGAGATCCTCAGCCACTCATGGCTACAGCCCCCCAAGCCCAAAGCCATGTCTTCTGCCTCCTTCAAGAGGGAAGGGGAAGGCAAGTATCGAGCTGAGTGCAAGTTGGATACTCGAGCAGGCTCAAGACCTGAACACCGGCCTGACCACAAACTGGGGGCCAAACCCCAGCACCGGATGCTGGTATCCCCTGAGAATGAAGACAGGATGGAGGAGAGGCTGGCTGAGACTTCCAGAACTAAAGACCATCACATCTCTGGAGCTGAGGTGGGGAAAGCAAGTACCTCATAGTGGAGCGGGCCCTGGGGGGTCATGGTGTGCAGTTTGCACTCACATAAGTTAAATAGGCAGGTAGGAGCTGAAGAAGGCACACGCGCAAGGAACAAGTAAAATCCGTCAATTAAACCACTATTTTGATTACGTTCTATTAGCTTTCTTCCACTTAGTAGCAAAGACATTAATTACTGACCACCAAATAAACCACAAAGTGTATACAAGCATTGAGAGTGCCCAGTGGGGAGTCTTTTTCTCTAGGACTCATCCAGCGCGGGGATCTGCAGCATAGGGGTCCAGGAACCTGTACGCAGGCCCAGGCAGACTCAGTGAGGCCTGTAGCAGAGGGGACCTCTGTCACAGTTCTCTTGCCAGGCTTACACTTGTCAGCCTCTGGCCTTCTCCCACCCCCAAGACTTCCAGGCCTGGACAGCTGGACAGTTCCCTTTATCTAATGCAATATAAACCACCCTGACCCTGTCTTGTTCTTACTCAGTGGTCAGTATTCATTAACATCAAAGAGGCAAAGTTAGACAGCTTTGCTGCTCAAGCCTCACCCTCACCATTCCCAGGAATGGAGTGGCCCAGTTGACAGCTTGTTGATATTGTCCCCATCCTGTAGACCTGCCATGCACGACCCCTAGCATCTCTCAACCAAAGTGCCTAGATGCCATGTCCTGGTTACCATCCCTCCTAAGGTTCCCTCACACTGGCACAGGCTTGAGTGGGCAGCACCCATCCTCCCCATCTTCCCACTTACTGGGGGAATCCCTTAAAGCTCAACCTTTCCTGAGACAGAAGGGATCTCAGTTCCAGCCCTGGGAGCCCACAGGAACCCACTATGGAGAACTACTGGTTAGCAGAGGCCTGACCTAGTTTGTATCTGATGACATGATAAAAACTTTAACCAAAAATAACTTAGGGGAGGAATTGGTTTATTTCAGTGCACTTCCAGGTCACTGAGGGAAGCTGAGGCAAGAACACAAGTAGGAACTGAAGCAGAGACCATGGCTTCCCGGCTTCCTCTCTATCTCACTCCTAGACTTCCTTACACAACCTAGGTCCATGGCCCAGGGATGCTGCTGCTGGGCCTTGCCCTCCTACATCAAATGCCCCACTGACATGCCCTCAGGCCATTCTGATAAGTGTTAATTCTTCAATTGAAGTTCTTCTTCCCAGGTAACTGGCCGTGTTAAACACTAGCCGTACAAGGCCCAAGGCAGGAGGTGATCTCTAGAGAACACTAGGGCGGAGGCCTGAGAGTACCAATGCCAGCAGACAGGAAAGGTGGCTCTCATGGAATCAAAGTAGGATCTGGGGCTGAGAAGTCAGGAGTGCTTTAGGCCACCTGAATAGCTCAAGCCCTGGGCTGCTCAGAGGCCAAGTCCTATGACACCACCAGTGGTCTCAAGACTGCTGGCTGGGGAATTAGATCAGTCTCTGACTCTGTTAGGCCCAAACAGCAGGGACCATTCACCTCTGTAAGGCATAGGCTCATAGGCTGTTGACCACTAGTCACTTGAGGGCTAGCTACCCTTAGTTCACAGGCAAATGGCTGGCTGCTGGTGCACACAGCATTTACAAGTTTGCAGGGAACCAAACTCTTTTCATAGTATAGTTCAGACTGAGGTAAGGCTGGTGTCTTGGCAGAGCCCAGTAGGAAGTGCCAAGAACACTGAAATAAGCAGAGATTAGGACAGGGAGGCAGCCTAGCCTTACCTGAGCTGGAAGCTAGGTGCTGGGGAGGTAACAGCTGAAGTCACAAAAAAGTGACTTGTCCTACTGTGAGCCTGATAAGCAGGACCTACCTGGGCCTGTTACCAAAAACCTAAATGATCAGGCCAGGCTGGGAGGTTGTAGAGCTGGACCTAGAACCCATGAGCTCAATGGCACAACTTTTAGGGTTTGTGCTACTCTTCAACAGTGGAAGGCTCAAGTGTAAACTCAGCAGAGAAGGCAGCTCTTTGAGCCACACAGTTTTCTCTCCAGAGTCCATTGCTTCTAGCCCTGAGGTCCCAAGATACCCAGGTGGCCCAGGACATGGATCAGCAGCCCGGCCAGAGGGTGCCAGGTGTTCTTTAATGAGGGTTCAGTTGGGAGTTAACTAGAAAGCAGTTTCAGTAGGGCCTTGAGGGACAGCACCAGTGCTATACTCCCAAGGGAGTGGTCAGTGTAATGTGCCAACCTGGCCATGGCACGGCACTATACACTTGTGGTTCCTGGGATAACCAACTGCCCATGGTATGGGTCTCCAAGGCCTGGAGTTGTCTAAAGAGTAGATAGCTGCCCTACTCGTTCCACAAAGTGTCCCACAAAGCATCCACAGGTCCAGCCAGGCCTGGCTCTAAAAGAAGTCTGAAGCTTTGCGCCGGGCAGGGAGCTGCAGCAGATTGTCTGTGATGGAGGCTGGGTCCTGTGTGAGGGGTGTGCGTGTGGCAGACCCAGGGGCTGGTGTGCTTGTGGGGGTCTGTGGCCCACCAGCTGGGGTCTTGAGGTGGGTAGAGCGTGCTGGAGATGGTGTATAGCTGGCCCGCAGGGCTCGATCTGTATACTTGCTGGCTGTCCTGCTTACAAGGCGCTGTAGAGCTGGGGACATTGCTGGACTTAGGCCTTTAGGAGTAAGACTGTAGAGAAGGGACAGAAGAAAGCAACCAAGTTAGGGGCCAAGTGCCGCTTAAGGCAAGGCCTCCCTCAGTTCCTCAGGAGGAGCCCTATCAAGAGACATGGTCACTCTGAGCTGAGGACGACAACACTGGCCACACCTGAGGGAGGCATTGTGGAACTGCTTTGGCTGTGAGGCTGGATGGACCACAGACTTCTGAGAGCTGGAGTGTCCACCTCTCTCCAATGTGAATGACATTGATTCCACAGGACTAACAGGAGCTCACAGTCAGGCAAGGAGCCTAAGGGTACCTCTTAGAGAAGGCCAAGAAGGAGAGATGGAGAGTGCCTCACCACCTGCTCCATATACAGCCACATGCTGGGGCAGAGAAGCAGCCACAGCCCTTATAGAAGAACCCTGTGGATATACCATGGGCCTGTCCTACAAGCCATGTACCACATGGCCTTGGAGGCTGAGAGAGTAGGAGTGAGGCAGGCACAAACTTATCTCTATCCCCACTCTACATAAGGGTCCAGCTGCCTCTCACCTGGCCAAGTTTTCCGTGACTCTCCGCAATGCTTCCTGCTTCTTGGCCCGGTTTTTGGCAGCTGCTTCATTGGCCATCTTCAGACCCAGACGCTCCCTGCGTCCTGGCTCCAAGATCTACAATGTAGCAGGCATGTGGGTGACCTATGCTGGAACTGCTACCTAGCCAGGCAGTCTATTATCCAGAAGGGCAGCTGTGTGGGCACCAACCTCTTCTCTATGGCTGCAACAATCTCAGCAACTCATCTTTCACAATAGCCTGTCAAAAGCCCCCACCTGGCTGGATGTAGTGACACATTCCTACAATCCCAGCAATTGGCAGGAGAGTATAGAATTTGAGGCCACCCTGGGCTACACAGTGAGACACTGTCTTAAAACAAACAAAAGCAAGATGGCTCAGTGGGTGAAGGTGTTTGTTAAAAGCCTGAGGACCTGGTTTGAATACCCTTCTGAGATTCCACAGGGTGGAATGAGAGAACCACTCTAGCAGGTTGTCCTCTGACCTCCACATATGTGATGTGTTACATGCCATGCTCATAAATGCTTATACACACAATCACACAAATGAATAAATGCAAAATAACCCAAAATAAGGGGTTGGAAGCTGGGACTAGTGGTGCATGCCTTCAGTCTCAACACTTGAGGCAGGATCTTTGTTCCAGGCAAATCTGAGTCACATAGTGAAACCCTCTCTCAAAAAACAAAAATAGTCAAAAAATCTAGTCCCAGCACTTCAGATGCTAAAAAGGGTAGAGAGTGTGTACATGAAACAGGTCCTGGGTTAAATCCCCAGCACCTGCCCCCCCCAAAAAAAATCCCAAACAAACACAACAACAAAATAAAAAACGGTTTGAACTATACCATCTAGTTGTTTTTACAATTATTGTTTTATATTTAAGGTTTTCACCGTTCTGGAACTTATTTTGCTGTTGCCAGTAATCAGGACGTAGTTTCAAAGGCCCTGCAATATGAAATACCGCCTTTTCCATAAACCTCCATTCTTCTGTTTGCCCCCAGCTTTCCATCCTGCTTGACACATGGGTAACACAAGGCACAGCAGGCTACGTCTACCCTGTCTCTGGCAGAGCCTGCCCCGGGTTCATTTTGTTTCAGAACTCTTTCTCCTGGAAGAGGCCACTTCAGATCAAGTGGCATTTCCTGTGCAGGCAGAGCCTTGGGCCATGCTTTCATGTTCAATAGCATCGTGTTTATTCCTCTCTTACATTTGTCTTGGTTATCTCACAATCCAGACACAGTCTACAACCAAGACCTCCAAAGTCTCTTTCCATGATTTGTCTAGGTGTGTAGTACATAAACTCTACAAACTGCTCTGGGGAAGGACCCACACAGCACCATGTTGGGGAGGTCCTCCTGGCTTGGGCCAGGAAAGCAGTGTCAGGACTGCAGTCCATGTCTGATATTTGCTTTATAAAAGCTATGCTATTCCTGGTGATTCTGATTCTACTGCTGCACTAACATGATCTCTTTCTACCACATTCCAAATTGATCACAGCCAGTATTTGGAGGGACTGTCTTGAGATGACCTGTGACCCAGCCACCAAAGCACACCTATATATTTACTCAACACTACACCTGATCTTGTTGGGTTTCCAAAGAAGATTCATATTCTTGGCCTAACTCCTCAATACCCCGAGTCAGTAGGCTCAGCACCCTCACAGTGAGCTCGTACATTCTCAAGTATCAGGGGCCTTCCTCCCTCACATTCCAACTACACAGACACAAACTCCCTGAAGCCCAGTACATTATACGCCCTTTCCCCATAGCTCCCAGGGGCATATCTGCCCACCCACCCATCCAATCCAGGGGCCATCTGACTTTTGTATATGCTTTCTGCCCACCTCTAGCTCCCGCTCCACCAGACAGAGGCCACATGATGTACACCAGGCCTCAGTGACTCATCCTTTCTGATCTGTTCTTGGTCCTACCATGCTGGGTTCACACTGTACCATCCTCAGTGTCCTTGACTATGCTATGTAACCAGAGGCCAGCACATAGTCCTCAGGGGACACACACTAAGTTCCATAGTCTTCAGGCCTACAGGGCAGTTGGAGTTTGTCTGACTCTGTGACAGTCTAGCCTCCAGGCCTTCTCTATTGCCTTGGCATGGTCTCCACTCTTCCAAATCCCTTTTTGATAGTCCTACCATAATCCCCTCTTCTACAGAAGCCCTGTGCCCAGTCTTGAGCAGCAGTACTAAGGCATCCACACCAAGTCCCAGCCTGATCCCCTCTTACCACAGCCTACCTTGAAAGTTGGTCCTGGTGTCCTATCCACATAGGGGCTCTCTGACCCTTCGACTCTCAGGGGAGTATTCTCAACTTCTCCCCACGTCATCAGTGGTGACTCATTCATACCTGCAGATGGAGAGCCCACACCTCAAACAGAGGACCTAGTGGGGGTGCTGTCTTTCTCCTAATACATGCATCCCAGATGACATTAAGGCCAACACACACAGGCACACCTATTCACATCACAGGGAAGACCAAACAAGACATGGTGCCCTGGGGCATCTCAAGGCACGTTTGCTGAGTCTAGCCTGTGCACTGCCCTGTCCAGTCTGGACTTATCACCCATTTCTTACCAGGAGCAGGAGAAGGAGTGGCAACAAATCCAAAGCCTCCCACTCGGGGGGACTCCTGAGGAATAAGCTCCTTGCCATCAGGACCAACCTTGCCCTGTTTGTGCTGGAATAGAGAAAGACAGAGAGACAGACCAGTGTTAGGGGTTCTCCACAGCTGACTGATAGCAGGTACAGAGGGACATGTAGGAAACACTTCCCCTTGGAATAGAGCTTGGGCTCTAGGACTGGCAGATCCCTTTGGGAAAGACAGGGAACCCTATCCTCATCTTGCCCCAAAGACTTTGAAGGTTAATAGTAGTAGTCATCAAGCAAGGGGTGCCCCTTTCCTCCACCTAAGGAGGAATCTCTTAGGTTGCAATGCTACGAAGGGCTGGTGCTGTCTTTTTCCCTTGAGGCATCTGAATCTCCCAATCTCTCCTGCCTCTCCTTCCCCAACCCCATGACGACCAGAGCCACTCTCTGAGGGCACTCAGTCATCTTAATCCCAGGCTCCCTCTGGCACTTCCCAGTACACACTGCTCTATTCATCTCTCTGCCTGGTAGATAGGTATGGGTCTGGGTTGGCTTCCAGAAGCTTCTCTTCTCCCAGGCCAACATCATAGCGGCTGGTACAGGAGTGGACCTTTAGGTCATATATCTGGCTCCATTGGAAGGGGCTAAAAAGAGACATGGGTCCTAGCACACAGAGGCTGTGTTAGTTTTGCACTTAAGCTCTATCTAGCCTCAGGACAATCCTAACAAAGGGAACAACCAAGATGGGAGAGGCCACACCTATGCACAGTTAGCCTATCACATTTGTCCAGTTGTCTGGTAGCTCTGCTGACTTACCTGGGCATTCAGGGCAGCTGCCTGCTGAAGCTGGGACCTGCTCAGGGCCTGACTGAAAGGGTCCCGGAGGAAACGTGTATTCTTATGCACTACCTGCCGTGGCTTCTTGAACAACTGCTCTTCATCAGGGACACCTATCAAAGGAAAAGCAAGGTAGCAGCCATCACAGGGGTGGGAAGTTCCATGCCCACCTCAGCCCTGCATCCTCAGCTAAGTCACTCCCAGCCAAAGACCACACCTATAGAATCCAAACACAGAAGTGGGGGAGGCCTCATTGCCCCACAAATGCCACAGGCTCCCCAACCCCGAGATGGACCAGGACTTCTCTTTGGTCCATGCTGCAAGTGAACAACTTTAAAAGTTGGTTAAAAAATAACAAGACAGACCACTGTAGTCCCTGTCTTCCTGTCCTGCCACTCATTTCTATTCACTTACCCTCAGGATAGTACATGAGAGAATTCTTGGCTTTATACTTCCAGGTCTCCACTCCAGCCTGACTGCTCTCAATGGCTTGGTGCTCTGCCGATGGGAGTTCAAGATTATCTTTCTGCCGCTATAGTGACATGGGAGGAAAGTGGGGTCAGGAAGTCACCCAGACCCTGTACCTGTGGCTCTGGGACTTCATCCCCCAAAAAGGTGCCTATATTTTCAAACTGCAGGGTTACCTTCTCAAATTCCTCCTCAGCTTGGTAGAGCCACGCATGGCGGGCATGGCTTTTTTCCTTGGCTACTTCCATGATCTCTTGGAAGGAGGCATTGTCTTCACTTGTGTAGCGGCTCAAGAAGACATCCAGGCTGGGCAGCGGCTCCTTCTCCTCCTCATCTCTAGCCTCTCCTGCTCAGGAGCCACAGGTAGGGAAACACAATACACATATAGCACAATTACCACTGCATTGCCAGTCTTGGGAACCACACCACAAAGAGCTGGAACCCTGGCTCCTGCTAGGTGACACAACAAACCCCAACTGTTCAGGCAGCCCCAGGTGGCATCCACAGCTGACTGGCCAGTTCCACTCATCTGCTGGATGCCAAGAGAAGTCTGTGATCTGGCTGACTGGTGAAGGGGCAGGGACAAACAATGAAGCAAGAGCTCATGATAACTGTTTAGTAGGCTCTTCCTCTGCCCAAACTGTACTAACCCTGTGGTACGGATCTCTGAAGCCCCAAGGGTTCTTCTTTCCTTCCTGGGATTGTCTTACCCTAACTACCTTTTCCTTTCTGACTGATGCTACAGGTAAGTGATGGTCACTAAGCATCAGGGTATGCCAGTTAATCCCAAAGGCAGGGGCCCATATGGCCCAATGCTCCAGGGAAGGCTACAGACTCTGGGCCACAAAAGCCAACCATACCACCTCAATCCCTGCCACCAAAGCAAGTGATATTCCTGTAGAGGTAGCAATGAAAATCTGGGTGGTAGGGGGGATGTGAAGCTGAGGGTTCTCATCTGTTCTACTGACAGTCTTGACCATCTGTGTGCCAGCCAGTACTAACCACAATGGCTACAAGTTTAAGACCTGAGGTTAGAAAGGGGATAGACTTGGGTCCCATTCAACTGTTGACTATTCCTAACACCTACAGAAGTCACAGCCTTTTGAAGCCTGTTTCCTTATCTGTAATTACAAAGATTCCAATGTTTACTGATAAAAATGTGTCTAAAAAGAGCATCTTCAAATTGCTCTGTGACTCTATACTGTATTTCAATTAAGAGACAAGATCCAACAATAACCATTACCATGTTCATGGCAGAAAAAGATGGGCTGTTGAGAAACTAAGCTTGTGTGAGCATGTTGCACATTTGCCCTAGTACAGTGTGCTGTAGACTAGAGCCTGGTAGAGAAACAGCTTGCCCACCTCTAGGAATACATCCTATTACTGAGAAAAAGATCAACTGACCGAGAAAAGTCCCATAAGTATGCAGCACACTCACATATTCAATAGATTTATAAAGTGTGGCTCCTAACTTTAAAACATGCCCCATACTTATGTCTGATGCTCAGGAAACATGAGCACTTTCATCTGTTCTCCATGTCTGTTGATGGTACAGCACACCATGTGCTATTCCAAACGTGGTGCAAACAGATAGAAGCAAAACCAAGACCCGGCTCTCTGAGAGGGCATCAAAATCAGTAATTAGGGTGAGAGGCAATAAGCAGAAATGCTTTCTGAGATGTTACATTCTGCAGTAAAGCACAAAGCTGGCAGTGTGGGAAACAGTGAGACTCTGGTCTCAACAAAACAAATCAGAAAAAACAAAGGCAGTCTGTGAAGCACAGAGCCCCAGGGTGTTCCAACTTTACACAAAAGGTCAGGAAACCTCAACATCCACCAAGTTTATGCCTCTTAGCCCAAACAGGTAACACCTGAATATGGACCTGAAGGAAGAGACACAACAAGCAACTACCTTGGAAGAAAGGAAGAAGGGGCCTGAGGCATCTTCAGGAGTCAGCAATGAAAGAGCTTTCCAGGCCCACAAAGCCTACAAGGCAAAGGCTGGCACACTGAACAGGCTGGTGACAGGAGATGGGCTCTCATTCCAGAGACAGGCCAGAGGCACAGACTACTGCTCTTCCACAACTGGGAGCTAGACAGATCTAGCTTTCCACACCAGTGTCTTTGATCCCAAAAGTTGATATTTAGGTTGGGAGACCCCTCAAGGATGAAATGTGATCCTGAGAAAACTCAATATGACTCCTAAGCACTCTTGACCATGAGACCAAAAGAGTGAGTTCACTCACCATCATCTAGGTCCCGGCCTTGGGGACGGAGCTTGCTGCCCACCACACCAGAGCCTGTGTGTACCTCAGGAGTTTCAAAGGTGGCCGGAGTAACATCTGAGGGAAGCAAATTAGAAATTAGAGGGAGTCTACAGAGACAACAAACTTCCCTTCTCTGCCTTCTAGAACAGCAACCTCTTACAGGGTGGTGGAGGTTCCCGAGAAATCTTGCCCAGAGCAGAGCCAAACTTGATAGCAATCTGGCGCATACGCTCCAAATCTCCATTTTCCTCAGCCTCCAGGTATTCCTTCTGTGCCTGTAGCTTCTCCACATCAGGGAAGAAATCTCTCTGGATGACTGTCTGGAGTCCCTGCCACAAGCAATCAGAACAAAAGGTCAGAGCTGGCATATGGGAGTCATGACACCATTATCCACTTTAGGCCCTAAGGTCCTTTTCACTTCTGCCTATCTGGATGATTGAGATTTTCAAGATAGTTCAGAAGCATTTTCTAGTACTGTTTTTCAAGACAGGGGTTTCTCTGGAATGCTTTGGAGCCTGTCAAGGAACTGGCTCTGTAGGCCAGCTGGCTTCAAACTCACAGAGATCTGCCCGCCACTGCCTCCCGAGGAGTGCTGGGATTAAAGGTGTGTGCCACCAACAACGCCCGGCTCGGAACAACCTCTTGATGCCCATAAATCCTTTCTTGTTCTCCTTTGCTGGTTCCATCTGCAGCAGCAGCCAGACTAATGTAGATGTTGCCTTTCTCATTCTACCTATGTATTTTTATTTCAATCCAAACCTTTCTCTTGAAAGCCAGTCACCACTACTGCCACCACCGGATAAAATTCTCAAGATTTCACCTCCGGCCAGACCTTGCTGTAGAGCTACAAATCTGTATACCTAGCTACGTGGCGATGATACATTCCAGCCTATCCCAGAAGCGTCCTAAATTCAACCGGTCTAAAGCCAGACCTATGTCAGTTTGCCCTCCAGCATACTTTGCAGTGGGACCCCTAACTCGAGGAGCAACCGAGACCCTCACTCAATAATACGGCCAGTACCGAGGTCTATCTCCAGGACCCCCCAGCCTTTACACTTAATGCCGCTGCCTTCCAGAAAGTCCTTTTCTCCATCACCCTAAAAACCTGTCAAAATTCTGCTCATACTTTAATAGGAAACTTTATTTCCTAGGCCCTCGACAGACAACGAGACCGCTCCTCCTTTTCGCTGAAAACTCGACACCCCCTTCCGCACTGTCGTCTTGGCTCTCAAGACTTTCCAATCCCACAGGCGGCTGAGAGTTCCAGTACCAGAAAACATTTAAAGGACCGGAGAGGAACGCGAATCGGGGAAAGGGCCCAGAAGTCGCCAGAGCTCGCACTGAGCTGGTACCTCGATGTACTCTTCTTCATCCAGAACCCGTTGCCTGCTTCTCGCAACCCCGGTTTCCCCAGCCGCACGCTTCCTCGGAGGGACAGACGCCGAGGGCGGAAACAGAGGACCCACAGAGGCCCCGGGCGTCCCCATCGCTATCCCAGAACCGCTCAGGCGCCGTTGGCGTCACACCAACAGCCAGCCAATGGAGAAGCAGTATTTTTGTAACAAAGCCGGCGCTCCCAAATGATGTCACCCGGAGCGCCGGATCTTAAGGGAGTTGTAGTCTTAGATACCCATCCGCGTTGCTCGTGCCTGTCTAGACTATGGTCACTAGGAGGCGCTGTGGGATGCCTACTTGACGCCACATTTCCTCTATTAGAAGTTCCAATTTTTCCTCAACAAAAACCAAAGTCGTTTTTAAATAGTTAAAAAAAAAAACAACTTGGTTATATATGAAGTCAAAACTCAGAAAAAGAAACACTAAGACAAGTCTTCCCAGAGAGTTGTCTAACAAAAGGTAAATGAAAAGAAGGAACAAGAGGGCGCTTAAAGCTCTGGTTAGATTTATTAGTTCCCTGCCTGCCAGGGTGGGCTTCCCAAAAGAGGCCTGTACTCACTGAAAGTATTCATGGTACTTCCATTCTAAGGGAGATCGTGAATTATGCCAAACCAGTTCTAGCCCAGAATGACTTGCCACAATTTTGCTTTTCCAATGATCTCTTCCTTCATTGGAAGTCAACTGGGGGCATTATGGCTATGTTCCTGCCCCAATGGAGTTGACCATAATAAACACACACACACACACACACACACACACACACACACACACACACAGAGTCATCCTGCATGTGTGTGAAATCATGCCTGTGACTTGCAAGAAGTCTGTACTCAAGAGAATCTTGATTTCTACATAGCACATGTCATGTTGTGTTTTCCCAGGCAGAAGGTGATTGTAGATCCAAAACATGAACGGATAGGCATCAGCCAAGTGGAACTGGAAAGGCACGTGCAAAAGCCCAAGAGTGGCATGGAGCAAGGCAAATTCCCAAGCAGACCTTTGCTCACACCATTCAGTGAAGAAGGACATGATGGCAGAGGGGCAGAGCCAGTCTACCAGTGTCATTGGGGTCCTGGCAAGAAATACCATTTTTATTTTGAATTAAAGGGAAGCCAGAGCGGGTTCAGGTGAACATAACTAGAGAAAGCTGCAATGGTCTTGGTGCAAGGTGATGGCAGTTTTCCCCAGGTTAGTGTAGCTGAAGCTGCAGAGAAGCTGCTTTCTGGGGTTTATTGATATATTTAGAGGTGAAATTGGATGAACTTGGTGTGACAGAGGGCAATTGGTGATCAAGAACTGTGATTCATGTCCTTAAACAAGGCCAATGAACGGAGGACTGGCTCACCAAATACAAAGCGAATGTGAGGAGGCGGTGGCTTTCCAAGTGTTGCCTGACAACCCCTGGGGACAGACTGACAGGGTATGGACATACTTAGCTCAGGGGAGAGGCCTGAACTGGAGATGGAAATATATGTGACATAGAGATGGGAATTACAATCTAAGGGTGGAAAAGATACATCAAGAAGAGAACCGAAGGTGGTGGAGAGATAGCTCATTCTTTAAAAGCACTCTTGCTCTTCCACAGGATCTGGGTTCAGTTCTCAGTACCTACATGATGGCACACAGTTCTAGTTCCAGGGGTTCCAATACCTTCTTCTGATTTCCACCAGCACCAGGCAAACATGTGGTACACATACATGCATGCAGGCAACACACACACACACACACACACACACACACACACACACACACACACCATGCACACAAAGACACACTCACACATTCACACACTCACAAACACACTCAAACACATGCAAGCACACACACAAATAAACACACGCACGATGTTTTTAAAGAAGAGAATGAAGATGGGAGAGGCCTTGAGATGGAACTTCTGGACACTTGTCAATGTCAGGTGTCAGGTGAGGAGTGTGAGGAGCCTCTGCAGGGCACGGTGACGATGAGAGGAGGGCAGAAGCTCAGCCAAGCTCAGATTCTGGAGAACCAAGGAGGACAGGGTCCCCAGTCTGCAGGTGAGCTGACCTGGACAGCTGTGTCTGAAACTAGACAGTGAAATCTTCTAAGGCAAGGCCAAAATTCAGGAGGAACAGTCTGGTGGCAGCCGTAAGTATGCATCCCAGGGACTGGGAGGAAAGTCCCTATCCTGGAGGTCTCCAGCAGTGTTAGGACAGCTCTGGCTGGGGATATATGCCTGTTTGGTGTTCTCTAAATTAGCCATCTTTATATAGTACCAAGACCTCCTGCCATTGGCTCTATAGTTTAGCTTTTGTGAATGGACCAAGTCTCTCGCAGACACCACAGCAAGCTTCAAGACCTGTGAGGGGACAGAGCAAGGAGATCAGGCAGGTGTAGGGGGTGTTAGCTGCCTCCAGCCCACTGCACAAGTCAGCAGGGAATGGAAGCCATCTTTCATGCTTAGTATACCCCACACACTTCTGTGGGGCCTGGATTACAGAGGGGAAGACAGACATTTCCTAACATAGTGGGGATGGATGTTCCCTGAATTTAATCTCTTCACCACCCTATTGGCAGATACTACTGTATGAAAACCTCCAGGGAAAAAAAAAGCCAAACATCTCCCATTTGTGAAGCAGGTTGGTAGTACCTGGAGGCCATAGCAAATCCCAGGAGGCCTGCCACCATCTTCTGGCTTTAATTCTGATGGGGAAACACGGTACTGGGACTGAGGACTTGTTGAGCTGTGTTCTCTAAGACATGTTGATCCCCAGTTCCCTGGGAATGGGGAAGGGAGACAGCTCCTAAATAGCTGTGGAAATGGAGCCTGAGACATGGCACTTTTGATTCTGGACTGTTTATGGTATTTGTAGATCTCGTTTATTTCTTGGTATTGGCACAAGGCTGAGATGAAGGAGCAGGTGCAGGGACCTGGAAAATACCAACTATAGCCTTCTTATTCTACTGCTCCTGATACCATGGTCCAGTACAGAACCTTTGAGGACAGAGTAATCCCAGGACTGTGCAGATACCACTGCCCTGCTTAGAAGGTGGAAGAATACATAAGGGGCCAGTCTTGGAGGCAGGCATGAGGTGGCGAGGTAGCCTCCACTATAAAAGACTTTGGGTCCTGGATGGAGTTAGGAGGTCTCTCTAGGTGGTAATGGTGCTTGAGGAAGTTGCTCTATGCCTGCCCTTTACCTGCAGAGGTCCTGCCCCATGTGTCTCCCTTCATAGGGGAGGAGGTCTTGGATCCCGTCTGTCCCAACACCTGGCAGCTGAACACTGCAAGAGAGTGATGGAAGGGGCTTCTGTCCTCTAAGTTTCTGTCCAAGTAGGTCTGCCCCTTCCTACTTTGCTGGGCTCCACGTCACTGCCGAAGTCAGGAGAACTCTGGACACCATCAACAGCTCTCCTTGGGAGGTTTCTTGGTTCCAGGCAGGAGCCTCAACGATGAAGCACGCTTTTGATGTCGCCACTTGGCCCGGCGATTCTTGAACCAGACCTGAGGAGGAGGGGGACCAGGAAGGCTCAGGCTCCACAGACCCACACCCAAAGAATTTCAAAAGGGCTGATAGGCGGGCCAGGTGGTAGACTTCACCACAGAAATGTACGCGAATGGACCTTCGTCACCTCCTCCTATCCACACACAGAAAAGGATCAAAGAGTCCCCACATGGAGATTTCCTAGTCTCCCCAGTAGCAATCAGGATATCTCTCCTTGTCTCCAGTCTCTCTTTAAGTCACACATAATCTAGGCAGGCTTCTAACTCGCTATGTGTCAAGGATGACTTCAATGAACTCATGGTTCTGTCTCCACCTCCCCGAGTGAGGACTACAGACGTGTGCCACCATGCCTGGCTAGTTTTGCCCATCTCTTAACTTTCCCACATCTGGAGCACGAATGAACCTATCTTTCATCGTCAGGGGAAACGGGGAAGACAGACAAAGTCGGAGAAAACTACTCTTAACCCCTTCTAGTTCCAGTAACACCCAAAAGACCTCCTGGGGGAACTGGTCTTGCGCCCTATCCACTGATCCTGGGAGTTTCCCTTCAGCGTGGAGGGCTATGAGGAGAGGCACGGCCTGGAAGGTCGGTCTTTGAAAGAGAAGATTGACACCAGAGTTGGCCTCCAGGCTGCGGGACGGGACGGACACCCACCTCCACGCGCTCCTCCCGCAGGCGGATGCGGACCGCCAAGCGCTCGCGCGTGCCCACGTCGGGATACTGGTTCTGTACGAAGAGCGCCTCGAGCGCCTGCAGCTGCTCCTCGCTGAAGATGGTACGGTGGCGCCGCGTGCGCCGCTGCGGACCCGGGCCGCTCGCGCCGGTCAGCGCGGGCGAGCCTGCGCTCGGAGCCTCCAGGGGCGAGGGCGCCGCCGGTGCCAGCCTCAGCGGCCACGCTAGCCGCACGCCTGCGGGGCGGTACGAGGGCGCTGTCAGGTATAGGGTTAGGGTTAGTGTGGGAGCCGAGCTCGCCCTGCAGGTCGCCCTGCGAGGTCCCAGGGCCCGTCTCACCGCACTCACCGGGTCCCGCCGCCGCCGCCGCCGGGGCTCCGCGGGGTGCTGCTCGCGGGCTGCAGCAGCAGCAGCAGGTGCAGGGCGCCGCGGCCGCAGACGCCTCGGGCTCGTCGGGCTCAGCGGGGTTCTGGCCACCGACCTGCTGCGGTGGTCGCGCCGCGGGCCTGCGTTCAGGCAGGCTGGAGAGGATGTGCTCGATGGAGAAAGGGCAGGGTCGTCCAGGGTCCCTGCGGCTCGCCGCACTGCCTGCAGTCGCCATGCTCGCGGGCCGCCGGCGAGAGCAGCCGAAATAAATACGTCGGGGGTGGGGGGTGGGGTGGGAGGTGCGGTAATCCCTGGGCCGGGCGCCGCTTTCGCGCGTGCTAATCCCGTCGCCAGTCCTCAGAGAGCTAATCCCTGGCTGCAGAGGAGGGAGTGCCACTCTGTCTGGGTGCAGGGAGCCACGCTGCCAGGAGGGAGCCTTGTGCTCTGCCTCGTCCAAAGCTGAAGGGAAAGGAAGTAGTCAGGAGCCCACACTGTCCCCAATGGTGCAGTCGCCTGCTGGGAGGGATGCAAGGGCCCTGGAGACCTCTGAGCGCACAGGGACCCCGCCACCCCTCTGCTCCTGGCTTTCCTCATGAGAGTGGAGCCGATTCCTGGAATCCAAATTTCTTCCTCCCCAACTTCGAGTCAGCCCAGTACCGTTGGCAGTCAGGTGATCCCACTTCACAGATCTTGCTCTCTTTGGAGCCCAGGCCTGACTCTCCAGTAGCAAAATACCATCTCCAGGGTGGGAGGTTGAGGCTGGCCTCCAACTCACAGAGATTCATCTGTTGCTTGTCTCAGAACGCCGGGAGGGCAATCAATTCTATGAGTTCTTTCTAGGGTCGAGAAGGTTTTTCTAATCCTGTCTAATGGCGGTCCTCTTGTTAGCCCCTGTCTCAGAAGACCCCTGATACCCTTGTCCCGACTCCCTCAGACATCAATATTCCCCTCACACCACACTGCCTCAGAGCTGTTTCACATGCTCCTCCCCTACTCTTCACCCAGGTCAGTTCTGCTCTGCCTGCAATATAACCTCTGTCCGCTATTCTTCCCACCAGTGACCAGTATTTGTTTCAACTTAATGTCATTCTCAATTACGAAGCTTTGGACCTGCGGCCCTTTGCTTAAGACACTTTGCTTTTGAACTTTGAAAATCAGTTGTGTGTCTCACCGGACAGAGCAATAGACTGCCTCAGCTTTACTAAGCTCTCCCTGGCTGTGTGATATTCCAAAGGCTCCTTCCCTTGGGCTGTCCAATGTCATAACAACTACCAAGAGCCGTTCTTAAGGGGAGAAATGTTGAGAATGGGGAGGAAGGTCTGTAATCGCAGGGCTCCAGGGGCTGAGACAAGAGGAATGGCATGAGGGGAAGGCCAGTCTGGTGAGAGCTGTCTAAAAACAAAAACAACATAAAGGCCTGGTGGGGTGGTACCTTTAATTCCAGCATTTAAGAGGCAAAGGCAGGTCAATCTTTGAGCTACATAGTGAGACACAGTCTCAAAAAAAAAAAAATGCAGTATGGTGGTTTCTTAGAAAATTGGGAATTGATCTACCTCAAGACCCAGCACTGCCACTCTTGGGCATATACCCAAGGACATCTGTTCAACTATGTTCATAGCAGCATTATTTGTAATAGTCAGAACCTGGAAACAACATAGATGACTTTTTTTTTTTTTTTTTTGGTTTTTCGAGACAGGGTTTCTCTGTGTAGTTTTGGAGCCTATCCTGGCACTCGCTCTGGAGACCAGGCTGGGCTCAAACTCATAAAGACCCACCTGCCTCTGCCTCCTGAGTGCTGGGATTAAAGGCGTGAGCCACCAACGCCCGGCTCATAGATGCCTCTTAACCAAAGAATGAATAAAGAAAATATGGTATGGTGCACATTGGTGGCACATGCCTTTAATCCCAGGGCACTCAAGAGGCAGAGGCAAGTGGATCTCTATGAGTTCAAGGCCAGCCTGGTCTCCAGATCGAGTTCCAGGACAGGCTCCAAAGCAATACAGAGAAATCCTGTCTTGAAAAAAAAAAGGTACATTTACACAATGGAGCACTACTCAACGGATAAAAACAATGGTATCTTGAAATTTGCAGGCAAATGAATGGAACTAGAAGAAACCATCCTGAGTGAGGTAACCCAGACATGGAAAGACAAACATGGTATGTACTCACTCATAAGTGGATATTAGACATAGAGCAAAGGACTACCAGCCTACAGTCTACAAACCCAAAGAAGCTAGGAAACAAGGAGGAACCTAAGAGAAACATACATGGAACCCCCCCCCCCCAGAGGAAGGGACAAGATCTCCTAAGTAAATTGGGAGTGTAGGCGGAGGGGAGAGGGAGGTAAGAGAGAGAGGAGCAGAGAAGGGGAGCAGGAGAGGAACATGGGGGATCAGGAAGGTCGAGTTGGGGAAAGGACATAGAGGGAGAGCAAGGAAAGAGATACCTTGATAGAGGGAGCCATTATAGGCTTATGGAGAAACCTGGCACTTGGGAAATTCCCAGGAATCCACAAGGATGACTCCAACTAAGAATCTAAGTAATAGTGGAGAGACTACCTTAAATGCCCTTCCCCTATAGTGAGATTGATGACTACCTTAAATGCCATCATAGAGCCTTCATCCAGTAGCTGATGGAAACAAAAGCAGAGATCCACAACTAAGCACTGGGCTAAACTCCTGGAGTCCATTTGTAGAGAGGGAGGAGTGATAAGCAAAGGGGTCAAGACCATGTTGGGGAAACCCACAGACACAGCTGACTTGAGCAACTGGGAGCTCACGGACTCCAGAATTACATGAGACCCAACTAGGCCCCCTGAACATGGGTGTCAGCTGGGGGGGGGGGCTTGGACAGTCTATGGGGCTGCTCAAACCTGTATTTATCCCTAGTGCATGAACTGGTTTTTGGAGCCTATTCCCTATGCAGGGATGTTCTCTCAGCCCAGATACAAGCAGGGAGGGTCTCAATCCTGCCCCAAATGATGTGAAAGACTTTGATGTTCCCCCATGGGCGGTCTCACCCTTTCTGAGGACAGGATGGGGAGATGGGAGGACAGGAGGAAGAGAGAACTGGGATTGGTATGCAAAATAAGATTGTTTAAAAATAAAAAAATTAAAGATTTGTTCTTAGGCTTTAAGCAAATTACTATGTGTGAGGTGTCCAGAACTGTTGTGGAATATTATTTTAAGGTGTGTTACATTTGTTTATGCTTTGGAACATTTGTTTAATGATGTAAAGATGTGTTACTTTTGTTTATGTTGCATTTAACTCTATGAAGCTGCGATTCTTTACCTGTCTAGAACACCTGATGGTCTAATAAAGAGCTGAACAGCCAATAGTGAGGCAGGAGGAAGGCTAGGTGGGGCTGGCAGACAGAGAGTATAAATAGGAGAAATCTGGGAAGAAGGAGTAGCAAGATAGGAGGAGAGGAGTATGTCAGGGGCCAGCCAGCCAGGGAGTAAGAGTGAAGCTAAGAGATACAGAAGTAACAAAAGGAAAAAGCCAGAGGTAAAAGGTAGGTGGGATAATTTAAGAAAAGCTGGCAAGAAACAAGTCAAGCTATGGCCAGGCATTCATGAGTAAGAATAAGCCTCTGAGTGTGTATTTATTTGGGAGCTGGGTGGCAGGCCCCCCAAAGAGTAAAAGAGCCAAAAAAAAAAAAAACCCAACAACATTTTGTCATTCCAACATGGAGCTAGAGAAAAAGAAAATCCAACAACACAGAACTGCTCTGGACACGGGTGAGGGCCCAGGAAGCGGCAGCTTACCCACTCACCCTTCTTCCACCTTACCAAGCCCTCTCTTAGGCTCCTCTGCTGACTGCTCCAGTACCAGTGAGGATGCTATCTACGCACTTGAAGTGATGGACCTTCCTGGCTCATCTCTTTCACAAGGGTCTCAGAGTGAGCGTATCTGAGAGGCTTGGGGATAGCCTTACTAACTCTGTGTGTGTGACCTTTCAGCCTGCCTGTTGGTGCAGAATGACTGCCACAGCCCCAAACCCCCATGTGTTCCTTTGGATGTAGAAACCTTGTCTGGCAGATCTTCATGCAGAACCATATAGAACAACTGTACCTAAATCCGCTGCAATGCCCAGGGGCATGATGCGGCCAACTACTCCCACTCAAACTGGAGTTCTGCTCAGAACAGGACAGCAAGGCCAGGGGTAGGAAGGCCTCTGTGATGTCTGATGTATCTTCCTCCTTCACTGCCCAGGACCTTGCCTCCTTTCTCTTGTATTTCTCTTCATGTAGGATGGTGACATGGTGTTCTGCAGGAGCTGTGTCCTTGGGACTCCCTCAATGCTGCCATTCAGGACCACCTTGAGGTGTCAGTGAGCCAGGCCTTGTGCAGGTAGCAGTCACTCAGGTATATGGCTCATTTGTGTCTTCTTGAACTTGCCTGGCAATGATTGGGGCAGGGCCACTTGCATCACATTATAGTGTCATGTGCCATTCCTGAGAATAAAGCGAACAAATGTCTACTCACCCCAAGCAGAGAACCAATGACAGCCAAAGTAAGAATCCTGCTGAAGTCTAACTTGGTGAAGTAACTTACAGGAACAGAAATGACTCAAAGACAGCTGCTTCACTGTGGTGGTTTGAATGAGAATGGCCCCAGAGGCTCAGATGTTTTGATATTTGATCCCCAGTTAGTGGTGCTGTTTGAGTAGGTTTAGAAGGTAAGGCCTGCTGGAGGAAGTATGACTGGGGTTGCGCTTAGAATTTAAAAGCCATGCTGTAGAGCTGGCTCAGTGGTTGAGAGCACTGGTTGCTCTTCCAGAAGACCTGGATTTGGTTCCATCACCCACATGACAGCTTGCAACTGTCTATATATAACTCAATTCCCCTGGCATCTAACATCTTCATGCCAATGGACATAAAATAAAGTTAAATGAATTGTCAAAAAATGCCATGCTGTTCTCTGTTCACTCTTTCTGCTTGTGGTTTGAAATGTGAGCTCTCAGCTTGCTGCTTCAGCCATGATTCCTGCCCTCTACCAAGCTTCTCCACTGTAATGGGAATGATCTCTTATCCCTCTAGCACTATAAGCACACAAAACCCTTCTGTAGTTGATTTGGTCATGATGTTTTATCATAGTAATGGACAAGTGATTAATTCAGAGACCAAAAGTCCCCTCCTGCATAGATGATAGCTCTTCAAAGCTGCAGGCAGCTGATCTTGTCTGTCTTCTCAACAGCTCTTACTTCTATTGCCATGGGTAAGGAGAGGCCTTGTGCATCTGGTTAGTTTCATGGACTTCCTGAAACTCTTGAGTTGTTTCCTTCCTGAGTCTTAACAAGCTTCTCTTTAGAATTTCCTCCTTTAGAACTTCCTGGGTCCCAACAAGACTTTGGAGAAAACTTCCATACTACAAGAAAAGAAAAAAAATACTTTTTTTCTCTTTTGTTTTTGGTTTATTGAGACAGGGTTTCTCGGCGTAACAGCCTTGGGTGTCCTAGAACTTGAGTTGTAGATCAGGCTGGCCTGAAACTCACAGAGATTCGTCTGCCTCTGCCTCCTAAATTCTGGGATTAAAGGAGTGTGCCACCACCACTCAGCTACAAAGCTATATTAAAATTTGAATAAACTCAATTTATTTTGTCTTTGATAGCTTTTGCCGCTGGTGCCACATCTAAGAAGCCATTGTCAAATCCAAGACTTACTACTAGGAGCTGGGGATGCAGTTCAGATAGGAGAGTGCTTGTTTAGCATTCACAAAGCCCTAGGATCTGTCCACAACACTGGAGATGGGGGCTAATATAGCTTATAGTTTTATAAGCTTTATGTGTTTTAACTCTTACATTAATCCATTTAAGTTAAATTTTGCATATGATATAAGATAGGATTCAATACCACCTCCATCTCTGGGTGTGGGTGCTTCAGATAGAACCCATACCCTTGACCTGTTTGTTAGGTAAGTGCTTAACCACTGAGCCATATACCCCCCCAGTCCCCAATCCAGGACTCAACTTTTTTTTTTTTTTTTTTACTGTATGGGCACCTGATTTGTGTTTCGAGCCTTTTTCTGTTATTTTGAGGCCAGGGACTCATGTATCCCAGTCTGGCCCCAAGCTCACTATGTATCTGAGGATGGTCTTGAACTCTTAACCTTCCTCCCTCCATCTCTGGAGTACTAGGATTACATATGTGTGCTCCATATCTCACCCAGTACCATATGTTGACAAGATTTATTCTTTCTCTATTAAGTTTTGTATTTCTGTAAAAAATCAATCTAACACAAATGTGAAGACTTGTTTATTTATTAGACATACAGGGTATTGAACCTAAGACCTCACACATGCTAGGCAAGCATCTACCCTAGAACTACAGCCCTAGTCCATGAAGATTTTTCTCTGAATTCTACTCTATCGATCTGTTGGTTTAATTTTTAAAGCAAAGGTTTTGTTGTTTATTTTTATTTTATGTGAGTGGGTGTTTGCCTGTATCTATGCCCACATAGCACATGTGTGTAGTGCTTGAAGGAGTTAGAGAGAGAGCAATGGACCTCCTGAAACTGGACAGACAGACACCTGCATCCTTTAAAAGAGCAGTAGGTACTCTTAACTGCTGATGCATCTCTCCAGCCCAGATGTTTATTCTCATGTTAATATTCTGCCGTCTATTTTTTCAGTACTGAAGGGTAAGCCTATCATCTTAAGTATGCTAGGCAGGTACTCCATCGATGAAATGTATCCCCATTCCTTTTGTTGTTGTTGTTGTTATTTGTGGTTGATGTCTGGACTGGGCATTTCCAGGTTCTGGGCATCTAATTCAAATAACTGAAATAAAGGTACACACAGATTGCAAAAGTAAGGGCATTTTATGGAACAGCAAAGCAGTAGTGCAGATCAGATGTTCTGTAAACAGCAGCAGGACTCACGAGTGAGATTATGCTCAGGGCACAGGGACTCTTTGAAGCGTCCTTTTATGCCCCACAGAAGCATAGGCTGCTGTAGAGACATAGTAAAGGTGGTGGGTTTCTGCTTGGATTGAAGGCTTTGGGTTACATAATCTTCTCTATTGCTAAAAATAAGTCTGCATGTGACCCAGCTATACCACTTCTTGATGTATGCCCAAAGGACATAACATCCTGCTTCAGAGATACTTGCTCAGCTATGTTCATTGCTGCTCTATTTACAATAGCTAGGAAATGAAAACAATCTAAACATCTTTCAGTGGACAAATGGATAATGAAAACATGATATATATATATATATATATATATATATATATATATATATATATGTCATGGAATTACCACTCATCTATAAAGAAAACTGAAATTATGAAATTTGCAGGCTGGAACTAGAAAAATAAAACTGTATTGAGTGAGGTAACCCATATCGAGAAAGACAAATATTGTGTCTGAAGTTCCTAGCTCCATATCTTCAGATGTGAGTATATAACCTGGGGTAACTGCAGAAGCCAGGAAACTCAAAAGAGACCATGGTGGCGGTGCAGTAGAGAGGGGAATAGCAGGGTAAAAGTAATCTGAAGTGAGGAGTGGGAAAGCAGCAGGGGTGCTTTAGTTAGGAGGGAGAGAGAGATTAACACAGGAAAGGGAGGGAGGAGGGTAGAATAATAGTAAGAATGTTTGGAAAAGTGATAAGGAGACACGTTACCTATCTACCTAAGAGTACATTTAAAACATGTAAGTTTGTGTCTACACATATAGTTTAAATGAAAAATTTCCCATCTGGACTGGCAAAGCTCCCTCCCCACAGAGCCACAGACAATTTAATAAAACTCCAATAACGAGCATAAGAAATCTCTTTTGGACTGGGCGGTGGTGGCACACGCCTTTAATCCCAGCACTCGGGAGGCAGAGGCGGGCGGATCTCTGTGAGTTTGAGACCAACCTGGTCTACAAGAGCTAGTTCCAGGACAGCCTCCAAAGCCACAGAGAAACCCTGTCTCAAACTGCCCCCCAAAAGAAATTTCTTTTGAGGTGTTGGTCAATGTTGTTCAAGGAGGTTGTTCCAGAAGTTAAAGGTGAGTCCCTATTGCTGAAAGCACCATATACTTTGGACATAGAATCCAGAGGATCTGAGCTGGTACTGATCTGAAAACCTCCTTCCTGAGACTAGCTTTCATGACACCAGAAAGTGCCTTGCAGGCTTCCAGGGGCGAACAGTAACCAATAGTGGTATGATGTCCAATATCCCTAAGGGTGCAATAGTGGTACACACACCTTGGTAGTAACCAATAGCTCTCTAATTGGACTTAAGGCCACTCAAAAGGAGGAAAAACATGCCTGGTAGATACTGGAGACAACCAACTACAAGGGCTAGTGAAGTCATGAGTCTTGGAGGAGAGCCTGCAACTACCATTTACTAAATCAACACAGCCCCTACCCATGTTCTAAATATTTATCCTTACACTCACATATAAGTAGAGGCCTTGCCACGCTCCCCCATCGAAGAAACTTTTTCTTGAAAAATACAGAAACATTACATAAAACCACATCCAATCAAAAATGCGAAGAATAAGTAATTCTTCTATAATACAACTCTCAAAGCTAAGGCTTAGAGGATCATAGCAGAAGAGGGGGTGGAAAGATTGCAAGAGCCAAGGGAACAGGAAGTTTGTTGTGAGATTTTTGTCTCTTAAAAATGTCTGAGAAGATATATCCATGAAATCTTATCAGCATGGCTGCCTAAACAAGACCTGAACAAGGATGATACCAATAGATAGGCATGATAATATGCAAGGGGGAAGTGTCATGGGGCCTCAAGCCCAGTTAAAAAACAAAACACAAAACCCACTACAGGTAATGAAAAAATGCTGAGAATGGGAAAAATTGTTGTGGAATCTTAATGGGCAAAGGTGTGTTGCATTTGTTTATGCTGCATTTGTATAATGATGTAAGGATGTGTTTTTGTTATGTAAAGACGCATTGCATTTGTTTCACCTTGCCTACCTAAGGTACCTGATTAGTCTAATAAAGAGCCGAATGGCCAGTAGCTAGGCAGAGAAAGGATAGGTGAGGTTGGCAGGCAGAGAGAATAAATAGGAGGAGAAATCTAGGTTCAGGGGAAGAACAAAAGAGGAAGGAGAGCAGAAGGAGGGGGAGAGAATGAGGGACAGGCTCAGGGCAGAAGCCAGGTAGCCACTAGCCAGTCAGACATGAGAAGCAGTGAAAGTAAGATACACGGAAGGAAAGAAAAGTGAAAAACCCTGAGGCAAAAGGTAGATGAAGAGAAACAGGTTAATTTAAGTCAAAAGAGCTAGCCAGAAATGAGCCTAATCTAGGCCAAGTATTCATAACTAATAAGAAGTCTCAATGTCATGATTTGAGAATTGGTTAGCGGCCCAAAAGAAAAGGCCTGGTACAAAAATAGTCTTCCTCAGGGAAGATGCTCCAAACTGGTTCTTGAAGTCATACACATACAAGTAATGCTATACATACTTATCAGGTTGTATTTATATATTTAGGTGTGTGTGTGTGTGTGTGTGTGTGTGTGTGTGTAAAACAATAGAACCACAAATTTGAGAGAGGGTAAGGGAGTGCATGGGAAGGGTTGGAGGGAAAGAAAGGAAAGGAAAAATGATGTAATTTAAATCCCAAAAAGAACAGAGGAAGTACTGTGACAGATGTCACTTCCCATGACTGTTGTATCAAATCATCATAGATGGGCAGCTATGATATTTCAGGTCTCTTTGATTGGAATCAAGGTGTCCACTAGCTGTATTTTGTTCTGAAGTTTCTTTAAAACATCATCCTTTGCTCTTTTATTTATTTTCTGTTGTTGACCCTTGCTATGTAGCCCTAAGTTGGCCTCAAACTCAAAACAGTCCTCCTGCCTCAGTCCAAGAGCTGGGATTACAGATGTGTGTCATCATGCCTAGCTTTCTTGGACTCTTCAAGCTTCTAGAAATCACCCACGGCCTATGGCTTGTGTCCTCTTCCCATCGTCAGCAAATCCCACAATACCGGAATGGATGGGTCTTTCTCACAGGTACCTCATTTTGACTTTTCACTGCTCTTTTTGTTAGAGTCATTGTGACTATGGTGGAGCCGGTGGAATACCTCAGGGACAGCCCCTGTCTCCAAGTCCTCAGTTTAATCCCATTTGCTGAGTAAGGCAACATATTCACACGTTCTGGCTATTTGGATAGAGACATCCGTGAGGGGATATTAGTTAGCCCACTACAGGGTAGAAATAATATTTTAGAAATAATGGTCTAAACTGTTTCACATTTGCTATGTCTCCAATAGGACTATTTGCTAAGATCATCATACCTCAATCAAGGTAAAAACAAAACAAGACAAAAACACCCCAGCAAGTAAAAGGAATCCAAAGGAAAATGGATTGCTGCATACTGCAAAAAGATAAAGATATCAGCTAACTTTTTTCATCAAAGATGATGGAGGGCAGGCATGCTGGTACAAGCTTGTGACCCCAGCACATGGGAGATGTGGGGTGGGGTGGGCCCGGGGTCAAGATCATCCTACTACATCATCTCTTTGAGGTCAGTTTGGGAGACATGAGATTCTGTCTCAAAACAAACAAAAAATAGGAATGGTGGTGCCCATCCCCAGTGGAATACCATCTTTAATGTGCTTGGGTTGGGGAAACTACACATACCCAGAAGTCCATTAACAGCAAAAGAGATCCTTTCTGATTAGGTATGGAACAAAGGCTCTTTAGATGAACAAAACAAAAATGACCTGCTGTTTTCAGCCCTGAGCTTCAAGAAAAACCAAAAGGAGGTCTTTGTGCTGAAAATAAATGACATTGATTGAACTTAGTTCTTTCCAGGCAAAAGAAATGCTAAACAGATAGGTAAACATGAAAAGCAATGTAAAGGAAGAGTTGTAATATCTTATTTCATGGGTATCCTGGCATAAAAGGCGTCTTGCAAGCTGGGCAGGCTGGGAATTGTGGTGCACCTCAACATACTCAGGAGGTGGACACAGGGGGATCAGAAATTCAAGGCCAGTGTCAGCTAAATGAGAACATACCTCAAAAAAGGAAAGAAAAAACTAAACACACACACACACACACACACACACACACACACACACACACACACACACACCAATCAGTTGTGTATTTAAAGCTAGATATGGTGGCAAACATCTGCACTCTCAGAATATGGGAAATAGAGGCTGGAAGGATCAGGCGTTCAAGGTCATTCTTGTTACAAATCCAGTTTGAGGTTAGCCTGGACTGCATGAGACTGTCTCAAAAACATACAAATAAGCAAACATGCCTAAGAAAGCTGCTAGGTGCCTAGCATGGTGCCTCAAACTGGCAATTCCAGGATTGAGGAAGTTGAGGCAGGCCAGCCTGATTATAGAAGGCTGCTCTGTTTCAAAGAAGCAAGCAAAAAAGGTAAAGGGGCACACACACACACACACACACACACACACACAGAGAGAGAGAGAGAGAGAGAGAGAGAGAGAGAGAGAGAGAGAGAGAGAGAGAGAGAGACGGGGAGGGGGAGGAATAGAAAAAGGAACACCAATGGGGTACAGCTCACTGGTAGAGTACTTGGGATGTCCAGCAGGACTTCATCCTAATTAATCTTAATTAATTGCAATATCACAAGTCTTGGGTTAGGACTTTGATATGCCTCTTTGAGGGACATGTGGACACAAGAGCACTAGCGCCCTCAGTTGGCCCAGATTCTGCCACTTTTAGTGTTCTGTGTCCTGTTCTCTCAGGAAGTTTCCTTGATCTAAGAACACTGACTGGATTGGTTGTTTACCCTGGAGGCAGAGTAGGGCTAGCTGATAGGACAGAGGAGGAAGAAAACTAAGCAGAAGGCAGGCCCAGGACCCGTTTCCAGATAGAGGTTCTGGGACTTCACCTTTGGCCCACCTTGAAGTCAGGACCAGCCTTTGGAGGTCTAAAGAGTCATAGCAGACCTCTGTTCAGGGTTTGGGTGGCTCTGTTATCCAGAATGACCAAGGTAAGCAGTCACCTTCAGCAACTAGAGGACAGACAAGGCCGCTCTGGACAGAGCCATAGTACACATCTAGTACTTGCTCCTTGCCATGACCTGCTTTTTCTTTTACACACTTCAGTAAGCTAACACGCCAACTCATGCTCACCTTGGGAAGTACACACTTGTCTACCCAGGTGAAGAGCCCTCCAACCCACCTGTATGTCTTGGAAAACTTTGCCTATTTCTGGAGCTACGGAAGCCTCAACCCTGCGACCACGCTCAGCACTCCTCCCTGCCCATCTCCCATCTTGCCTCTCAGTGCTGTTTGAGGAGTCTATGCCGTCTACCCTGTGCTTTGATGAATGACTTTTTTCTTTCTTTGCTTAGCTTAGCTTTGTTTTTGAGATGGGGTCTTATATAGCCCAAGTTGGTCTTGAACTCACTATGTAGCTTGATGGCCTTCTGGATTCTCCTGCTTGCACCTCTCAAGTACTGGAATAGAGGCATGAGCCAAAATGCCAGCCCAGGCATAGCTTCCCAACTCACTTCCAGCCACTCTCCTCTCCTAACCCTACTCTTCAAGATAGGCTCCATGATTCTATCCACACAAATCCTATCCTGAGGCTCCCTTGCTTTGAACCCCCAACATGAGTGGTCCAGCACCCTACACTTCTCTATCAATGGCTTATTCTCCACTCTCAGCTGCCCAAGCCATGGGCAGTGCCTCCAGCATGCTGACCTCATGACTAGCCTGGCTCTGTGAAGCCCAGTCTTGGTGACCTTTACAAAGACTCCTTCCTGGAACTTTATGGCTTGCCACCCCTCTTCTCAGAAGGGCAATTCTAAGAGCTCCTGTCCGTCACTTTCCTTTTCCCAGTCTGAAAACAGCATACTGTTTCCAGCAGTGTCCCTGACCAAAGAGAAGGGCAGATGAGAGGATCCAAGCACCGAAAGACTCCTAGTTCTCGACATTGAGGTTGAGAGAGGTTGAGCAGGCAGGGCAGATATAGCCAAAGCCGAAGGTTCTGAAAGTGCGATGGTGAGGCTGGAGGTGGAGTGGACCCTCTTGCAGCCCAAGTGTTTAGAGCCGGGGAGGATGGATTGCAGATGTCAGAAGAAGCTGGGACCCAGGATGCCCTCTGCCGGGCCGCCCCTCCCCTGTTCTGTAGGACAGAGGCGTCCCCCTCTCCTTGCTGTCCTCACTCGCTAGCAGACTTGGGCCAGGCCATCAGGATTCCCCTGATTGCATTCTTTCATGCCAGTGCCTTTTCTACAGCAAACGCCTGCTAATGCCTCCTTTATCACGGAATTAGGGGATTTGGGGCCGATTGCACAAAGGGTCCTCGATAGCGCGGTAATCAAACGCCAATCGGCCCCATCTCAGGCAGGCAGGGGAAGAAAGCAAGCACCGGGGATTAGCGCGGGTTCGCTGCCAGGCGGGGCCGAGATAGCATCGGCGCGGCTGCAGGCGAAGCTTCAGGAAGGGCTTCAGCAGGCCTCGGAGAAAGGCAGGCTTAGTGCCTCGCACCGAGGATTCTGAAACCATTAGAGGGGATTAACACCCAGGTTAATCTGCTTTGGCCGCTCAATTGTCACAAGCAGGGAACATTCCTGATTTGGAGAGACCTGGGTCTCAGTTTCCCCAGCAGTCCCGTGTTCAGAGGTAGAGGTAGAGAGAAGCCATTGGAAGATCCCAAAGTGCCAGATGAGTGGATTTGGGCAGCAGCCGAGCATGAAGCCTAGCTGGTCTTTGGTTCACTGCTACCCTTCTTTGTGGACCCCTAGGGAATACAACATACATACAGCCTGTGTCCTTTCTGTCCCAGGCAAAAGGAAGGAATTCCTTGCCCCTTTATGGACCCACACCATGGTGAGATGCCAGTCTTCCTAGTTGGGGTTCCTCAGGAAGGTGCACATACTTCCCATTGCTCAGGGTCAGGTACAGGCTGCAATCTGGAAAGATGCTGAGACAAGGAGAAACCATCGATTGCAGCCCCCCCCCCCCAATTTTCCCCTTGTGATTACTTTCCAAGGAAGAAATGAAACACATTTGCTGACTGACTCTGACAAGACTGCCTCACCCCTTTATCTTCAGTCCCTTCTCTTTAGGTGGAGTAGGGTGAGGCTTTGCTGGCTACCGATTCCTGATCTCAGGTCCTTGGTGGTGTTCTCATCTGATCAATGAGACTGGCCCATAGGAGGCAGGGCCAGGCCAGGATAAGCATGTAGCAGGTCCAGCAGTGCAGCCTGTATGCATTGATGCAGCTCCCTCCTGCGGCTACTGACAGGGCCCAGAGCAGAGCACTCAGAGATATGTTTGCACCCGGTCTCCTCCATGGAAATACATCGTGCCTTTGATAAACCCACAGTTGCAACAAGTGGCTGGACTGGGGCTAGCTAGGTATGGAGGATGTGGAGGCCCCCACAAGAAATTAGTGGAGCCTCTTTGTACCTAACCTATGCCCCAACCGGAACTGCACCACTAAGATCCAGGGGGAAGGCAACGATATGGTGTCTTTCCTTCCTTCATTTGGTAAGGACCAATGATTTCCCATCCTAGTCTTTGTAGAGTGACATAGGGGAAGAGCAACGTTGTTATCTGTGTTCGGATATGAGTTGAGGGGAAGACAAACAGGTGAGAGGGTATTTCTGGAAAGAGGATTAGGCCCCTGACCTATACACATAGGTTACACAGGATCTCAAGGGCAGTTAGAATCACCGGGCAAAGATGGAGAGCCAGGAAGCTTGGTTCAGAAGAAAGGAATCATAGGGGATGGAATCCTGGGACTTGCGGTGGAGAGTCCCTTCAAACTGAGGGGTTAGGAGTTGTCAGGGGGCGACAACACACTCCGCAGAGTGAACTGTGGCGGCTGAGCTGGCGAGCGTACGGGGCCGTGCAAGCGAGCGCGGGAAAGTCCAAGGACCAGGAGTACCCACTGGGTTAGACGGGCAGCCCATGCCCACACCGAAGCAGCAGGATACTAGAGTCAGATCAACGGGTGCAATTCCTGCGGCCGCCGGCAGAGTGCATGCACGGCTCCCGGCTACGGGTGCGGCCTCGTGATGTCATCAGCAAGCGCCGCGTGGCATAGCGCTGGCTTGCCGCGGCTCTGGATAAAGGGTGTCTGTTTTACTCCCTTGTTCCCGAGGCCTTGGAGAGCTAACTATTCCTCCAGAAGTGAACTCTGGGAAGCCTCGCTCGTGCACAGGCTTGTCTGTGCCCTCTATGGCCGCATGTCGAGGCTGGCACAACACCTCTCTTGTATTCTGTTCTGTCCGTCCTGGTCAGCTTTTAGGTCATGGTCGCAGGAGTTGTATATTTTTCCTATTGGAGTCCCGGGGGAGCCGGTGACTTGAGGCGCTGCCGTGGTGGAGAGGACCTGGCGCGCAGCCAGCCTGTGTAGGTGTGTGCGGGCCTTTGCGCAGGCTGGCCAGAGAGTCTGGGCTACTCCTTTCTAGTCAGTGTCTGAAAACCGCCAGGGAGCGCTGGGAGGCTGCGCTGCTCTGGTATTGAGGCTAATGAGGTAGGCATTTCAGCAGACCTGGGGACCAAAGGAGTGAGGTGGCTTGTCCCCTGGGGTCACTAAGGCAATGTCTTTGAAATATAGGTTGTTTAGGTAGGAACTTCCAGATTAAGCGTCGCTAGTGGAGAACAAAGTGTGGGTGGATAGAAGTGACTGGTCGCAACTGAGAGGACAAATATGATGAGCGTGTTAAAGGCCATACTGGGGACTCAGGGCTTGCCATACCAGAAGGGGAATGCTCTTAGGTATTTGCCAGGAGAGAGGGTGAGGAGGGAAGTTTTTCAGGGCCACACTCTTCAATGCTTTCTCCATTTCCTTTTAGGCTAACCTTCCTCTGTGTACACATCTCCATCCCAAGTCTTAGGTGTATCCAGGACCTGGTGGTCCCAGATCTTGAGGAAGCTGAGAGTTCCTCAGACTCCTTTTAATTCTGTGCCTTGTACCTATGAATTTATAAGTCCAGGAGTCCGTGAAACAGGAAATTAAAAGTCAGCAAGTAAAAATATTGAAAACTTAAGACTGTTTTCTGAGTGCTGGGAGGGATACAACATGAAAGTAGAATTCTTTTATTTGCTTAAAACGAGACAGTCCCTGGCTGGGGGCATGGCTCAGGTAGATTGTATGCAGGCTTAACCTTTTTGGGTCTTTGGGTTCCATCCTTACTTTTAAAAAAGCAGCAGGACCCCCCTCCCCATGTGGCTTTTTGTTGCTATTTGTCACCTGCACAGGCACATGGAAAATCCCTGGGGGTACCTACACAGCTGTAAGAGAAGCCTCACAGAGTTCAGAGTGGGGTAGAGGACATCTGCTCCGGGTTCTCTGTCCATCTGTGGGGTTGGCTAAGACCTGTCCTCACTCTGCAGCAATTGTTCCTCCTGGCACAATTCTGAGGATTGTGTGCCTCTGCTGTACAAATTTCATCACCTCCTGGGAGTCTTTCCAACATAGGCTATGCTGGGTTTTTTTTTTTTTTTTTTTTTCTTCGATGGGGTTTCTCTCTGTAGCTTTGTAGACCAGGCTGGCCTTGAACTCAGAAATCTGCCTGCCTCTGCCAGGATCAACGGCTTGCACCACCACTGCCTGCCTGTGGGGTTTTAAGAAGAGGTAGAGCCCCAGTCTGGACGCTGGGTTTGTTCTGCATACCATCTTGACCAAAGACCTACAGATCTCTCTGCTTCTGCTGCTACCTGGATAGGTAGTTCCAGCCTAGAGGCCTGATCTGTGATTGGTCTCTGCAGCCTTCCTGGTTGGATGCACTTGGATCGTAGACCCCTACCTTCCTCTTCCAAATGGTTAACTTCCCAACTTCTCAGAGGTTTTGAATAGGTTCCTACAGACACCCCTTCCTCCTCTCCACTCAACCACTTCTATAAGACTTCCCATATGATGGAGCCTATAGTGTGGGTCCACCAGAGCAGCTGTATTTAACCCTTGGAGAAATTAGACCCAGTCTGCTCACCATTTCTGACTGGGTTGAGACAGTCAAGGGCCATCATGTATCCTGCTTGAAGCCCAGTGTAGCCAGGGGCCCTTCCTATGAAGGGCACGGGCCTCTAGTAAGTACAGTGAGTGGTGACATCACTGTGACAGTAAGTGGGCAAAGGTACTCCTCTTGGGCAGCAGCTGGGCTTTTCCTGTCTTAGGGGCATCAAGGACCTGGGGGAGACTGTAAGCTACTTCCTACAACCCTTGTGAGATCGCCAGCTGCCAAGTTCCCTCCCTACAGGTATACTCATTTCTCAGACTAGGGACATGAGGTTGGATGACTTGCCCAAGGTTATGCAGAAAGTGGGGGAGACCCCAAGGAAGCCAGTACCACTTTACTACCACAGCCAAGGTGGAGTTGAAAATGAATGGCCTGGGTCTCAGGGACAGGAAGCCTGTGTGTGGGGTCCTAGTTGTGGTGGTAGAGGAAGCAGGGGCAGCCCCTGGTGGAGGCAGAGGGAGAAGGCTGTTGCTGTGGTGGGGGCTTTCTCTGTTGAGGACCGGGATATCTGTGAGCACTGAGATAACAGTCTGCCCAAGCCTTCCACTACCACATGCTCCGCCTAGCTTCCATAGAATCTGCCAGTGTCCCCCAAATGCCCAGGCCTACAGGGAAGCTCCTTGTCAAAAGTGTTTGTCCAGGGATGGAGAAGGTTTGTAACCACCATCTCCCACCTCCAGCTTTCAGGCAGGCAGAAGTTGCCTCTGTCCCGAATAGCTGGGAGTACCTGTTGGCCATGTCCTGCCCATTGAGTTCCTCCTCTTGATCCAGGGCCACAGTGACCTCAGGCTCAGCTAGTCTCCAGTCTTGAACTGGTTTTCATCTGCCTGGGCTGTGAGGCGCCTCCAGCCAGGGAACACCCCAATTGATGTTAGGGGCAGGGATTGAGGCACCAAGATATTCCCTCTTCCACTGGGATAAGCCCTCCCTATCACTTCTGCTGCTTGTAATCTTAAGGGACACAGGGTCAGCATTTCCATGACTCAGCCCCAAGCACTTCCTAGTTTCCTCTCCCTGCAAAATAAGTTCAGATTAAAAAAACAATGGGTTGGCCATGCCACAGGTTAACAGACAAGGAAGTCCTATAAACCTGGGAGCATTACCTCGTGGCAGCCCTCTATCCTGCCCACTTCTGCCTGCCAGTCCACGGAGGACCTTGTGGACACACCCTTCAGTGGACAGCAGGACAGTCACTTGCCCTATAAGGAAAGCAGTAGCACAAATCCCTTTTGGTTCCAAGATGAGCCTCATAAAGGTGCTATCACTAGGGGTTGCTGGGCTTTCCTATCACTCTGTCTACTGCAGTGTCTTCAAGTGGAGGGTAGACTGGCCCCTGAGAAGGCTGTCACCAATGCCCCCAGCTACAAAGGGATGGACAGGAGAGTGCGACAGGATCCGGTTTATTCTCCTTGGCAGGGTGGTCCTGAGAGTGGCAGGTGCCACCCTGTCCCGGGCAGAGGGAGGGCCCGAGGGCCATTTAAGGCCAATGGCGGGAGAAGCAGGGGGGCATATAGCCCCTGGAATGCGGTGAAGCCAGGCCGAGGCCCGGAGGCAGCTGTGGTAGGCCAGGGGAGGGCGCCCCTGCCATCGGGGGTGGAAGGCACCGGACTGTGACCTGACCATGGCTCCAAGGCCATGGACCAGGGCACACAGGCACCCCAGGAAGTGGGGCACAGGGTCACATGACACAGAACATGAAACAAGCACATGGCTCACAAGCAAGCAATGGAGAAGTGAGCACATATTCACAAGCCATAGAGACACCCAGCCAGGGCCAGGCTGGACACAGACACAATAGTAGTGTCACATACAGACCACATGACAGACACAGAACTATGGAACACATGGTAGTCACCAAGAACAGACCAGGCCACAGAACTTGAGGGACAAGGGGAAGGGCCTTTTGGCACTACTGCACTGGAATCATAAGAGAAGATGGCGGGGGTCTGGTCTGGAGGAGCTGGGACACCCCGCCGCACCCTCTAGGGTTAGTCTGTCTTCCAAACTTTATTGAGCAGCTTCACCACTTCATCGTAGATGATGAACACGATGGCCACATCCAGGCAGACTCGGCCCAGTCGGGGAATAGTGCCCTTGTAGAATCTGGGTAGAGCAGAGGGTCTGAGGTAAGCAAGTGAAGGAGGAAAAGCAGGCAAATAGCACCCTGAAAGGGCATTCTCCAGACACTGGGAGGAAGGAAGAATGATAGCCTAGGGCATGAGAGAAGGCCAGACAGGGCCTGGAATGGGGACAAGAACACTGCTCTATCCTACTCACGCCTTGGGTCCCTCATTCTTCAGGATCTTCAAGCCACAGTCCAGTGTGTTCTTGTATTTGTGTGCTTCCAGGCCCTGCGGGACACCAGAGTGCTTAGCTGCTATCCTATCTGGGGTTCTTGTCCCCACCTTTTCAGCCCCCCATTCCTACCTGCATCCTGGTCTTGATCACATCCAGAGGTGTGTTCCCAAAGACACTAGCTGCACCGGCAATGGCTCCAAAGACTCCAGTGACCAATGGGTTCATGGGCTTGTTGGGGTTCTCGCCTAGATGTGAGTACAGTTGCAGTCAGAATACTGGGCTAAGTCAGAGGGGAGCTTTGAAGGCTAGGAAGAACCTGGGGCAGGGCCCACAAAAACGTCCCTCCCTGTCCAGTCCAAAGGAACAAGTTAGCCTTCAGGGTTTGAAATGGGTCTCTGGACCACAGGTGTACCTCGGTACCAGTTGCGTAGTGAGGTCATAACGAAGAATCGGATGGCTTGGTTTGAGCCCTGCTTCAGTACAGTAGCTGTGAGGCCTTGGTATGTCCCCTTTAGCCCTGGGGGCAGACAGATACGAGTCAAGCTGGGGCCTTCTAGGTCCCACCTGTGGGCAATGGGGGGGCCCACTAAAGTAAGTTTCGATTCTCCAGGGCTTACCTTGTTCCCTAACAATCTCCCTAACCCCGTGGAAAAATCCTCGGTACTTGGGATTGGGGGAAGTTTGGTCATGGATGAACTTCACCTGAAAAGAAGGAAGCAAAGTTGCTGACTCCTGGCCACATCTGAACTTTAACTAGCAGACCCAGGGTACACCAAGGTCAGGCCAAGGCTGGGGACCCCTAGCTCTTCTGCATGAAATGCTTCCCTAGGCTGTTCTGGAGTCACTACACACAAACCCCAAGACCTCAGAAGATTCCTCAGGTTGAAGGGCCACCAGCATTGTTTGCTATTTTCTACACAGTGAGTTATGTTAGGTTTTCTATCTATAAAAGTAGCTTTAAAGACTGCTCAGCTGGGCCTGGTGGTGCTCACCTTCAATCCCAGCACTCAGGAGTCAGAGGCAGGTGGATCTCTGTGTTCAAGGCCAGCCTGATCTACAAAGTGAGTTGCAGGACAGCCAGGGCAGTTACACAGAGAAGCCCTGTCTCGAAAAACTAACAAAACAAGACTTTGCCTGTGTTTTTGTTATGAGTGGGCAGCCTCCACAGGAACTCCATCTCTGCCACTCCTCCTAAGATGCTCACCATGAAACTGGTGTGTATGTATGGGACCCTTCCCACCCTGACAGTTTCCCTAGGGTCCTTAAAGCCTGGGATGCCCCATGAGCCTCACAGACACCCTGGGTACCCCCCCCCCCCAATTCCTCACCTTGATAGTCTCCATGGGGCACACGACCACCACTGCTTCCGCCACGCCGGCGCCCAGACCACACAACAGCCCTCTCGTGCTGTCGAGCCGACCCTGGGCATCCCGCATGTGGTTGCTGAGGAACTCAAACATCCCGAACCTAAAGAAGGTGGCATGTGAGAGGGCCGCTGAGGCCACTCCCTCGGGGGTCGCTCGGGCAGAGCGGAGACTCACCTGACAGCCGCCTTGGGGATGGAGCCATAGAGCAGGGAGCTGAGGCCGCGGTACAGGCCCAGGACGCCATGGCTGCGGACAGTTTGCCTCACGCAGTCCCCTACGAGAGGCGCGGTCAGGACCTTGGCTCCTCCGCCCGCGGTGCCCCCCACGCCGCCCCGCGGCCGCCCCTCCTCACCAATGCCCCGGTACCGCGGTGGGTGCGAGCGTTCATCTAGCTGCAACTGCGTCTTCACGTACTCGGTAGGGAAGGTGATGCAGATTTCTATGCCTCCCGCCAGGCCTCCTGCAGGGGACCGAACGCCCGGGGCTAGGGACACCCTAGCCCGGTGGACCCAGCCGCCGCCACCGCCGCGCGGCCCCTCCCCCGCCTGGACTTTACCCGCGTCGCGGCTCGCCGCGGGACAGCGCCCACGCCCCCACCCGGGGGTCTCCACCTGAAAAGCCCGAGAGACTCCCGGGGAGAGCCGGCGCGTGGGCTAGGGACCCCGGTCGCGCCCCCGACACCTCCGCCCCTCCGGAAGTTGGGCGGGGCCTGGGCGTCCCCGGCCCACCCGGAAGCGCGGTCGGACAGGCGGCTCCGAGTTGGGGTTCGGAGTGGCCCACCTGCCAGGATTGCCTTCCCGGGGTGCGTCAGCGTGGCCTTCCCGGACCCGGGCGCGGCGGCCGTGAGAACGCGGGGCTCGCGGGGCGCAGCCATGGCGGGCAGGAGGAGGGGCGCCCGGCGTCCACCTCGGGTCCGAGCCTCCGCTGCGGGCCACTCGGGAGGCGGCGGGGCCGGAGGCTGCAGAGACGGCGACCCGTTCTGGTTCTGGAGGCGGGGCGGTCACGTCAGCTCCCGGGCTCCGCCCCGCGTGGCCTGAGCTGAGCCCCGCCCACGTCCCGCCCCGTGCCGGCCGGGAAACTGAGGCTGGGGCGGGGTGCGCCGAGGCACGCGTCGGGGCGGAGAGCGAAGAGCAGCCAATGGCCGCTGCCGGGTCCCGGGGAAACGGAGAACCCGGGGCCGGGGGCGTGGTCTCCGTGCAACGGTGCTGCGCCCAGGCGGGTAGCAGTGGGTCAAGGTGCAGTTTCTGTAACTCCTGGAGTGGAGGGATACACGTGCGCCTGGAGTGCGCCGTGGGGTTAAGGTGAACCCCGAGTGACAGGATTCCCCGAGTTCTCGGAGGCGGTAGGGACACATCCTCCCCTGTCGCGTGAGGCCAGCCTTCTGGACACATTGCAGTCACAGAGCTTGGCCTTGGTGCTCCTTACGGGGCAGGGCGATGATCACTCCCCCGCTCCCGGATCGGTTCAGAAACAGAATTCTCCTAGGCAGGTTCCCTGGACGAATGCAGATTCCCGTTTCTCTCAGGTTCTAGCAGATCTTTAATGGCCGAAGGGCCTATTAAGTTGGCCTTTGTCCCTCCTTTCCACACAGTCACCAGGCAGAGCTGCTTTGCTCTGATAAACATGTTTTAGTATTCATGGTCGGCAGGAGGCTCAAAGTCTTGTGAGGTCTTTGTTGCCGTACATATCCTCAAAGCTGCCTGGAGGGGGCAGCCCTAGACAGCTTGGGGTGAAACTCCCAGAAATCTTTGCAGACCAGAAGCTTCGCATGCCAAGGCCTATAGGTCGACTTCCCTACTGTCTCATGGCAGCAATCCCTTTGAGTAGCCGGTGTCGTCCCCGCCCCCAGGCTCTAGATCGGCTCAGAAGCTATTGCTGGGCTTCAGCAACTAACTGCCCAGCTATTGTACCTCCCATTTGGGGTCCTTTGTGGTTCTGGAGTGCCATGTTTCCCGAAGGTGGGGTGTGGACACAGTACACGTGCAACCCACTCAGAGAAGTCTCCTCCATGCAGGCAGAATCCAATAGGGCTGGCGGGCAGCAGAGCAGAGCCCACTGCCAGCCTGGCTTCTGGCCTCTAAAGGGAGGAGCTCATAGCCAGCCCAGATCCTGCTGCCTATTTTTTGGAAAAGAGTTTTGCCCTGGGTGCCCTTGAGTAGTCAATGGACTGAAGAAACGGGATCAATTCCACTCACCAGAGCCTAAGGCAGATGGAGGCAAAGAGTACTAGGATTGCTGTTGGGAGGCAGTAGAAGCTGGCTAGGCTAGAGGTTAAGCTGGACCTCAGACTGGACACTTAGCTCAGGTGGACAATAGCTGGTGAAGGCCAGTATGCCACCAGTGTGAGCTCTACAGTGTAGTCCTCCCCACCCGTGTCAGCTCTACAGTGCAGTCCTCCCCACCCGTGTGAGCTCTACAGTGTAGTCCTCCCCACCCGTGTGAGCTCTACAGTGTAGTCCTCCCCACCTGTGTTAGCTCTACAGTGTATGCTTCCCTACCTGTTAGCTCTACATTAGAGTACTCAGGATCCAACAGCCTTGTAGTCTACTCCACGCAATCCCAGATGGGTTATCAGTGCAAAGCCTTTCCTAGCACACATCAGAAAGAGCTCTCCCAGAGCCTGGTGGGTCATAGCAGTAGTCTACACCTGGGAACAGAAGTAAAGAGAATGCTGGCTGTGTCAGTGTTTCTGAACACACTGAGTGGCAAGCCTGGTCACCACTGGATCCTTCTCACCTCCACCCACCCATTTGAAACCTGGCCAGGGCAGGGCAGCATGAGTTACCTTTGTCCCTCTCTAATCTAGGGTGCCACCTGCCAAACACTAGCATGCATAAGAGCAAGAATGCAGCTCTCATGTGCTCTCCACATGGTCCTCTTGCTTTCTTGGTCTCTTGTAGGCACTGAGTGTGTCTGTCTGCAAGAGATGAGAGCACATGGTCTGGAGCTCTAGGTAACCATGGAGGAAGGAAGGGGCTTGAAGACCAGAACCTCCAGGAGAATTAAAACTGAAGACATGCTTTATTTGCATCTCTGAGGTCTGGGTGGGCCCTGAGTTCTCTCACTGCCAAGAGAGATTCAGACCACACTTGTCCTTCATTAAATTGGCCTCTGTATATGGTCACCCATAGGTTGACACTTAAGGGAAAAAGAGAAGCTGATCTCCAATGGAGGGCTGCTCCTACAGGGAGCAGCTTGCTGTCCTGAGATTGTGGGTAATTAAGGACTCATGTAAACTTACCCAGTCTGTGTCTCCTGGCAGCCCACGCCGAGTGGCCAGGGCATGCTGTATGGAGGGGACACTTTGCAGTAACAGGGCGATGGCCCTTCATTGGCTTCTGTGGGGGCCCTTGCTAAGGGCATTGGCTTCTAGAGGTGCTGTAGGCAGCCGCCAGCCATGATGGCCTTTGCAGGCTGAGACTGGCAGCACTAGTCCCATAGATCTGTTTATTTTGTAGTCCACACCAGCTAGGACAGCTTCCCTGCTTTGAAATCACAGTACAAAGCCCCAGGGTGCGACCTTGCAGCACATGTACCTTGAAGTAGTTTTGGTGCTCAGCAATGGGTTAGAAAGTGCTCCTGAGATGGATTTTCCGTAGCATTACAAACAACACGTTGAGTCAGGTGACACAGGAGTAGGACTCTGATACTCAGGAAGAGTTTTTAAATCATATACTGTCGTCCTGTCACTTCATCGAGGTAAGTAAAATCATCCCCTCTAAACTGCTGAGAGGAGTCCTTCATTCATTTGCGTGCTGACAGTCCTGCCAAGTGCTTGGCAGGGGGCATCACTCCAATGGGGTCACTAACCCATGCATGTCAGGCTCTACTGGCTGTTTCGCAGGAATACAGCCTGGCTGCACAGAGCTCAGCGGGCTCTGCTGAAGGTTTCACTGGATAGCTGTATGCCAGCTGGCACCCACTGCCACTGATAAAACCCAGGGCTGTCAGCCAGCCTGATTGTCTCACACCTGTACGGGTTAGTGCAGTTCCTAAGGTGTCTCAGCAAATTGATGCAAGTGGTGTATGCCCAAGCCTACCCAGCCTCTAGTGATACAGAGCAAGGCATACAACTGGGCAGAAAGCTTGAGCCTGAAGGGAAGAGGTCACTCCCAAAGGCAAGCCAGGGCTGGAGGGCAAGCAAGCCTGGTCTTAAAGTGGCCCACTACTAGGAACAGACCCAGGCTAGAGTCACCATCAGGGATTGACTGTGTCAACTGAGACCAAGGCTAGTAATTACTTTCCTCCGTCATTGTCTCATTTAGTAGAGGTAGAATACAACTAACTCCACAGAATTATGTCTTCAGGCCAGTTGTGCACGAGGCAAGCAGATCATGGCATATAAAAGTCCCGAGGCACTCTGCTCTCTTCCCTTCAAGAGCCATGACAGCAACTCCTTGGCCAGTTTGGGACTGTATGACTGCAGCATTCTGCACGGATTGTGTCCCACAGTAAAGGCAACACTATTTGAAACCTGCAAGCCATTCTGCAGCAGAGCTGCACTGGCTCCACCCAGGCCTCCACTTACTACAAACAGTGTGTATACATGACCAAGCTGTTCCTAAAAAGGGGCTCTGCAAGGGGCCAAATGTGGTCTTTTATGAACCTGCTGTATCACACAAAGGCAGCATACATAGGTGGGGCACTCAAAAGACAGTGGCTCCAACTTAAGGCTAGACACATATAATATCCAAGGAGGGTGCAAGGTTTCTGTGGGCATCCTGCAAACAGAGGTACTGGTCCAGGTCCTAACCCAGCATGCAGCAGCCATCAGTGTGGCTGGTGCTCAAGAAACAGAGAGCTGCTTTTTCTCCTCTTCCCTCAAAACCTTCCAGCTGAGAGCCAGACGTGGTGGTGCAGGAGCCTCGTAAGTTTGAGGTAACATAGTAAGACACTGTCTGAAAAAAAAAAGCTCTATTGGAAATGTGGTGTGTGTGTGTGTGTGTGAGTGTGTGTGTGAGAGAGAGGGGGGAGAGGGAGAAAGAGAGAGGGAGATGGAGACAGACAGACACACACACACACACACACACACAGAGAGAGAGAGAGAGAGAGAGAGAGAGAGGGAGGGAGGGAGGAGGAGAGAGGGAGGAGGGAGATGGAGACAGAGACACACACACATACACACAGAAAGAGAGAGAGAGAGGGAGGGAGGGAGGGAGGGAGAGAGAGAGAGATTGAGAGAGAGAGAGAGAGAGAGAGAGAGAGATTAAGCATGGTACCCAGAGCCCTGTGCATGCCAGGTATCACTCTACCATTGTCTCCACTCCCCTCACAACAACCTCATTTACAAGCTCCCACCAGGAGAAAAGCATGCCCCTGTGGCTACTGTTTCAAGATGCTATGCTGCTTTGCCTCACTGTTGGTGCTTCCTTTGGGACAGATGTTAACTGCAGCCCCTTTTGGAGAAATGGAGACCAAGAAGTCACTTGGTGCTGGTCACACAACCCAGTCTGTTTACCCACCACTGTGACCTGTTTTATCTAGGAACAACTTGAGGCTAAGTAAGTCCAATCTTACTGGCAACCACAGAGTTCTGGTGCATATGCTCATTGTGGGCTGTAACGTAAACCCTGAGTTGCTCATGGCTGAAGGCAGCATCTGCTGCCTTCCTCCTAAACCAGCGGTTCTCAACCTTCCTAATGCTGCCGCCTTTTAATATAGCTCTTCATGTTGTGGTGACTCACAGCCAAACAATTATTTCATTGTTATTTCATAACTAATTTTGCAACTGTTATGAATCATAGAGTAAATATCTGATATACTACCTCAAAAGGGTCACAGCCCACAGGTTAAGAACTGTTGTAAATGGATCCTTTCCTACCTGGTTGTGCCTAGCTCAGAGTCCTGTCTTGCTTCTGAAGTGAAAGCTCCAAGTTACTGTCATGTGGCATCTCTGAGGACCTCTGATGCCAACAGGGTCACAGTTTCAATTTCCCTGAATGGCCCTACTTAACTGGGCCATCCTCAGCTGGCTTGTTTTAAAATCGAATCTACTATGGGCTCCTCTGTCCTTTCCCCCATGGGCTCTGATCTAACATGGACATCTCCTGGGGATGAAGCCATAGAGCAGTGGGTCTCCATCTTCCTGATGCTGTGACCCTTTAATTCAGTTCCTCATGCTGTGATGACTCCATAAAATTATTTTCATTGCTGGTTACAGTTATGAATCATAATGTAAATATCCTTGTTTTTTGAGGGTCTTAGGTGACCCCTATGAAAGGGTTGGTCAACCCCCAAAGGGGTTGTGACCTACAGTTTCAGAACCACTGCTGTAGAGCAAAGGGCTCTGAACATTTTCCAGTCCTCCAGTGCTCCAGACCAAGTGTAGCCATCCAAAGTGGCTCCTTAGAGGACCCAGGGTGCAAGGGACCTGACAATGCTTTTAGCGAGTATTTAGTCCTGTTGCTGGGACCTGGCTCTGGTCTGAGAGTCCTACACTTTCCCTGTCGCATCACCCCCTGGGCTGTGTCCTCTCAAGGCATCTCTACATGGCTGGCCTTCAGTCCTGCCTCCTCTCAGACCACTGCTGGGGCCTGATGGTCCATACTGACTTTACTGCCTGGCTGCAGTTCTTAACTGGCGGGTGTGGAGGGGCCCACCCTTCACTGGCCTTTTGTTTAGACTATCCTTCACACTGCAGTCGTCACAGCAGCCAGGCTGACTGCACCCTGGGCCTCAAAGCTGCCCCTATGTGCTGTCTTTCATCTCACTACTGCCACCTGGAAAAACTTTTCACTGTGGTCCCCTGATGCATTGGGCATTGTAACATGGTCACCTTCTTCCAGTACTCTAAGGCAAGCTCTTATAACAGATGTGGGCAACACTCCTGGCTGGCCTCCATCTCCCACACACAGCGACACACCCCAAGTTGTGACAGAAGGTCCAAAAATACTCTTTTAGGTTAAACATGCCACTTCCTGCTGGTGGCTTTGTCTTGGCTCTGGCTGGAGGAGGCTGGTCCCCAGCTGCACTTCTGCCATTGCTCATTTGTCATTACTTTGGTGGCGGATGTCACAGGGTAAGACTGAGTGACTGTGACATGCTAGCTGGTCATCTGAGCATCTTCATGCCCCCTTCCCCCAGCAGACAGCACTGAGCCACCTCTAGCTCTAGCCCTCAGGAAGGACCATGTACTTGGTCACTATGTGCCGGATGAGATGGAATTACCCAAAACGACTGGTTTGAAGTGTGATAGGATCCTGACGTTGAAAACTGTGGGGTTTTTTGTTTGTTTGTTTGTTTGTTTGTTTGTTTGTTTTTTGAGTCGAAGCTGCAGCCCACGCACTCTGAGAGTAAGGCATCCATGCTGCATGCAAGGTAGTCATTGCCTGTGTGCCCTGGGGATGATACCTAGAAATGCCCAAGGACAATAATGAGGAGTTAGATTCTTGGCCAGGTTTCCCAGCTGCTGTGGCTACTTAAGTGTTGACACGTGGAGCTCTTGAGAGTGAGCAGGCAAGATACCACAATAGCTGGTTTATGAAACTTCACTTTGCCCCACTGGGGACAGGCTTAGGCTGGACAGAGCTAGCAATGCCTTCAGAGTCTTGGCAGTCCCTCCAGGCTGCCCAACCGGATTAGCAGACTCTTGGATTCAGGGCTGGGCCACCGCTCGTGGGCAGAAACGTGTTTTAAGCTCGATGTTAGCTTAGGTTTTTAATTTCTCTCAAAAGGAGGTGAAATAGGTGACAGAAAGTGAATTCTGCCACACTGGTTAGATTGAGTTATAGCCACCTACACCCTGGAGAAGATGCCTTCAGAATCTACCCTTTGTGGGGGCTGGAGAGATGCCTTGGTGGGTAAGAGCACGTGCTCTTGCAGAGGACCTAGATTCAGTTCCCAGCACCCACATAGCTCACGGCCATCTGTAACACCAATTCCAGGGAATCCAGCTCCCTGTTCTGACTTCCCAGGGCACCAGGAAGTCATGTGGCACACAGACATACATGTAAGCAAAACACTCATACATAGAAAATAGATCTTTTTAAAATGGGAATTGCCTTTTGTTCTATTTTCTCTACCCCCTTCCTTTGTTTTGTTCTACTGGGCATTGAACCTCAGGTCTCATGCATGATAACCGAGTGCTCCACCACTGAGCTGCAGTCACAGCCTTCTCCTTTTGTTTGCTTGGGCTATGTAGCTCAAGCTGGCCTCAAACTTCATATGGATCCTTGAACTCCTGCTCCTCCTGTCTCTACCTCTCAAGTGTCGGGATTGTAGGTGTACCAAACAGGCTCATACTTTTTAAACATTGAGACAAAGTTTCATGAAATTGTCCAGGCTGGTGTTGAACTTACTATATGGCTAAAGCTGGTCTTGAATTTTCTATGCTTCTGTCTTAGCCTTTAGAGTATCAAGGATTACAGGCCTATGCCACTAGATGTGGCATAAGAGCCCTTCAATCTGAATAAATTTAATGGGGCTGCATATCCCTCCCAGTTTTCATTCTGTGTTCTAGAAGTGGCTACTCCATTAATGCCAGTACCCCCATCACCTCCATTCCTGGCAAGGAGCTCCTGGTGAAGCTCAGAGCCAGGTCAGACAATATCTGTCTCTCTCTCCACAGTGCTAGGATTATATGCATGTGGTACTATGCCCAGTACCAAACCCAGGACTTCATGTCTGTGAGGCCAGTACTGTACTCAATGTCATCCTTATCAACAACAGTCACCACACTTGCCACTCACCCAGCCTGTTTGTTTTGAGCCGTGGGTTAGAGCCACAATGTATGGACCACTTATCCAGGGAGTGGTGTGATGATATGTTATTTATGATTTATTAAAGCTTGCCTGAGGGTACAGAAAGCAAAGCTAGCCACAAGCCATAGAGCCAGGCAGTGGTGGCACACACCTTTAATCCCAGGACTCCGGAGACAAAGGCAGATGGATTTCTCTGAGTTCAAGGCCACAATGAGCCACATGAAATTGATCCAGTCTAAAAGAGAAACAGCTCACACAAAGGCGATCTCAGCACTTGGGATCACATGGCCTTAATCCCAGGATCTGAGAGGTCTAAAAGGAAGAACCAAAGGGTCTCTTGAGGCAATTAGTCTCGAGCCACGCTGAAGAGAGGCAGCAGTCTGAGGCTTGGTGAGAGCTCATGAAGACCGGATCACCCTTTTAGTCTGAGGTAGAGTAAGAGCTAGTGGCTGACTGCTTTGTTTCTCTGATCTTCAGCTTGAAGCTTGAACTCTGGGTCTTTTATTTTTGGTGTTATAGAGTGGGGGCATGGTGCTGGCTGATTTGAATCTTCCTGCAAGCAATCTTTTGCGATGCATTAAAGTAGGCCAGCTACTCTCCTGTACATCTCTTTATGTATAAAGTTGTGTCCACTTACTAATGACTGACATTATCAGGGACCTGCATGACAACCTGCTGTGCTGACTTGCCATAACAGGCCAATAATGTCATTTTCTACTAGTTACACCACAGACACAGCCACTTGACTTTAGGAAGGTGTGGGATAACACAGTGCTGTGGAGGCCATACTCTTGGAGCTGACTGGTCTGACACAGAGGCCTCCAGGGCCTGTGTTACCATGAGACTCTGCCCTGTCCTGGAAGACTGGGATTCTTGTCTGGACAAGGCTGTGGCACTCCTTGTACAATTAGGTGCTGTTGGTGTCAATATGGAACACAGAGGAGGCCAGAAAGGCAAAGCCAGAAATACAGTTATATAGCTGGGTGGTGACCTCATATGCCCCTCTTTCTGCAGCCAACTGGGAGCTCTGCTGAGGTGCTGTGACATGGGACACTCTCCTGAGCTGCTTCTCCATGTGTTTCCTCTAGAGGCAAGTGCATTCCTGATCACTCAGAACGCCTAGAAGGCAAGGCACGCCCCCCTCTCCAGGGTGCCTCTGTCTGAGTGCTCCTGTGTGACCCTGGCTGTCACCTTCCACACCTGTGTCACCCTGGTGGGGCCCTAGGGTTATAAGTTCCTTGTTGCCTCCAGGCTGTGACTGAAGCTGGTGTCAGACTTATCCAGTAGCCCTGACTTCTGCTGCCATTTGCAGACCATCCTTTTTCCCAGATGAGATCTCTGGCTGTACTCTGAGAAATTTGACTTCCTTACCACAGAAGCCACTTGTCACTAAGCCTAAATGCTGCTATACAGGAACTCCCCTCAGGCACCCACACCACCAACATTTGCCCCTGCACAGCTTACTGTCCCAGTGCCTCCGCTCTGGCTCTGTTTGGCACCTACTCTCTGCTAACTGCCTGTGCTGATTTCCAGAAGCTTAACTCATACTGCCTGGCCCTTGACCCTCTTAGGTGTCCTCAGTCCTGTGCAGGGCCTCTTATGTGCCTGACCTACTCTGGGGACTGGAGAGAGAGACAGGGACAGCCTTGGTCCTGAGAACCATGAGCACAAACCTCTGTGATCCCAGTCCTCCTTTCCGTCTCCTCAGTGATTATCAGTCATCCCTCTCTGGTACAATGGATCACTAGTTTCTGGTCTTGCTCTATACCGGGCTCCCAACAAGTCCATATCAAGCCAGTCCTGTAGGCTTAAAGAAATGCTCTTCTTTTCCCAGAAGCAAACAAAACACAATGAATCTTATTTTCTGTAGTCTCATCTTACCCAGAGGCTGCCACTGCTCCACCACTCTTTCCAGGACACCTATTCACGACAGTTATCCATGTATCCACTCCAATCAAACATCACTTCCAGATAATAATACAGTACTCAGGACAGTACAGTCTGCAACCTTCTCTGGCCACTTTCCAATCCTACTTCTCCCTGCTCCTGGACACAGAGGTGCCAGGCCTATTCAATCCTCATTCCTTCCTTGAGCAATGGTTGTGAGCACTGGTCTCAGAAGCCAGATTGTCCCAGCCTTCCGTGTAGAGCTATGTGGCAGCCAGCAGAGGGCAGACTTGTGCAACAGCTGGGCCTCCCCCAGGCTGTGTTCAAGCTGTTCCCACATGACACCAAGGGGTGCATGTTGGCTTCCTTCACACTCCAAAAGAGCCAGCAAACCCTGATAGCTTCCACCAGGGTGCATCCTGAGGTGGGCTGCCCATTGCCACTCTCCTCAGCCATATTCTAGGAGCTGTGCTTGTGTTCACGCTGGCTTGTGTTCCTGCCCCAGCTGCATGTGGCCCTCATCTGGAGCCCAGTAGGGGACTCTTCTGCTGGAAACTCCACCCCACTGCAGAAGAAAGCTGTTCCCAATGAGGGGCCCAAGCCCTGGATGTCAGTAACTGCCTCACACATCCCCTCTTCCCATTCCTCCTTCCCCAACCAGCAGGCAGGTTTTTGTTCCAGCCACCAAAGAGTTCGTGAAATCTACTAGGGACACCAGAGATGTCGAGGACACAGAGAATAATCAGTGACCTTGTAATAGACACACAGTGATCCTGGTGTTAAACCACCATATCTGTCCCTGAAGACCCGTGCCAGCCCCAGGCTCCCTGTGACATCTGCATGCACTGATGTCCCTGGGACACTCAATAGAAGAAACACAAGGGGAGACAGACATCTGAGTCTCATTGCTGCTGGCACCCCTTCTACTAATAGCATGCCAGGTCCCCAATGGACTTTATGGTTTCTGCAGTTAGGTCTGGTTACACTGTGTGTGGCAGCCAACTCATTGTGGCTGCCTCACTGTGATCGCTGTAAAGTCACACGTCCACTCTAGGTTTCCACTGTGTCCCACCAGGACCAAAGGCAGTTACTGGCCACCTTCTAGGAGTAGACATTCTTGTCTGGTTATCTATTCTGCCTGAAGTCACCTGACTGTTTCAAATCATTGCAAAGCAGTTGGATACCAAGTGTTTCTTGAATGAGACAGTTTCAGATTCTCAGTCTGAAAGTTCTTGATCCATCTGGGTTATTTTTACTAAGGGCAAGAAATAAACTAGATTCATTCTTCAACATGTAAATATTCAGTTTTCTTGGCACCATTGTTAAAGAAGATGGCTTGTAACAGGAATAATAAAACTCAGTGAAAGATATCTAGGTTCAAGCTGATGGTCAGATAAGCAAAGCAGTCAAGCCAGTAGTTCTTACATCTACCTAGGCTGAAACAGTCCTGCCCTCAACATGGCTAAAGATTAATTGCCCGAATGTGGCTGGAGACCAAAAATGCCCCAGACTGAATATCTGCTCTTATTTTATATACATCAAGTGCTAAGATTAGAGGCATATGATCCCTAGTGCTGAGATCATCTTTGTGCGAGCTATTTCACTTTTAGATTGGGTCAGTTTCATGTAGCTTAGTGTGGCCTTGAACTCAGAGAGATCCATCTGCTTTTGTCTTCCGAGTCCTGGGATTAAAGGTGCCACCACTGCCTGGCTCTATGGCTTGTGGCTAGCTTTGCATTCTGAACCCTCTGGCAAGCTTTAATAAATCATAAATAATATAACACCACACTGGCTTTCCTCCACTGTCTACTTTTGGAATTTTTTTCAAACATCAGGTAACAGTAGCTGCGTGGGGTTTATGTCTAGATCTTCTATTCAGTTTCACTGATCAACATGCATGTTTTGTAAGACAAACATGCTCTCATCCAGCAGCTGGTGGAAGTAGAAGCAGACACCCACAACTAACTAATCACTGAACTGAACTGGAATCCAGATGCAGAGAAGGACGAATGAAGAGCAAAGGGCTCCAGACAAGGCTGGTGAAACCCACAGAAACAGCTGACCTGAACATCAGGGAGTTCTTGCTCCCCAGACTGATAGCTGGGATACCAGCATGGGACTAATCCAGACCCCAGGAACATGGATTCCATTGAGGAAACTTCAGAAATCTACAGGACCTTCTGTAGTAGTTCAGTTCTTATCCCTAGCATAGGTGTGGACTTTGGGAGCCCATTTCACATAGAGGAATACTCCCTGAGCCAAGACACACAGGGGGTGGGCCCAGGCCCTATCCCAAAGGATACGATAGACTCTGATGACAGCCTATGGAAGGTCTCACCATCCAGGGGGAGCAGAAAGGATATGTGATAGGTAGAGTTTTAGCTGTGGGGGGGGGTGGCAGAGGAGGACGGGAGGGAAAAGGGAACTGGGATTATCATGTAAAACAATCCTGTTTCTAATTCAAATAAAAAACCTGCAAAAAAACCTTATCCACTTTAAAAAATAATTAAAAATGAATGTTTTGTGTCACTACCATTGCTGATTTTGTTGTTATATCTTTCTAATATAACTTGAAATCAGTGTGCTTATATCTCCAGACTTATATTTCCCCTCATGATTGGCTATCCAAGGTCTTTTAAGCTTCCCCTAGATATTCAGACATTTCTTGTATTTCACTGTGTGTGGTGCACACCTTTATTGCCAGCACTCAGGAAGCAGAGACCAGTGGATCTCTGTGAGTTTGAGTCTAGCTTGGTCTACATAGCAAATTCCAGGCCAGCCAGGGCTCCATTAGGACTGTGTCAGAAACAAACAAAAATAACTAAGAGTTTTTTTCTATTTCTGTGAAGAATGCACTGGGATTGTGGTGGTGATTTATTTAATCCATAGGTTGCTTTTGGTAAGGAAGTCCTTTTTCACACTGTTGATTCTCCTGATCAATAAGCATGGGAAACGTTTCCATCTTTCAGTGCCTTCTTCCGTTTCTCTATTGAGTGTTTTAAAGTTTTCACTGTAGAGATCTTTGACTTTTCCCATTGGGTTTCTGGTAAGATTTTTGCATGTATGCATGCTCGTGTGTGCTTGTGTGTGCACGAGTGTGTGCGTGTGCACGGGCCTGTATGTGATGAGTAGGATCTAGTTTCTCCCTCACCATGCTTGCTACTGTACTTGTATATAGGGAGGCTGCAGATGTGCATATGTTAATTTAAACCCTGCCACTTTGTTGAAAGTGTTCAGCAGTTGTAAGAGTACCCTAGTGGAAACTTCACTAGATTATCTGCAAATCAGGACACTTGTGACTCCCCCATTCACATTCCTTTTATTTGATTCTCTTGTTATTTTCTTTTGTGAGGACCTCCAGCACTATACTGAATGAGAATGGAGAAAGAGGACCCCTGTCTTGTTGTTGATTTTAGTGTGACTACTTTGATTATTTTCCACTCGGTATAATGTTGGCTCTAAGCTTGTTGTGTTTTGCCTTCATTATGTTTCCTCAGGATTTTTGTCAAGAAGAGATGTTACATATTCTCAAAACCTTTTTCTAAATCTATCGTGATGGTCATGTGGTTTCTGTTTTTGAATCCATTGATGTGATGCATTACAGTTATTTATTTTTATGTTTGTTTATTAATTAGAAATAACTGCATCCAGGGCTGGAGAGATGGCTCAGCTGTTAAGAGCACTGGGCTGCTCTTTACAGGACTTGGGTTGGGTTCCCAGCACCCACATGGTGGCTCACAACTGTCTGTAACTTTAATTCCAAAGGGATCTGATGCTGCCTTCTGATTGTGTACATCCAGTTAGAGTGTTGCACTTGCATTCAGGCAAATCACTAATACACATAATGTAAAAATAAATTAAAAAATCGAATTAGCATGCACAGTATTGGGTTCCAGTGTGGTATTTTCAAGCAAAATTAGTTTTTGTTAATTGTCTTCCTCTCTTGTGTTCCTCACCCCCTTGCTCCCCCTGTGTCCTCTCTCTCCCTCCTCCTCCCCCTCATGGCTTCCTTTCACTTTCACGGCATACGTGTCCTAGTGCCCTACCTCTTCCTCAACTGTCATTACAGTCTCATGGTCTTCTTTCTAGTCCCATAGTCTGTACCCACATTCATCCACTTACGTGACTCTATATAGACATAGTACAGTAGGCTCTAAATATGATGGAGAACGCAGGAGTCAATCTGCAGTACTTCCTTCAAACAGACTCTCTCTTGTGCTCTGTGCTCCTGAGTGACTGGATTAGGTTTCTCTGCAGCTTCTCCTTCCTGACCACTTGCATGTTTTCTTGGTTATGTTCTTGCAATTCCTTCAAGTCTGTTTTCCACTGCCTTTGATCTGTAATATATGTGGCAATTACATATCACATAATCTACCATGCGGACGTTCTAAGTTTAAATGTGAAATGAAAGTCCACAGGCCTCTTCTTACATTTTCAAAGCCGTTAAGAGCCTTTCTAGCTTCAACAATTAATCTCACAATTAAATCTTCCCAGCAGGGCTTATGATGTGAACTCATTACAGACCAACGCAGACTCATTGTGGCTGATTTTGAAGTGGTAACATAGGAAGGAACCCTATGGTGAAGATGCTTTTTGGCCTCCCAGGGTCTGATTCAGCCACTTCAGTCCAGTGTTCCTCTCCCTCCCTCTCATCTGGCTTCTATTTTTTATTTTTTATTTTTTTTTTTGAGACAGGGTTTCTCTGTGTAATAGCGCTGGCTGTCCTGGATCTAGCTTTGTAGACCTGGTTACGTGCCAGTTGCACCTCTGTCACTCTGAGTGCCCTATCCACCATCACTTTGCTTTTCACATGTCCTTAGGTTGCAGAGTGCCTCGTCAGGCCTGGGCTCTGCACGGAGCACTGTGCACGGAGCATTGTGCACCGAGCACTGTGCTTTCAGAGAAGTGTGAACAATGGCAGTAAGAGCAGCAATTGGTGATGGTCGGTGAGACAGGCAGGTGTAAGAAAGAGGGGCAGTGGTGGCCTGAAGGCCAGGAGGAAGTGATGGGACTGAGGGACAGCTGGTGGTGAGGTCTGGCAAGGCTATGCTTCTGGGTGACTGCTGAGCAGGTGTTTCTTGACCCACTGTTACAAAGGCTGTGACAGAGACCAAAGCATCTTCAAATCCCTTGTCTCCAACAGTGCTATTTGTCCCATATGAGTTGGGAAAGCAGATGAATGCACTTGATGTTTTAAGTTGATTCAGTACTTCACTTTCAAACATACAGAGTTTTAAATTTTGCCTTCTTGTTATGTAGCCCAGGCCAGCCTGGAACTCTTGATCCCCCTGCCTTAGCCTTCTGTGTGGTGGGATAAAGGACTGTATCTTTCAAGTAAAAAAGAAGGAGTGAGCTGGAGAGGCATCTCAGCAGTAAAGGGCACTTGTTTCTCTTGCAAAGGACTTGGGTTCCCAGCATCCACATGGTGGCTCATAACTGCCTTTAACTTCAGTCTCAGAGGATCTGATACCCTCTTGGGCCTCTAGTGTATGCACAGACATACATGTAAGCAAAACACATGCACACATAGAAATAAATCAAAAGGAGGAGGAGGTGGTGGGAGGGCTCCTCAAAGGTGGTTTTGGGCAAGCATAGAAAATGGGACCCTCTTAGTGTGGGAGGGAGCACACCCAGATAGCCTCAACACTGAGGAAGGATGCTTGCTCACACTCTCACAATGGAAGAGATGCAGCTAGTCCCTGCTTTGGTGATCTGTGTCCACCTGTATTCCAAATGGCATTGCAGCACCCTAAACAAGTACTTGTTTCTTTTTGTTGTTGTTGTTTTTTTTTTTGTTGTTGGGTTTTTTTTTGTTTTGTTTTGTTTTGTTTTTGAGACGGGGCTTCTCTGTGTAGCCCTGATTGTCCTGGAACTCACTATGTGGACCAGGCCTTGAACTTACAAGATTCAACTGTCTCTGCCTCCCAAGTGATGAGATTAAAGGCAGCTCTAAATGGGTACTTGAAATAACAAATAAGTTGTTATATTTGCTCTGCTAAGCCATTGTTCATGGCAAATACATTCCACATATCTCTAATGATGACACTGCAGGGGCATTCTGAAGCCTTGTGCTAGCAGAGGGTGCTGTCACTGCCAAACAGTCACTGAGGCTGTATTATGTGGAATCAGAGCCTTAGGTTAGGAGCTGAGAACCACACTCTGCAGTGAGCAACCAGTCCCCAATTACAATGCCCTCATCCAATTACAATGACTCACCTGTTGACACCCACCAATCACAGTGACTCACCTACCAGAACTCATCAGTCACAGCAGTTAATTAACACACAGAGAGTAGATGTCCCCATAACAGCGGGCAATATGACCGGTGCTGCTCTCTTTGCACTTGGTACCAGGGGTAGTGACTTTGGGAACCTATAATTTTTGTCAAGTATTCCTCAACAGTGTGTTGACAGAAAAAAGCTCTGAGGACTCTCACAGATGATGTGTTATTTTAGCCATAAATTTTCACCTTCAAATCTTGAGGGTGTCTGGAATCCAAGGAAGCCCAACCCCCTTTTAGATGACCTGTGTGCTCAGTGACAGCATGAGATGCAGAAGTGCCACCCTCAGGACAAGTGTGCCTTGGGGCAGACAGACAGCTATCACAGCAGGTGAGTTGTCAGAAAGGCTAAGCTTGAGGGACAGGCATGAAGTAGCATAGCTCACATGGGGGCAGACATACTGTCTGGCATCACACAGCTCTTGAAATGCACAGAGCCCTTACACATATACATGTATCTAGGTGGCTTTAAGGACAGAAATAGATTTCTACCTGCTGTCTGAGTCAGTCGAGTGCCCAAGCTAAGATTACCTCCGGGAGCACTTCTCTCAGAAGTCTTTGTGTAATGAGGCTCTACTCTAGACCTGAAAGCAGCATGTCCCTGCCAGCACACTTTCAATAGAAGTGTGCCCACCGGGAGGTGGCTACAGACAATCAGAGAAAATACAGTGATTAGGTCAGCAGTAGCAAAGAAACCAGGAGACAAGGATCTCACTGACTGCAGCTTGTGCTCTCTCTCTCTCTCTCTCTCTCTCTCTCTCTCTCTGTGTGTGTGTGTGTGTGTGTGTGACAGAGAGAGTGTGTCTGTGTGTATGTGTGTGTATCTGTCTGTCTGTCTGTCTCCTATGGCTGGGCTCTGCCTAGAGAGTTGTCTGATGTCCATAAACTTGGATATAGATCCCATTAGAACCTAACAGACCCTTTCTTTCTGGTCCCCATGGAATTCAGTCTTTTTTGGAGATGTAGACAAATCCAATGGTCAAGTCTGAAGATGATAATGATAAAAATTGAACAGGCTGGGCTTTCAGCTAATGGTGTTTCCTAAAGGTTACCAAAGTGTAATGGCAAAAACAGACAGAAGAAAATCAGGTGGGCCTTGGGACAGATAAAGGGCAGTTGGAGCCTGAAACACCTGGGGTCTAAAGCACCAGGCTGGCAAGGGACAGGGCCACATAAGGGACCGCATGTCAGGGCCGAAGCCACTTTCTGTCCCTAAGCAGTGCCTAGCAGTCTTGGAGAGAGCCGAGGACAATAGAGACACTGTCTGATGAGGTCTCAAGGCTGTGATGGGGGCAGGCTTCCCCCAGAAATGTGGGAAGTGTCACAGGGCATGGGACACAAAGTCTCCTGTATGCTGATAAAGGAGTTTAGAAACAGTCACGGAAGGGAACTGGAGGACAGTTTGTTGGCATCAGAGGGAGAGAGTGTGCACTTAATGACAGTGCAGACAAGCTTTTGCTCCTGGAAAATGTTAGAACAGGGTTCTCAACCTGTGGGTTGAAACCCCTGGGGGGTTTGAATGACCTTTTCACTGGGGTAGCTAAGACCATCGGAAAAACACAGATATATACATTTCGAGTCATAACAGCAGTGAAATTACAGTTATGAAGTAGCAATGAAAATAATTTCATGTTTGGGGTCACTACAACATGAGCAATGGTACTAAAGGGTCTAAGCCTTAGGAAGGCTGGGGCAGGGGTTAGCAAAGATGTCTGAACACAACTGCACTATGTTGGGGAAATGCTTTGGGGTGCATATCTCATTAGGGGGATAGCGATTCTGCCCATTGCACTGTTTTATCTTCAAGTGTTTCTATTTACCTTTGGCACAGGCTGGACTTGTTTAGGTCATACAATACGATTTCCCTTTTGAATGTAGGAAGACTCTTGCCTTAGAGGAGGCCAACTTCCCTAGTCATGCCGACTTCCCAGTCATGCCACTCTTGTTTCTGGTATGCTGGAAACAGTGAGCCCAAGGCCTGGTGGTAAACATATTTACAAGACTGGAATTGATTTTTAAAATTAATGGAATGTGTGTTTGACACTTTCATACACATACATGGTGTGATCTGACTATCTCCACCCTCTACCTTCTCCCTTGTCCACACCCCTTTCTACAAGTCCCTTTCATGTGTTTTCATTTTGTTTGGTGATCTGAGTTTAGCCAGGGTCATCTGTGTGACCATCGGTCGGTAACTAGCAAATGGGTCCTGATGGTCACCATCAGGTATACAATTATATATAAAAGTTTTAATAAAGAATATATGCTGTGGAGCTGGGCATGGAAGCACTCGCCTTTAATCCCAGCACTTGGGAGGCAGAGGCAGCCTGTGAGTTCAAGGTCAGCCTGGTCTACAGAATGAATTCCTGGACAGCCAGGGCTACACAAAGAAAACTTGTCTTAAACAAACAAACAAATAAAGAATATATGCTGTGGAACAGACAGGAACACAGTGGAAAAATTTAGAGAGAGAGAGGGAGGAGAGAGAGGAAGAAAGAGAATGAGAATATGAGTGAGGACTGCCCCCCCTGGGAGATAATGGAGTCCTTTTATAATAATTAAGAGAAGTTACTTGGTTGTGCATCTTGGGTCATTTGAGGTGAGGCGCCGGGGTTAGTGGGAGTAATTATTTATGTATTCCATTAAATCACCAGGTCTGGTTCAGACAGCAAGGATCTGATTGTTAGGCAGTGGGAGAATTTTGGTTTTTAGTATTTCATTTTACGTGTCTGAGTGTTTTGTCAGCATGCATTTATGAGCACTATGTGTGTGCCTGGTGCCTGCAGAGGTCAAAAGAGGGCATCAGATTCCCTGTACTGGAGTTGCCAGTATTGAGCCACCCCATGGGTGCTTGGAATTGAACCTGGGTCCTCTGTAAGAGCCATGGGATGTCCCTGAAGAAATGTGGGTACATGGCGGTAAGCCAGACCAAAAGGGATGACATTTGGGCCACAGGCAGCAGAGCTGGGTGTGTAGGACCACCTCAGTCCCTTGGAATTGAGATGATTTGTTCTGAATTCCAGATGCAGGCACCAGATGCCAGACATGACATTGCAAGATTCAGGGTGGAAACCCCTTGGTTCTGGTCTTCCTTGGTTCGGTCTTTTCTTACTATGTTCTCATTCTTCTTCCCGTCTGAAGTGAAAATGCATATTCTATGTCATATGTTGGAAGTATGTAGTAAAAAAAAGGTTTTACAGGGGTCACAGTTTGAGACCTTGGACTTTTGTTAAAGAACATGGGGACTTCTGAAGTTGGACATTTTATGTCAAGAGATTGAAGCCTATTCCAGGAGCAGAATGCTGTTTGAATGACAAATGTCTCCCACAGGCTCATGTGTTTGAACTCCCTTTTCTTTTTAAAGATGGGGGTCTTGCTATGTTACCCAGGCTGGAGTGCAGTGCTCCTCACAGGCATGGTCCTCCTACTGATCAGCATGGAAGTTTCTGATCTGGGCTGGTTCACCATCCTGCTCCCAGGAGGTCACCATATTGATGCTGAACTTAATGAGGGCAATCCATTGGCATAGTGCCCTGTAGCTCAGAACTCCTGGACTCAAGTAAATCGTCCTGCCTCAGCCTCCCCAGTACCTGGGACTAGAGGCGTGTACTGTGTCTGGCATGTGTTTGAACTTTTAGTCCCTAACTGATAGCACTGTTTGAGAAGGGTGTGGAACTTTTAGAGGGAGGTGTGGAAGTACACTGGGGGCAGGCCTTATAGGCTAGCTTCATATGTTCTCTGCTTCTTGACTGCAGTAGATATACCAGCCAGCCTTTTGCTTCTGTAATTGTGGCTTCCCTGCTTGTTGTCAAGCGTTCCTCTCCATGATGGACTCTGTCCCCTTAGAACTATGAGCCAAAATAAGTCCTTTCTTCCTTAAGCTTCTTTCCCCAGGGTATTTCATCACAGCAGCAGAAAGTAAAACCAAGATGGAAAGTAACACTTAAACATGGTTGACGAGAGTGGACATTTGTATAGCTGTGATGGAACACAGCTTGAATATTTCTAGCAAGGCTGAAATAGAATGACCACATGAACCAGCCATTCTGCTTAGGAATTGTTCTCTCGGCTTGATGGGGTTTAGAATCAGCAACAACCTTAGAGCATGTCTGTGAGGGAGTTTACTCCACAGGCTGATGTGAAGGAAAAAGAGTAGAGCCCCAGCATTCATCTCTCTGCTTCCTGAGTGAAGAGACAATGAACCTGGCTGTTTCACACTCCTCCATGACGTCCCTGCCATGACAGACTGTATTCTCCAATGGTGGGTCAAAACAAACCCTTCCTTTTTCAAGTTGTTTTATAGCAATGAGACAAGTAACCAAGACACCACTCCTGGCACATACCCAAAGGACTGTGAATCCTTACCACAGACACATTTGCACATGCATGTTCATTTATTCTCTGTTTACAATAGCAAGAGAGTGGAAACAGCCAGATGCCCACCAGCAGATGACCAGGTAATATTTAATATATATATCCTGGGAATAAGCATTCCTTTTGGGGGAGGCAGGTCTTATTACCATTGATAAAAGCATTTAAACACATACTCAGTAGGAAGCTTAAGGATAATTTTGTTCGAATTTGAGAGAGAAACAAATGGGCAGATAAGTTATGGAACTTACCAATTTCTGGGAGGAGGGAGATGGAGGGGAGACTAGGTGTCAGCAAGCACCTTCTTGGGAAGCTTGAGAGCACGAGAGTTCAGGGCAAGCATGTTAGCGTGTTGGCTGGTATCCAAAGACTAGATAGAAACAGGGAAAGAGAAGTTGCATTTCTGAGTTACAACTCCTGAAACCAGGCAGGCTTATCAGTGAATATCTGCAAGCAATTGCCATGAGGGAAGAGCACCTGAGCTGTGGAAGTACATTATTCCATTAAGTGGATAATTAGTCATCCCATTCTCCCCCCCACCCCACCCTCCCCCCCACTTTTTTTTTCTTTTTGGTTTTTGAGACAGGGTTTCTCTGTGGCTTTGAAGGCTGTCCTGGAACTAACTCTTGTAGACCAGGCTGGTCTCGAACTCATCGAGACCCGCCTGCCTCTGCCTCCCGAGTGCTGGGATTAAACATGTGCACCACCAACGCCCTCCTCCCATCCTTTTAACTTGTCTTCAGGTACACTGGCCAGTCTCCTCCCTTAAAAGTTAATCTAAATGGGTCTGTATTTCGCTGGGTGTTGGTGGTGCACGCCTTTAATCCCAACACTCGGGAGGCAGAGGCAGGAGGATCTCTGTGAGTTCCAGGCCATCCTGGTCTCCAGAGCGAGTGCCAGGATAGGCTCCAAAGCTACACAGAGAAACCCTGTCTCGGAAAACCAAAAAAATAAAAAATAAAAAAGGAAAGTAGTATTTCTATCCACAGTCAGATATAAAATTCACGCACTGTTCTTTTGCCTAGGAGAAGGTAGCTTTCCTTCAATAGCCCTCCACAAACCTTGCTATTCCCCCTCCTCCTGTTTATATGGTATTTTAAGTGCTTTTTATTTAAACATGTATGCATTTATATGTGTGTTTTGCTTGCATTTATGAGCACTATGTACAGACCTGGTGCCTTTGGAGGCCTGAAGAGTGCATTGGGTCTCCTGGACTGGAGGCCATTGTGAATCACCATGTGGGTAGGGGGGAAACAAACCTTGGTCCTCTGCAAGAGCAGTGAGTGCTCTTAACCACTGAGCCAGCTCTCCAGTCCTGAGATTTCAAATTTTAAGGAGGGGCAAACAGGACTCCTCTTTTCCTCAGAACTGGTGGGGTCACACAATGGACGCACAAAGTGAAAGCAGGTGGTGGGTGACTACATCTCGTCTCACCCAGCTTCAGAATCTGACACAGCAGGCCAATCAGCAGAGAGAGGAGGCTCAGGAATGAGTCCGTGCTGGGTTTAGCTCCTCACGGCCTTTCTGTTGTACAAGAAGGCAGCAGGCCTCTTGTTCACTATGCCCGTGGCACTGAGTGGCCTGTTTGTTACTGCAGCTGCATCAAGCAGAGCCTGACTGTCAGGCACAGCTGGGATGCTGCCCACATACAGCTCAGCCGTGAAGCAAACCCATCACTCACTGCCAGCTAGTCTCCTGTTCTTAGGTGGCCAGTGGGTTCCTTTAAGGACTTTAGACTACAAGGTGGAGACCTGCCACTGGGAACTGAGGGAACACAGGTGAGAAAACACCAGCTTTGAGCCACAGAGAGTAACAGACCAGTCAGGATCTTCAGTGCTTGCCACCCTCTGGGTGCTGACCCCTCCAGCCTGCAATGGCCTTTCACCTTGCCACCTTCTTGACCTTCGCCATCTTTCAGGAGGCTGAAGGAAGAGACTGTCCCACGTCTGCCCTCCTAACAGCCTTTCTCCCCGAATGCCCAGACCAAGGCTCCATTTTCCAATCTCTTGGCCACTCGGGTTTCTTTACCAGTTTGACCAGCACACAAGACATATCCTTCCTTCCTTCATTCTTTCCTTCCTTCCCTCCCTCTCCCCTTCCTTCCTTCCTCTCCATTTCTCTTCTTTTTCCCATCCTTCCTTTTTCTTTTAAAATCAGGTCTCATACCTCATAGGCTGGCCTTGTAGTCCTGATATTTCTGTCTCCTCCACCATTATTTTCCTTTTATTTTTTGTTAGTACAGTCTGCCTAGTTAGTGTGAATTGATATCTCATTGTGGCTTTTTTAAAGTGAAATTATTTTTTTAAAAAAGATTTATTTTATTTTAAATTGTTTATGTGTGTGCGTGTGTTTGTTGGGAGTCTCTCTCTCTCTCTCTCTCTCTTCTCTCTCTCTCTCTCTCTCTCTCTCTCTGTGTGTGTGTGTGTGTGTGTGTGTGTGCGTGTGTTTGTTGGGAAGTCTCTCTCTCTCTCTCTCCTGTGTGTGTTGTGTGTGTGTGTGTGTGTGTGTCTGTAGGTGTGTGTTTCTCTGTGTGTGTGTGTGTGTGTGTAGGTGTGTGTTTCTGTGTGTGTGTGTGCCTGTGGGTATGTGCATAGGCAATCTGGTGCCCACAGAGGCCAGAGGTGTCAGATCCGCTGGAGCTGGAGTTATAAGTGATTGTGAGCCATATGACATGGGTGTTGGGAATCAAACTCGGTCTTCTGCAAGAGCAGCAAGTACTCTTTTTGGGGGGGGCTTTTATTTATTTGTTGTTTTTGCACCCTGGTGGCACTTTCCCCTCCCTCCCTCCTCTCCTTCCTGTCCCTCCTCCCTCCTCCCCCCACATCCACTCTCCCTCCTCCTCTTTCTCTTCAGAAAAGGGCAGGCCTCCCATGGGTATCAGCCAGCTATGGTATATTACGTTGCAGTGAGACTAGGCACCTCCTCCCCTATTAAGACTGGATGAGGCAACAAAGGGTCCCAAAAGCAGGGAACAGAGTTAGAGATAGGCCCTGGTCCCACTGTTAGGAGTTCCACAGGAAGACCAAGCTATACAACTGTCACATAGAGCCTAGATCAGTCTCATGCAGGCTCCCTGTCTGTCAGTTCAGACTCTGTGAGCTCCTAGGAACCCAGATTAGTTGATTGTGTGGGCTTACTTGTGGTATCCTGACCCTTCTGTCTCCTACAGTGCTTCCTTCCTTTCCTCAACAGGAATTCCCAAACTTGGCCTAATGTTTGGCTGTGGGTTTCTGCATCTGTTTCCATCAGTTGCTGGATGAAGCCTCTCTAATGACAATTGGACTAGGCACCAATCTATGGATATAGAAAAATGTTGTTAGGAATCGTTTCATTGACTTTTTTTTTTTTTTTTCTCATTGTGTTTGGTTCTATCCTAGGTCTCTAGGCTATCCAGACTCTGGGTCCTGGCCCTCTAGGTATTGTCAGGGATGAACTCCCTCTCATGGTCTGGGTCTCAAGCTGGACCATTCATTGGTTGGTCACTCCTATAATTTCTGTGTCACCTTTAGCCCAGCACATCTTGTAGGCAGGGCAAATTGTAGATTCAAGGGTTTTCGGCAGGGTTGGGGTCCCAGGCCCTCCACTGGTTACAGGAGAGGGCTGGTTCAGGCTCCATGCTTCTCCTTTCTCCCACTCCCAGGGTCTGTGTCACTGACGCAGAACCTTCTCACCCCCTCTCCCGAGGAAGCCATTGGGACCCAACAACATCTAGCTGTTAGGACCCAGCAGCAGATGGAACTAGAAAAAAAAAATCATCCCGTGTGAGGTAACCCAGGCCCAGAAAGACAAGGATGGCATGTACTCACTTGTAAGTGGATATCATCTGTAAAATAAAGGGACAACCGCGCTACAATCTATAGATCTACAGAAGCTAATTATCAAGGAGGTGGGGTCGGAATACATTAATCTCACTGTGAAGGGGAAATAGAATAGACACTGCTGGTGGATAGCGGGAGAGGTATGGATGGGGAGAACCTCACATACCCTCCCGCACTCAGGCATTCTGGTCCGTTGACATTGTGTGGTTGCCCCTCATTGGCTGGGCTTGATCAGGACCTCTGACAGTGCCGGACAGACTCCAGGTTGGCTCATCTCTCAGCCTGGTGGGCCTTAACTTCCTACGTATCCACTCTTGTTTACTTATTATATGATGCTCAGCGGGAGCCATTAACACCAGAAGAGTTGCCTCAGTTGCTGCCTGCTGCTGTCTAATATGCTGCAGGAGACATTTAAAGAGAATAAGGATTAACAATACCACCCCACCAGTTAATGCATATGTGAGCATCCAGGAGGGGTCACATAGCTCTTTTATATTATGCCAAACTTTTTTTAAGACATGAGGAGTCAAAGGCCATAACCTCTGCCCTTAATAAATTGATTTGTTTGGGCGGGGGAGGGGAGACAGTGAGAGAAAGAAAGGGGAGTACATACACTGCCCATCCTGGGTTATTCTCTCCTTAGCGGAAGCAGGCTGATCCATGGCCATGAGACCCATATTGGAGTTGTGGAAGTCTGAGGAAAAACACAAGCATACCCTCACCCACGGGTTAGCGGGGTGGGGTGGGGGGCTGGTGGCTGCCATTGGAGGGAGACAGTATCTCTCCATCTCCAAGGGGTATGTTCCCTGGCAGAGATGCTCAGTGCTTGTAGACCAGGCTGAGCCCTTTGTCATAAAAAATGAGAACATTCATATGGAAAAGGATCTCTGTTAAGGCCAGATGAGGATCACTCCTAGCCTCTGGAGAGAGTCCTATCCTTAAAAGCTCTTTGGATCTTCTACACAATGGCTTGTCCCTGTGAATTGTGGAGAATGCCAGTGGTATGGGGAATCTTCCAGGACCTCAGAAAGTCTTTGAATTGTTGAGAGGCATAGGCAAGGCCATTGTCAGTCTTATGTGCTCAAGGTACCCCCATAACTACCATGGCTGACTCAAGGGCCTTGATAGTGTTGACAGCTTTCTCCCCAGAAAGGGTGAGAGTATAAACAAAGGAAGAACAGGTATCTATTATCACATGAACTTATTTAAGATTGCCAAAGGAGGAATGGTGTGTAACATCCATTTGCCAGATGGCATTAGGCAACAAGCCCCAGTTTTAACCCCTGCACAAGAGGGCAAGGAGGCAAGAGGGGTACAAGTGGCACATGCCCGGGACAAATGTTTACATTTGGAAGAAGTCTGTGCAAATTCTGTAGAGATAGATGGAACTGGTGGTGAAAAGTCCTGGCTTGCTCTAGGAGAGCCAAACTGGCTGTTAATATGATGGTGTCTGTGATCTCATTTCTCTTGGCCTGGTAGGTCTTAACTTCCAACATCCATCCATTTGCCTTCATATTTATGATATCATAGTTTTTAACAGCTGAGTAATATTTCATTGTGTTAATGTACTATTTATCCATTCCTTGATGTAGGGATGTTTAGGTTGTTTCCAGGTTCTGGGTCTGACAAATAAAGCTGCTGTGAACATAGTTGAGCAAGTGTTCTTGTGGTGTGAGTGTGTATCCTTTGGGTATCTGCCCAAGAGTGATATTCCTGGACCTGGAGGTAGATTGACTCCCGGTTTTCTAAGAAACCAGCATACTGATTTTCAAAGTGGCTGTACAAGATTGCACTCCCACCAGCAGAAGAGGAGTGTTCTTGCTCCACATCCTCTCCAGCAGGCCCTGTCATGTGTTTGTTATATTAGCCATTCTGATGGGCATAATGTGGAATCTCAGAGTTGTTTTGATTTGTATTTCCCTGATGGCTAAGGATGCTAAAAGCATGTTAAAAAGAGTTCCTTGGCCATTTGAGATTCCCCTGTTGAGAATTCTTTGTTTAGATCTTTATCCCATTTTTGATTGGATTATTTGGTTTGTTGATGCTTAGTTTCTTGAGTTCTTTATATTTTGGATATCAACCCTCTGTCAGTTGGTGAAGATCTTTTCCCATTCTGTAGGCTGCCGTTTTGTCTTGTTGACCGTGTCCTTTGCCTTACAGAAGCTTTTCAGTTTCATGAGGTCCCATTTATTAATAATCAATCTTAATGCCTTTGAGATTGATGTTCTGTCCAGGAAGTTGTGTCCTTTGCCAGTGTGTTCAAAGCTATTCCCCATTTTCTTTTCTATCAGTTTCAGTATATCTGGTTTTATGTTGAGGTCTTTGATCCACTTGGATTTGCATTTTGTGCAGGGTGATAAATATTGATCTGTTTACATTCTTCTACATGCAGACATCCAGATAGATGAGCACCATTTGTTAAAGATGCTTTGTTTTTCCATTGTATAATTTTGGCTTTTTTTTGTTATCAAAAATCAAGTCTGCATAGGAGTGTGGATTTACTTCTAAGTCTTCAATTTGATTCCATTGATCCATGTGTCTGTTTTTATGCCAATACCATTCTGGGTTTTGTTTGTTTGTTTTGTTGTTGTTTTTGAGACAGGGTTTCTCTGTATAGCTTTGGAGCCTATCCTGGCACTCACTCTGTAGACCAGGCTGGTCTAGAACTCACAGAGATCTACCTGTCTCTGCTTCCCGAGTGCTGGGACTAAAGGCAGGTGCCATCAACGTCCGGCTCACCATGCTATTTTTATTAGTATAGCTCTGTAGTAGAGGTTGAAATCCGGGATGGTGATACCTTTGGAACTGTACAGAACTGTTTTAGCTATCCTCATTTTTTCCTCCATATGCAGCTGAGTATGGTTCTTTCAAGATCTGTAAAGAATTGTGTTAGAATTTTGATGGGAATTGCGTTGGATCTGTAGGTTGCTTTCCATAAGGTAGCCATTTTCACTGTGTTAATCCTACAGACCCATGAGAATGGGAGATCTTCTGATATCCAATTTCTTTCTTCAAACATTTGAAGTTCTTGTCATACAGGTCTTTCACTTGTTTGGTTAGAGTTACTCCAAGGTATTTTATATTATTTTTGGCTGTTGTGAAAGGTATTGATTCCCTGATTTCTTTCTCATCTTATTTATCATTTGTATATAGGAGATACACTGATTTTTTTAGTTAATTTTGTATCCAGCCACTTCGCTGAAAGTCTTTATCCTCTGTAAGAGTTTCATGGTAAACTTTTTGGAGTCTCTTATGTATGCTATCATATCACCTAGGAATAATGATACTTTGACTTCTTCCTTTCCAATCTATATACCCTTGATTTCCTTTTGTTGTCTTACTGCTCTAGCTAGAACTTCAAGTACTATATTGAATAGGTACAGAGAGAGTGGACAGCCTTGTCTTGTTCCTGATTTTAGTAGAGTTGCTTTCAGTTTCTCTCCATTTAATTTGATATTGGCTATTGGCTTGCTATCTATTGCTTTTATTATGTTTAGATATGTCCCTTGTATCCCTGATCTCTCCAAGATTTTTACCATGAAGCAGTGTTGGATTTTACTGAAGGATTTTTCAGCATGCAATGAATTAATCATGTGGTTTTGTCTTTCTTTCAGTTTGTTTATATGGTTGGTTACATTGACAGATTTCAATGTTGAACCATTCCTGCATCTCTGGGATGAAGCCCACTTGATCATGGTGAATGGTCTTTTTGGTGTGTTCTTGGTTTTGGTTTGTGAGTATTTTATTATTTTTGCATCAATGTTCATGAGGGAAATTGTTTTATAATTCTCTTCCTTTGTTGAGTCTTTATGTGGTTTCAGTATCAGGGTGACTGTAGCCTCATAAAAAGAATTTGGCAAAGTTCCTTCTGTTTCTATTTTGTGAAATAGTTTGAGGAGTATTGGTATTAGCTCATCTTTGAAAGTCTGGTAGAATTCTGCACTAAAACCATCCGACTCTGTTTTCTTTTTTCCCCCTTGGGAGACTTTTAATGACTGCTTCTATTTCCTTGGGGTTATAGGCTTATATAATTGTTATTTTATCTTGCCCTAACTTTGGCAAGTGGTATCTATCAAGAAAACTATTCATTTCTTTTGGACTTTCCAATTTTGTGGAGTACATATTTTTGAAGTATGACCTAATGACTCTTTGGATTTCCTTGGTGTCTATTGTTATGTCCCCCTTTTTGTTTCTGATTTTGTTAATTTGGATATTCTCTCTGCCTTTTGTTTACTTTGGTTAAGGGTTTGTCTATCTTGTTGATTTTCTCAAAGAACCAACTCTTTGTTTCATTGATTCTTTATATCTTTGTTCTCTTTGTTACTATTTTATTGATTTCAGCCCTCAGTTTGATTATTTCCTCTTAGATGTATTTGGTTCTTTTTGTTCTAGAGCTTTCAGGTGTGTTCTTAAGTCACTAGTCTTTATGAAGACATTTAGTGCTATGAACTGTCCTCTTAACACCACTTTAATTGTGTCCCATAAGTTGGGGTATGTTGTGCATTCATTTTCGTTGAATCCTAGGAAGTCTTTAGTGTCTTTACTTCTTCTTCGACTAAGTGGTAATTCAGTAGAGAGATGTTCAGTTTCCATGAGTTTGTAGGCTTTCTGTTGTTGTCGTCAAAATCCAGCTTTAATCCATGGTTGTTTGATTAGGTACAGGGGGTACCTATTTCACTTTTTTTGTATCTGTTGAGACTTGTTTTGTAACCTAGTATATGGTCAGTTTTGGAGAAGGTTCATTGAGGTGCTGAGAAGGTATACTATTTTGGGTGAAATGTTCTGTAGATATCTGTTAGGTCTATTTGAGTCATAACGCCTGTTAGTTCCCTTATTTCTCTGTTAAGTTTCTGTCAATTGGTGAGAGTGGTGAGCATTGAAGTCTCCCATTACTAATGTGTGGTGTTTGATTGTGATTTAAGCTTTAGTTTTGTTTCTTTTACAAATGTGGTTCCCTTGTATTTGTGTCATAGGTGTTCAGAATTGAGATGTCATCCTGGTGGATTTTTCCTATAATGAGTATGAAATGTCCTTCTCCATCTCTTTTGATTGATTTAGGTTCAAAGTCTATTTTATTATATATTAGCGTAGTTGTACTAGCATGATTCTTTGGTTTATTTGATTGTAAACTCTTTTTCCAACCCTTTACTCTGAGGTAATGTCTATCTTTGATGTTGAGGTGTGTTTCTTGTAGGCAGCAGAAAGATGGATCCTGTTTTCATATCCATTTTGTTAGCCTGTGTATTTTTATTGGCAAATTGAGTCCATTGATATTAAGAGATATTCCTGTTATTTTGTTGTTGTTGTTGTTGTGGTGGTGGTGGTGGTAGTGGTGTTGGTGTGTGTGTGTGTGTGTGTGTGTGTGTGTGTGTGTGTGTGTTTGGGTTTTGCTGTTGTGAGATTATCTATTGCCTGTGTTTTTGTGGATATAGCTTATCTCCTTGGGTTTGAGTTTTCCTTCTTGTTCTTTCTGTAGGGCTGGATTTGTGGCTAGATGTTTAAATTTAACTTTGTCTTAAAATATCTTGTTTTCTCCATGTATGGTGATTGAAAGTTTTGTTGAGTATGGTAGTCTCGGCTGGCATCCTTGGTCATTCTGCAAGACATCTGTCCAGGCCCTTCTGGCTTTTAGAGTCTCCCTTAAGAAGACAGGTGTAAGTTTAATAGGTCTGCCTTTATATGATACTTGGTCTTTTTCTCTCAGCAAATCCCCTTAACTGATGAGCCATTTCTCCAGTTTTCATCATCTCTAGATTAAAACCATCACTGAGGTTTTGATTTACATTTTCTAATGACTGATGAAGTTGTGCTTATTAGCTCTTATGTATTTTCTTTGAAAAATTGTCTCTTCTGCTTGCACATATCCTATCACTAATTTATTCATTCAATATGTTTTGATAGACACAAGGTTTTTTTTAGTTACTTATTTTATTTCATGTGTATGAGTGTTTGTTTGCATGTATGTACATTACCACATGTGTACTGGTGCCTGCCAAGGTCAGAAAAGGGCACGGAAGCTTTTGGAACTGGAGTTATAGATGATCGTGAGCTGTCATGTGAGTGCTCTGGGTCCTCTGGGTCCTCTGCAAGAGCAACAAGTGCTCTTAAGCACTGAGCTATCGTTCCAACAGAAGTTTAAAATTTTGATTAAATTGATTAAACAATTTACTTATTTGTTTTTGTTGTTCACCACCTTGGTTTTGCTTTTAAAAGTCCATTGCCCATTCTATAAAGTCACAAGAACTCCCCTTGTGTTTCTAGTTTTAGCTCCTATCCAGGCCAGTGAAGGATTCTGAGGTGATTCCTGTGTGCGGTGTGCATGTGTTGGTTCAGCAGGAGTGTCCACCATCCCAGATTTGATGGGGGGGGGTTTCCTATAATCACACCATTTTTCACGGGTGTGCCCAGCTTCTTGGGTTTTAATTGAGTAAAGATACAGTCAGGTTGACAAGCAAGGTTATCTATCACTTGAGGTCAGAAGACCCATCCTAAATCTAAATCTTGGCCATACCTTTTGGTGGCAGCCCACATAAAAGGACTTAGAAGAAGGAAGCATTTGCTTTTTCTCTGCTTGCCTTCACTCTAATTGGCAAGTTCATCTATCCTGATGCATTCATCAGCACTTCTTTGCTGGCATTAGAACCATTTCTCCAATTTATAACAGAAGCACTATTTTAAATTCTAGACCAATGTTGTCAAATAAAATTTGTTTATGATGATGGAAGTATTATCATGTTCAATGAATGATGTTTCAAGAGGAGCACAGATCAAGGCAGTTCATGATCACAAAACCAACACCCCAGAACATACTTGAAGGATGCTACATATAGAGGAGGAGAGGTATAGTCACAAGCACACAGGGCAGATGCATTCCATGGGAGGAATAGCAGAACAAAGAAGAGAGGAAGCAATCCTTCATACCCAACACAGTAAACCAGCAAACTCCACACTAACAGGGGATAAAGAACAAAGAAGACAATCAGAACAACTGCCAACAAAACTACAGGAGTTAGTAAACATCTCTCAAGAATAACTTTAAAAGTGAATAAATTCAACACACCAAAAGAGACAGAGACTGGTTGGCTTTAAAATTGTATCTAGCCATCTGTTGTCACTAAGAGACACATCTTAATGGTAAAAATACCTATAGATGGAGAGACAACAAAAAGATGGAAAAGAATCTAGTAAATAAATGGAAACTGAAAACAAGATGATATAGCTATTCTGAATATGATAAATAAGACTTCAAGTCAAAATTAATCAGAAAAGTCAAAGACCACTATATATTAATAGAGAGAATGATTTATCAAAAAGATGCACAGGGGCTGGAGAAATGATTCAGTGGTTAACATCATTGGCTGCTCTTGCAGGGGATCTGGGTTCAGTTCCCAGCACCCACTCAACATGGTGGTTGAGAACTGTCTGTAACTCCAGTTCCAGGGGATCCAATGCCTTCTGAATTATGCAAGCACCAGGCACATTGTGGTGCACAGACACACATGTAGACAAAATACCCATACACCCACAATAAAATAATGATAGTAATAGAAAAAAGACATAACATATAAATGTATTTACATCAAATGTTTGGTTACAAAACAAACAATAATGGGACAAAAGGTCAGATAGGTCTTGATATTGTAATAGTGGGTAATATCAATAACCCACTTTCATCTATCTAAAAAAGCAACAAAGAAACCTGAGTTAAACTACACCATATATCAAATGGACTTAATAGATATGTACAGAATATTCCATTCAATGGAAACAGAATACAAGCCCTTCTCAGAAGCCCACTGGAAGCTTCTCTAAGATAAACCACATCCTAAGCCACAAATCAATCTTACTCAGCGCCAGGAGCTGAAGTAATCTCTTTTATCACCATGTCTGCACACATTAAACCATTCAGGGTGGAACATAGATTTTAAGAGCTGAAACTTTGAAACTGCTGTAGGAAAACAGATCCAATACTTCAAGGCACAGCCATGGTGAGGATTTTCTGAAAGGGCCTTCAAAAGTGCAGGAAATGAGATGATATTAAAATGTAAAAGTTTTGTGCACCAGACTACAATCTCCAGAGCGTGAAGAGACATCCTTCAATAGGGCTTTTAATCTAGGATATATAAAGGGATAAAAAGTTAATCAACAAAACCCCAAACTACCCAGTCAATAAATTGACTGAGTAATTAAATAGACAGTTCTCAAAAGAAGAAATACAAATGACCAATAAATGCTTGAAATAGTGTTCAACATACTTAGCCATCAATGGAATACAAATTGCAGCCACTTTGGGATTCCATCTTAAACCAACCAGAATGGCTATCATCAAGAAAAGAAATGATCCTGTGAGTATAGCAGAATATCATTAGGAATCATTTTATTGACTTTTTTTGTCAACGGTGTTTGTTTATACCCCAGGTCCCTGAACCATCCAGCTTCCAGATCCTGGCAATCCTGGCAGTGTCATGCATGGGTTCTGTAGTAGTTTGAATGTAATTGGTTGCCACAAGCACATAGGGAGTGGTACTATTAGGAGGTGTGGCTAATTTGTTGGAGTAGCTATGGCCTTGTTGGAGGAAGTGTGTCACTCTGGGTGTGGGCTTTGAGGTCTCATATATGCTCAAATCATGCCCAGTGTTTTAGACCCTTTCTGGTTGCCTGCGGGATCAAGATGTAGCTCTTTGTCTATTCTTAGCTCCTTCTCCAGCACCATATCTGCCTGCATGCCCCTATGACCCACCATAATGATAATGAACTAAACCTGTGAGGCTGTAAGCCACCCAACTAAATGTTTTCCTTTATAACATTTCCTATGTTACTTGCTGTGGTGATGGTGTCTCTTCACAGCAATAGAAACCCTAACTAGGACAAGCATGAACCTCATGTTAGATCAGTCATTGGTTGCCAGTACCTGTAGGGCACATGAGCCAGTCAAAGATGGAGCTGAGGGGACATCAGATGGGTGAATCCTGAGTTGTTTACAAGAAAGATGATTGGTTGCCTAGATTGAACCAGATGAGGTCACTGCATGAACAGCTCATGTTCACTAGGCCTGGGGCACCTAGGCTGACCTTTAAAACCATTGGCTGGCTGTTTTCCTGCTCTGCGTTTATTTTTTTCCTTTAAAAGATTCTTGCTGTGTGGTAATAAATGAGTTCTTGCTTGACTAGACTCCCTGCTGTATCTGTCTCTGGGATTCTGCAAGGCTGGGAAACCAGCAAGCAGTGCACTTACTCTTCCTCGGACACAGCTCAACCTTCCGTGTTTGGGCTAAGACCCTGCAAGTACCCACGGGCTCTGAGCCACCACTGATCACCCCAGCATATTTTGCAGGTGGGATAGATTGTAGCCTGTAGGTTTTGTACCTGGGTTGGTCTCCCAGTCCCACCACTAGGAGCCTAGCCTGGTTACAGAAGATGGCCAGTTCAGGCTCCATATCCTCCATAGGCATCCTCAATAGGGTCACCCTCAGAGGTTCCATGGCACTAGGTCTCCACATCGCCTTGAATGCCCATCTATTCTAGTCATCTGTTAGATGGGTCTGTCTGCCCTACCTAATCCCTCCTGTTCCCATACCCCACCCCCAGTCCACCCACCAGAGAGGCTTCCTCCAGCAGCTGATGGGAACAGATGCAGAGATCCACAGCCAATCATTAGGTGGGGCTTGGGGGAACCCTTTCAGAAGATGGGGACGAAGGATTATAGGAGCCAGAGGGGTCAAGGACACCATGAGAACACGGCCACAGAATCGATTAAGCAGGGCTCATAAGGACTCACAGAGACTGAAGTGGCAACCACGAAGCCTGCAGGGGTTGGTGCTAGGCCCTTGATATGTACTATGATTGTTTAGCTTGTGTTTTTTTGTTGGACTCCTAACAGTCGGAGTGGGGGTCTCTGACTCTTTTTGCTGCTTGTGGGACCCTCTTCCTCCTCCTGGGCTGCCTCATCCAGCCTTGATATGAGGGTTTATGCCTAGTCTTATTGGTTCTTGTTATGCTATGTTCAATTGATATCACTGGGAGGCCTGGTCCTTTCTGAAGGGAAACAGAGGAGCAGTGGATCTGGGGGAGAGGGGAGGTGGTTGGGACTGGGAGTACGAGAGGGAAGGGAGGTTGCAGTCATTGTATGAGAGAAGAGTAAATTTAAAAATAAAATAAATAAGAAGACAAATGATAACAAATGCTGGCGAGTGAAGAGGACTCTATATTCACTGGCTTCCACACTGATGTGCATTACTAAATATGAAATAGAGCACGATAAAAAAAAAAGATCAACTATCAGGTACTGACTTATTGATTTGTTTAGTGATTTACTTAGAGCATTGCTTGTTCGGCTTACTGTCAAACTTAACTTCATGACCTGGAACAGAATGACTTGGATAGGGGCCAATAGTGTTGGAAATTACCAATACGGAGTTAGGTAAAAATACAAGAGAATTTAATAGGGAAAAGCCTTACTTTCAGAGCGACCTAGCTAGCCGGAGGGCAGCAGTCTGTACAGCAAGATGAAGATGAAAGCTAAAGCAGAGCGTCCCTCGCTTTTCCTACGTCATCCTGACCAGCCCCTAAGCAGGCATGGCTACAGCATCCCCTACAGGCCAAGACAATTGAAAAGTCCCAGCCCAAGATTGTCATTGCCCTTAGCCACCTGACCACAAAGCTTACATCTGTCAACTACAACATCCGCCTTTGCAAAGCAAAATGCCAGCTGCCATGTATGCTTCTGGAAAATGTCTTGCTTGCTTGCTTGCTCGTCCCACCTTGTGGTTTAAAGTCTAAAATGACAATGCTGACTGGACTTGGGACTGAAGCCTTTCAGGGGTGGTAGTTTGAAAGAAAATGTCCCCGAAGGGAATGGCACTACTAGGAGGTGTGGCCTTGTTGGAGGGAGTGTGTCACTGTGGGGGTGGGCTTTGGGGTCTTCCATGCTCAAGCTACTCCCAGTGTGGTACACAGCCTCCTTCTGCTGCCTGCAGATCAAGATGTAACACTCTCAGATGCTTCTCCAGCACCATGTCTGTCTGTACATCACCATCATGTTAGTGGACTAAACCTCTCCAACTGTAAGCTAGCCTCCATTAAATGTTTCCTATCAACCAAGCATCTAAATACACGAGTCTATGGGGCCATATCTATTCAAACCAACTCACCAAGTTATTTTTTTTTAATCAGACATTCATTGGAGAGTGGGAGTGTAACTTGCCTAATATGTGAAGGCCCTGGGTTCAAACCCCAGCGCAACAATAAAATAAAATCCAGCAGGGATGCACAGTTTTTTTTCAATAAACAAAGACTACAGAAGAAAATACAAAGTTTCTCATGACCTTGGGTACACTAAGTGTTCTTGGAGGATTCCAAACACACCTAAGAAAATGTTCTGGTTTGTTTTTTGTCCCTGTGATGAACGCCATAGCTGAAGCAACTGAGGAGGAAAGGGCTTGCTTCAGCCTACGGCTTACATTCCATCGTGAAGGGGAGTCAGGCAGGGACCTGGAGGCAGGGACTGAAGCAGAGGCCATGGAGGAACACTGCCTATCGCTTACTTTCCATGGCTCACTCAGCTTCCCTTTTTATATAACCCAGGCCCACTGGCCCAGAGCTGGCACCCCTCTCAGGAAGCTGGGCCCTCCCATATCAAGCATTAATCAAGAAGATGCCCCACAACAAATCCACGGGCCAATTTGATGGAGGCAATCCCTCAATTAAGATTCCCTCTTCCCAGGCAACTATAGTTTGTGTCAAGTTGACAAAAACTACCCAGCACAGGGAATAAACAGGTAAGCTGAGCTTTGCCAAACAAAAATTTGCCTTCTGTATGTACCCTGTTGGGTGCAATCAGAATTTTTTTGTCTCCTTTAAAACTCATGTGGAAACATAATCCTCAGTACAACAGTGTTGGAGTTGAGGTATTTTGGAGGAGCTGTTTGGGTCACGAAGACACCTTCCCTATAGACAGACTAAACATTATAAAAAGGCTTGAGCAGGTTGGGGTTTTTATGCCCGTCTATGTAAGAACACAACATTCGTCCACTAAAGAGAAACAGAAGCAGGGACAGCATACTGGAGACTGGGCCTGACAGGGCACAAGCATGCTGGCATCAGGAACTTGCATTTCACAGATTCCAGAACTGTGAAAAATACATTCCTAGGCTCACCTAGGCACGGGTCCTGTCTGAGACAGCAGACTAAGATAGGCTATCATTAGAAACATGAAGAGCAAACTACAAACCGAGAGGAAACACGTTAATCACATAGCTGGTTAGTGATGTATTCAGAATATAGAAAGAACTTACATTGCAATAAATTTCCCAGACATAATATTTTTATTAATTATTTGGGAATTCCATACAATGCACCTTGATTACACTCAATTCCGATTCCCCCCAGGTCCACCTTCGAACCCTTGGACCACCCCTCCCAAAGCCCCACCAAGTTCACAAGTCCAATTTGTGTTGCTCATATACTCACCCAAGCATGGTCAAACTCCCAGTGATCAGCCCCTTAAAGATGACAGAGTCCTTCCCCGCCTCTGCCCCCGCCCCCGCCCCCGCCTCGCCAGAGACCATCAATTGTGAAGGATTACATTTTGCCATCTTTATCATTGCTTTAAAGGACTCTATTAGCTTCCTGTCTGGACCATTTCCTCCCCCCCCCACGCCCCACGCCCTGATGTTGGGGGAGAGGTTGTCACAGAACCCTTTAAATGTCTCTCGTTCTCAGTTATGAGTTTTCTGTCGTTGATAGCGCTGCACAAGAAGCTTTCTTGCCCATGGCAGCCGGAGGCAGCGCAGACATCAGCATGGTCTCTAGTGGCAACACGGACCACGGACATCAACATGGTCTCCTGCAGCAGCCCAGACCAAGGACGTCAGCATGGCTTCCAGCAGCAGCACGCATCATAGACATCAACATGGCCTCTGGCCGCAACATGGACCACCAAAGTCCCTTGAGGAGACTCAGTCCAGAAAACGAACCAGTCTTCACCTCAGATATCCTGCTGCTGCTCAGTCAGGGTGATCGTGCGGCTCTGCAGCATGTCAGGGCCAGGACCCTCGAGAGCTCTAGGCTGCTGTATACCACCCTGCCCTTGGCACTGGCCACCCTGGTGGTACTCCGGGCACAACCATCATGTTTGCAGCCCCCAGGCTGGCTGCACCATAGCCCTGTACTCTCCTCGCCCCCAGCAGGGTGAGCAGTACAAGCAGTAGCAGCAGAGGCCGTGGGCCAAGCCTGGGGTTGGAACAGGTTAAGGTGGGTATGGTGGCGGCTAGAGCAACAACAAACACCCTCCTTCGTCTTCTGCAGCCAAGCTCCCACGCTTGTCACAGCCACTGTGTGCGGCTCCATTCTGCCACACACCCCCCAATTCCATGAAAACACTCTTTAAAAGCCTCTTCTCATAAGACCTGCTGTTTTTTTTTCTTTTTTTTTTCTTTTTTTAATTTGAAGATACTGCGTGCTCTGCAGGCTCATCCTTCACATCTCAAGTCCCCACGAAGCCCCTTGGGGCTCTCAGGTGCCTCTGCCTCCTCAAATCTCTCATATTTTAATAATTTAACAAACAACACAATTAAGAAATGGTCTAGTGCTGGGTGTGGGGCACCCCCTTTCAAATTGTTGATCATGGTATCTTGGAGCTCCTCCAAACAGCATGGGCTATTACCATTGCTCTTAGCCTTCCACTAAAATTTGATGGTAAGACCCTAAGAAATATGAACGTGAGTTTAAGGAGCAGGCCACTAAGCGGCATCCCTCTATGGTCTCTCCTCCAGTTCCTGCCTCCAGGTTCTTTTGAGTTCCTGCCCTGACTTCTCTAGATGACCTGTAATGTGAAAACATAAGCCAAATAAACTCTTTCCTACCCAAGTTAGTTTGGGCCAGCATTTTATCACAGTGACAAAAAACAAACTAGCAAATTAAGTTAGCTAGGTTTTATATTACTGGAAGGTGCTATGCAGGTTGCTAGGGGATTAAAGTCACCATCAATCACATTCAGCCTTGAACCTTGCAAGCTACAGTAACAACCAACATGGGAAGATAATGCACATTCGTACAATGGTGGTACAAGTGATACGGGTGTTACCAACTACTTTCTGATCAGATTTAAGAAGGAAATGCATGCTTGATGCTGTAAATCTGGCCAAGAACTCATGGGTGGATAGCTCATAGGTTCCAAGGATGAACCTATTGCCATTACTTAGCTAAGTGGGCAGAATACCAAGCTGTACACTAAATTCTTACCTCCATATCCATTTCAGGCCTCATTAGAGAAGTTTATTGTGCAGTGGATAGTAATGCAGAAATTCACAGATGGCCAATGACTGTCATAAATGGGGTATCTATACCACATCTCTTTCCCCACAGGCTCAGGTACTATTGTAGGAAGGGGGGTCAGAAGATTATAGGACCAGAAATCAGGAGAGCCAGGGGGAAACAGAGTCACTGGATATGATAGAAACTCTACTGTGGTTGCCTGCACAGTATCAAGCCAGTCAACAGTCCAGGATAGAGTGGGGAGGGGGCACATAAGCCCCTGCCTCTGGCTGAGGAGCTATTGCCAGCTGACGGATGCTGGGAGAGGGAGAATCAGTTTTCTTTAAGGATGTGGCTCTTGGTAGGTTGACCCTGCTTTAGTGAATAGCCCCATATCTATGCGTATATGGACAGCACAAACTGGGGGAGCGGGCATGAATATGATGAAAATACATTGTATACATGTATGAAATTCTCAATAAATATATGAAATAACATTTTTAAATATAAAAAATTCAAAAAGAAAAATAGGCTAATTGGGTAAAAATGCTTGCCACTCAATATGAAGACCTGAATTCAAATTTGCATGTAAAATACTGGACATGTCTTTAAGTGTCTGTAACCCCAGAGCAGGGCTGTGGAGATACAAGGATACCCACAGGTCATTGGCAAAACATTCTAGCAGAAACCATGAGTTCCAGGTTCAGTGAGAGGCCCAGTTTCAGAAAATAAGGTATGGAGTATTTATGTGCACACATGTGCTCATGAACTTGCACAGACATGTCCACAAAGGAACACACTGAGCACATGTACACACACTCACATTAACACACACAAACAGTAAGGTTTTTTTTTGTTTTTTTTTTTGTTTTGTTTTGTTTTTTGTTTTGGCTTTGGAGGCTGTCTTGGAACTAGCTCTTGTAGACCAGGCTGATCTACACCACCACCGCCGCCCGGCTGTAAACAATAAGTCTTAAAAAATGAATCCAAGGGTCAGGCGATGGTGGCACATGCCTTAAACCCCAGCCTGGTCTACAAAGTAACACTGATAAACCCTCTTTCTTTCTTTCTTTCTTTCTTTTTTTCCCCTGTGTAGCTTTGGAGCCTATCCTGGCACTTGCTCTGGAGACCAGGCTGGGCTCGAACTCACAGAGATCCGCCTGCCTCTGCCTCCTGAGTGCTGGGATTAAAGGCATGTGCCACCAACACCCGGTTGAGAAACCCTGTTTCTAAAGAAAAAAGGATTCCAAAACTTGTTTTCAGGGGAAAAGTAGGTAAGTACGTGGCAGAAATAAATGGAAAAATACAACCAATCAAAGCTAGAGGTGGTGATGGCAGCAGGGACCAAGGGCTGTGTTGCTCTGAACGGGACTCACACACTGGCGGAGGAGCACAGCTAGGGGTGTTTTTAACGGTGTTGAAATCGGGAACAACCATTCTTTTTTATTTCTTGAGACAGGGTTTTTCTGTGTAGCTTTGTCGACCAGGCTGGCCTCGAACTCACAGAGATCCTCCTGCCTCTGCCTCTGGAGTGCTGGGATTAAAGGTGTGTGCCACCACCGCCTGACACTTGGATTCGTTTTTTTAAGACAATAAGTCTTAAAGACAATAAGACTTAATGTCTTAAAAAAAACGGGCCGCAGTGGTGGTGCACACCTTTAGTCCCAGCACCAGTTTAGGAACAACCATTCTTGCCATTAGTATTGTTGGGGGAACTTTAGCCAGTGCAATGGACATATGGCAGTCAGGTCTCCATGGCAACAGAAGGAGGCAACATGGTGTACGGGGAAGTGTGCTTACGTGGTACTGGGGCTTAGAATGTGACTCTCAAAATTAGCATCCTGGATGTCACTCTCTTTGTCTCACCTTTCTGTGTGGGCTGGCTTTTGGAGAATTCTCAAAGCTACTTCTGAAAGAGATCATTATTAACCTGGTAGGCATCTGCCTTCTATCCAGGGAGACCCAGAGGCCAAGAAGAACCTGAATCAACAGGTAGTGTCAGGTTTTCCTAGTATATTACCATTAGAGCAGGAGACATCCTTGAATGAAGCTGCTCCACACAACAGCTGCCTCTGTGTGGCAACAAGGCAGCTGCTTAATAGGAAGTGCAGCTTCTGCCCTGGCACACCTGGACTGGACTCAGGAAGTCCAGGAGCACCTTGCAAGGGGAACAGCACAAAGATGGGACCCGGCTGCGGAAGAAAGACCAATGTTTCAAGACAGAATGAGCATGCAGTCCAGAGTTGCATATGCATGAAGAAATAAATAAAAGAGGTCTATCTGGTGACAGCTTAGTGTTGGGAAGGTTTTTATTTCCTGCTTGCTTTAAATCCAATTGCATGCAGTGTTGGGGATGCTGTTGTTTTGTTTTGCCTCCTTGTAAGACCTCAGTATTTTTAGGTCTCAGTGTATAAGGGATTTGTCTTTTTATCATTTACTCTTAAAAAAAGTCTTGCCTCAATATTACTATGTTTCTGTTCCTTTACTTATGTATGTATATGGTGTGTGTGTGTGTGTGTGTGTGTGTGTGTGTGTGTGTGTGTGTGTGTTAAGGCATGTGTGTGTTATAGCCCCACCAGGCAGTCAGGATGGGGCATCTGAAGGTATTTTGATTCCTAGAAAAACCACAGAAGCAGGCAGCCGACAGTGAGCTTCATAGCCTTCCCATGCAGGCCCAAACTCTTTGCAAAGTCCCCTTTCAACCCCCAAACAAAAATCCAGAGAATGTCCCCCACTTTTGAGAGCCCTTCTGGTGGGCAGCCCCAATGACTGCTGTCAGGACTTGGTGGTGCCTTTGCCCTGCTCCCGTGTGCTCTCACTCCCTCCTCTGCTGGCCAATAAATGGTCTTTGCTTTTGCAATCACCAGCTGTGTCCAGGTTGCTTTCCTCACTCACACTCATGGGGCACAGACCCATTGTTGGCCTCTGGTGTGGGAAGCTGTGGTAGTCCCGCACCTCTGCCCAGGTATCAAGTCCTCCTGTGTCTGTTACCAGACTCCCTCTCACTCAAGGAGATCCACCGTCGTCTCAGTTAGTTGCTGTGTGTGTCAAGTTAGCAGGCCAGAGTTTCCAGTGCTCTTCTCTCTCTGCCTCCCATGTCACCACAGAAGCACTGGGGTTACACTAGGGTCACACTGGGGTCACACTGTTGTCACACTGGGGTCATGCTGGGGTTATGCCAGGGTCATGCTGGGGCCACACTGGGGTCATGCTGGGGTTATGCCAGGGTCATGCTGGGGCCACACTGGGGTCATGCTGGGGTTATGCTAGGGTTACACTGGGGTCACACTGAAGTTACAGTTCACTACTATGCCTGTGTTTACATGGGTTCTGGGTCTTCATGGTTGCACAGCTCGTGCTTTGCCCACTGACTGATTTCCCCCGGCCATCTTTATTCACAATACACAACTAATTGTGTTTTTCTTAAAAATTTATTTCTACTCATTATAAGATAGATAGATAGATAGATAGATAGATAGATAGATAGAGAGTCACAGAGAGAGGGTAGATGCTAGGACCTAACTCTAAACATTGTGTATTCTAAGACACACTGTACCACTGAGCTACATCCCCCCAAAATCATAAGCAACGTGTATTGTACCCATATTTTAAAAGCAAAACATAGATCCCTGTAACTGAGGAGAGGAACATATCAGCCCAGATGTTATTATCTGCAGTGGGGATCTGAGTAACAGGTTTTTGGAATTAGATCACTTTGGCCCTGGAACTTTGGCTTTCTCATTGCTAGATTTTTTTCTTATCATTAGAAATAAGGATTTTAAAGATATTAACCTGTGGCACGAATTCTAATTGGTCTTAATTTTTAAAAAAAGCCTTGAGTAAGATATAGGGGTTAATATTGAAAGATCAGAGAAGCAGAGTAGCTAGCCACTAGTCCTTACCTCTACTGAATTCCCAGACCATAGGGGCAATCCTGTCCATACTGAATGCTGTCCCTACAATCCTCAGACTGGATGCACTGAACTCCTGTCTCCTCCCACCTCATATTCCTTTCTCGGCCCAGTCATATCCCTTCCTGTCTCCACCTCCCTAGTGCTGGGATTAAAGGCATATGACTCCCAAAGGTGTGAGCCGCCACCACCACCTGGCTTTTTCTCTTTTAGACTGGATCAATCTCAGGTAGCCCAGGATGGCCTTGAACTCACAGAGATCTGCCTGTCTCTGCCTTCTGAGAACTGGGACCTGAGTGTGCCACCACTGCCTGGCCTCCGTGGCTACTCAGTGGCTAGCTCTGCACTCTGATCCTCAGGCAAGCTTTATTTGTTAAACCACAAAGTATCAGTTTGTGAACTCTTAGGATACTCAGCAGTTAAGCATTTGAGGACAAGCCACCAGTCTGTCTTGCCTCAGAGACTTCCTATTAAACATCCAGTGCATTAACCCATCTGGGAGGCTCACCCCTACTGTGTCTACCTGTAACCCCAGTGCTTCTATGGTGAGATGGGAGGCAGAGACAAAAGCCCCCTCAGAAGCTCTCTGGCCAGCTAGCTACACGTGCAGCCCCTAACTGAGAATATAGCATACCCTTGCGTGAGGGGGAGCCTGGTAAACCTCTAGGGTGATGGTTCTCAGCCTTCCTAATGCTGCGATCCTTTAACACAGTCCTCATGTTATGGTGACTGTGGGGTCAGAGGAAACGCTGAAGGAGACCCCAGACTCAAGTAGTATGTAAAAGCGAAGAGCGTTTATTAATATTCCAGCATGTGCAGGGTCATTCACTGTGCAAAATAGCAGCGACCCCAAGAGGAGCGTGCAGGCTCCTTTTAAGCACAGCTAAGGGGAGCTTCAGGGACAGTTAAGTCATTTCATCCGTGATTGGGTGAGCAGGCAGCAGTTACACTGGTATACTTTTAATTGGCTGAGGTTTAGTCTTAGCATTTTGGGACGTCCTCGCACAAGCCAGGCCAAGTCCTGACGTGACTCAGAAGAGGCTGCTGAGTTTGTCCCTGAGACACTGTGAGTCTGACATGACTCAGGCCTCATCCCTGAATGTAAGGGTATTGTGGGTAAATGGCCCCCTTGTGGGAGAAGCACTTGTTTTTCCCTTCTCAGAGAACTGAAACCTAAACTTAGTTGTGAGAGTGGGAGAGTTTAACCCCTTCAGTGACCCCAACCATAGGATTCTTTTTGTTGCTACTTCATAACTGTAACTTTGCTACTGGTATTAAACATAATGCAAGTATCTGCTGTGAAGGATGTCTGATATGCTATTCCTGTGAAAGGGCCGTTCAACCCTCCCAAAAGGAGTTTGCAGCCCACAGGTTGATAACCATTGCCCTTGGATGTTGCAAGAACATCGAGTCTCATGCTGAGGATATCTGAGGCGGCTGCCAACCAGCTGGCAGGAGCTGGTTAGAGGCAGCTTGGAGGAAGGGGCCAGATCCCAAGGCCAGATTCTCCTTTAGGCAGGCTAGCACACCACAGACATGCACAGTACAGCTCAGTCAGAGCTATGGACTTGATGCCATGGTGCTCCCAGTGGCTGCCAAAGGAGAGCAGGTCCGATAAAGCAGCATGGGTTCCACCTGCAGTCTACGGTGAGTCATGGCCTCAGATGGTGGCAGTAAGAAAAGACAGGACACGGAACTGTGATGAGCAAATGCCCGGGAAGTCCTTCATCCCTGACTCAGTGAGGATGAGGCAATGCCCTGCACTGCCTGAAGCGGGGAGGACCCAGCAAGCCATGGGTGTGAGGTGACACTCATCTGTGGAGTTCAGGCATCCCTGAGGCCTGTCGTGGCTCTAATTCTCAGCTTACAGATGGAAACCTGGGGCAGCAACAAAGCCCCTTGATGAAGAAGGAGGGAGTGAGACATGGCCCTAAACAAGAAACCCAAATGGGTGGCTCAGGGACTGGACCCAAGCCCAATGTCCTCAAAATAAGCCATGGCTTTTTTTATTTGCATTTTTTATTTTAATTAGAAAGAAAATTTTACATGTCAATCCCAGGTCCCTCTCCCTCACCTCCTCCCCTGCCCTCCCCAACTAACAACCTACCTATCCCATACCCTTTCTGCTCCCCAGGGAGGGTGAGCCTTCCATGGAGGGGTCTTAAAACTCTGTCATATTCTTTGGGATAGGGCCTTGGCCAACCCCCTGTGTCTAGGCTCAGGGAGTATCCCTCCATGTGTGATGGGCTCCCAAAGTCCATTCCTATGCTAGGGATAAGTACTGATCCACTACAAGGGACCCCATAGATTTCTGAGGTCTCCTCACTGACACCCACATTCAGGGGGTCTGGATCAGTCCCATGCTGGTTTCCCAGCTATCAGTCTGGGGACCAAGAGCTCTCCCTTGTTCAGGTCAGCTGTTTCTGTGGGTTTCACCAGCCTGGTATGGACCCCTGTGCTCATCAGTCCTTCTCTGCAACTGGATTCCAGTTCAGTTCAGTGATTAGTTGTGGGTGTCTGCTTCTACTTCCACCAGCTATCAGGTGGCATATAAGTCAGTCCTCAATCTCATTATCAGGAGAGGGCATTTAAGGTAGCCTCTCCTCTGTTGCTTAGATTGTTAGTTGGTGTCATCTTTGTAGCTCTCCAGAAATTTCCCATTGCCTGATTTCTCTTTAAACCTATAATGTCTCCCTCTATTATATTATCTCTTATCTTGCTCTCTTCTGTTCTTCCCCCAACTCACCCTCCCTGCCCCATCATGTCCTTACTCTTCTCCCCTTCTCATTCTCCTAGTTCCCTCCCCCCATGCTCCCAATTTGCTCAGGAGATCTTGTCCCTTTCCCCTTCTCCAGGGGACCATGTATGTGTCTCTTAGGGTCCTCCTTGTTTACTAGCTTCTCTGAGCCATGGCTTTTTGAGTCATCTCAGTGGAACGTCTGCCTTTGCACTGGGTCTGGTGGGAGGTAGGTAGTTCACTGGATCACTTAAGCAACAACAAGACTAGGGATTGAAAGGATGGCTGAGCAGTTAGAAGCACTTCTTGTTCTTGCAGAGAAAAACCCACATGGTAGTTTACAACCATCCATAACTCCAGTTCCAGTGGATCTGAAGTCCTCTTCTGACCTCCATAGAAACCAGACTTGCACAGGGTATACACACACATAAAATAAATAAATCTAAAAAAAAAAAAAAACCTGTAAGTTAGGAGTGAAAAATGCAAGTCACTCAACAGGTTGTTTCAACTAGAATAAAGTGACAATGTTTTAGTCACACTGGCTGAGGAGAGTATCATCTCTAAGAAAATGCAGGTTTCTAGAAAAGACGTGAATTGCCCTTCAAAAGAGTTTCGCTTATTTATTTCGAGACAGGGTCTGTCTATGTAGCCCTGCTATCCTGGAACTCACTATATAGACCAGCCTGGCCTCAAACTCAGACACCTACTTGCCTCTGCCTCCCAGTTCTTGGACTAAAGGTGTGTACACCCTGCAGAACTTTATAGGAAAATTATAGACTCATGGCCATAGAAAGCCATGATAAGACTCTAAGGGGGGTATTCAGAGAGCTAGCCACCATGTATAGCATGAAGAAGGTTCTGAAGAGGCCCTGGTGTGGGTGGGGCAGAAGTGAGGCAGGGACTCTTTTAGGGTTGCTCTGCCCTGGGTCTTGTGGGATGAAGAGGAATGGCTACCATCACACAAAAGTCTTTCTCCACTTGCTGGTCAGTGGCTAGCTGCTCAGAGGTATTCCAGTGGTTGGGGCTGCCCTGTGCACCTTCAAAGGGGACTAGGTGTGGAGCCACCCCTTCACACTCTGAGGGTCTGCCCCCTATCTCAGAAACACTAGGCAGACTCCGAGGTCCCTGGAGCAGCTGAGTGCTGCTTCTACCAATCCTTCAAGGACAGGGCTGGCACAGAGGACCCGGTGTGCGGGATAGTTTTATGTCAGCTTGACACAAGCTAAAGTCATCTAAGAGGAGGAAGCCTCAGCTGAGAAAAATGCCTCGACAAGATGGGGCTTTAGGCAAGCCTGTGGGACATTTTCTTAGTGACTGATGGGGGAGGGCCGATAGACCACAGTGTAACACGAAAAAAACAAAAACACAGAGTCAGATATTGGGGTTCAAGCTGATGGTCAGAGAAGCAAAGCATCCGGCCACTAGCTTTTACCTTTACCTCAGTGAAAAGGCTGCCCTGTCCTTAGTATGGCTGGAGACTAATTCCCACATGAGACCCTTTGCTTTTTCCTTTTAGACCTCTCAAACCCCGGGATTAAAGGCACGTGATCCCAAGTGCTGAGGTCACCTTTGTGTGAACTGTTGCTCTTTTAGACTGGATCAATTTTGTGTAGCTCAGTGTGGCCTTAAACAGAGATCTGTCTGTCTCTGGCTCCTGAGTCCTGGAATTAAAGGTGCATGGCACCACTGCCTGGCTCTGTGGCTTGTAGCTAGCTTTGCTTTCTGTACCCCTCAGGCAAGCTTTAATAAATCATAAATAATATATCACCACAACTGAGAGTGGTGCCATCCCTGGGCTGGTTGTAGCCCTGGGTTCTATAAGAGAGCAGGCTGAGCAAGCATGCTGAGCAAGCCAGCAAGCAGCACTCCTCCTGGCCTCTACTTCAGCTCCTGCCTCCATGTTACAGGCTTGAGTTCCCTTCATGATGACCTGTAAGCTGTAAGCAGAAACAAACCCTTTGATGCCCAAGTTTGCTTTTGGTCAGGGTGTTTATTATATCACAGCAACAGAAAGTAAAACAGGATATCAGGTGACCCCCAACAGAGAGGGACTGTGGGGGCATCATGTCCAGGCTTGCTCTAAGTCAGAGTCATCTGGGCTCTTCAGCTTTACTAATCTTTCTTCTGGCTACAGGAACAGTTTGCCTTATTAGATCTGGGCTGAGACCTGGACATTCAGGTAGTTCTTATGTATCACCAAATTTGGGAGCCATGCCAGTGGGTGGTAGACAGGTACAGCACACACTTGATGTAAATCCACAGCAATGGCCTACATTTACACCCAGCTAAAAGATCTCCACATGTGCTGTGTGTGTGTGTGTGTGTGTGTGTGTGTGTGTAAAAACAGACTGGCACTGCAGGACAGTGAGGTATGTGCATATTCTTATCATTTTTCTTCAGGAATGTATTCGGGAGAAGCTGAGAGACTCCCAGCTGCTATGGGATCTGGCTTGGACCTCTTAGCTCCTGTGAGTACAAACAGCTTCATAAGACCAGTCACTTAGCATAACGAATTGAGAAAATTGTTTTATTTGCTCATGATGTCTATGAACAGATAAAAACAAGAGTATTGTTCTAGCTACAAACAACTGAGCACCCCACACCTGCGGTAGCTCATTGGAGTTACTGCTGCTTCTCAAATGCCAAGTTTTTTCTTTCTTTCTTTCCTTTCTTTTTCTTTAAAAGGTACTGGGAATTGAACCTAGGGCCTTATACATGCTGAGCGACAATGTAATAAAACATGTATGGCGGGTGTATCCACCCGAGGCAGTCAGGGAAGACTGCTGTTATGATTTGGAGTTTAAATGTCCCCCAGCTGCCAGGTGTTGAAGGCTGGCTTACCAGCCGCCTGTGACATTACTGGGAAATGGCGGACTGGACCTTACGATGTGGGGCTTAAGAGAAGCGAGTTCGGCCTTTGGTGAAATGCCCTGGAAGTGGGTGCTGGGATCCAGGTCCTTCTATTTCCCAGCTGTCATGCAGTGGCCTGCTGGTTCTTCCAGCACCTACTTCTGCTATGATGTGCTACCCCACCATGGCAGGAGCAGGCAGCCATGGACTGTAGTTTGTCACGGAGCAGAACGCTAACCACTGAGTGGGCGACAATGGGAAGAAGAGGCCTTGTTCTGGGAGCATCATGAGCATAGGTATTGGGGTCACAGCAACGATCCAATGGTAGCAGATGTGGCTTAGCGCCACGTGAGAAGGAGCGAAAAGGGAAGGAACACGAGGCAAAGCCCTCAGAGGATGCGGCGCCGTAGGGATCCTCCATGAAGAGGAAAGGGAAAAGAAAAGTGTAAGGAGAGCTGGGGTCAGAGGGACCCCTGGAGGGATGGGCGCCCATTTTCGACCTTGCGGTACTTGTTGCAGCCACCACTGACGGCTTACATGATCACAGTTGGAACCAGAAGCCGCTCTACCGCCCCCAGAGTTGGTGGCTCATGTCTGAAACTGCAGTGTTTTTTTGGGTGGCCATGCATCAGTGGGTAATTGCATGACACTGTTTCTGGGAAGACATGAACAAATGCTTACTCGTCCCAGACAGAGGGCCACAACAGCCCAAAGCAAGGTAAACCAGCCAGCTTTATTATGTACAGGAACAGAAATGACTCACAAAGACAGTTTCTTCACCAAAGCCCACTTCAGCATGCGGGATAGCTCTGTTATGGGTCTGAGGTTGCTCAGAAATTCACCTTGGCCATGACCTAAAAGACATCTAAATCCCTGCAAAACTGAGTCCAGTAACCAGCGGGAGGGACCAGAGCGAGCTGAGAACAACGAAGGTTTAGAGACAGAAAATTCTGAGCCCTAGCTATCAAAGCAGTTGTGTTAAGGGGGGGGGGGCGGCAATGGCCATTGTGGCAGCTCCCCGCTCTCTTTTACTATTTTCTGAGAGCACCTAGCAGAATTGGTGCAGCCCAAAGGAACCTGTTTAAAACAAATCATCCTGAATGCTGCCAGCAAGGCCATGGCCAACCTTGTATTCGGGGATGAGTGAGGCAGGAGTCAGGAGTTATAGTATCTATGGGGGTAGCGATTGGGGCAGGGTGTGGGGGCAGTATTGCCAGCTGGGTGGGTGGTGCGGGGGGGGGGGGCGCTCTGGACCTTGCGTGGGTACTATCCCTTTAATAAACTACTTGCAGTCAATCTAGTTCTGACTCCATTGCTTTCGGTATTAGCTGGTGTCAGGAGTTTTGAATCTGAACCCACTGTGGGTCATGACCTTTGGCGAGATTTATTCACCTGATGCATCTGCACCAGGGTAACCTTTCACCTTTCCCTCCCAACCCCCTTGCTGAGAAATGCCCTTGAGCACTAATCACCGTAGAGTTTTTCCAGCACTATCTACTTGCACTGAAAGGAAGCTGCCTGGGAGTTTCATTCCTCCCAGGTCAGTCTCCCAGCTCAAGTGCCGGTGCCTTCCGCAGGTTTCTCTGTCTGAGGCTCCTCCCCTTCGGTTTTAGTCATTGCGGCCACCATCAGTATGGGGTATGGCCCAGCACGCCGGTACCATTCGGTACCGGGAACCTGTACTGCTGGGTGCCACGACTGGCTATGGCCCTGCAGGTTTTCCAAAGCCTTTTCTTCTAGCAACAGCCCATCCCTTCCGTCCGTTCTAACTCAGTCCAGAAAGCATTCGGATATTTTTCATATAGTCTTGAGATGGACTTCACCTCTGCAGCTGAACACTGTGCCATCACAACCGGCCACCTGCGCCACCTGCTAGTCAAACACAGTTACTGCATCTGGACAGGAACTGGTACAGGTAAACTTGCAGAATGGCAGAATATCTGACCATGCAGACGACTGGGAATATTCTTGCTACCTATGTGAATTCAATGTTGGAGGAGGCTTATGACTTGCCAGTGATGCACCTATATACTATGTTAGCAGTCAGTCTTATAGTTCATGTGATAGCTCTAACCAGAGGATTGAGACACGGAAAAGGACAGTTTAGAAATTGGATGCATGGTATAAAAACCAGCCAGAAAAAATTGATTCCTAAAATGGAAGACATGCAATGCTTACCTAAAGAAGTTGAGACTACTAAGTCTGGCCATACTACATTACTAACACAGGTAGAAAAAAACTCATGGCCAAATAGAACCCAAAATTTGTTGCATGTTTGATACTTTGAATGCAAAAATAGCTAAGAACCAAGACAGGATTGGAGACCTAGAACAGGTGGTTCACTCCATGTCTGAGGAATCTACTGCCTCAGGCCAAAAGCTAGAGTCTAGGATTGGATATTTAGAAGGCAATTTACATGCCATTCAGATACTATCTAAGGATGAGAATATTAAAGGTTTAGAAGCATATGTACATGAAGAAATAAGGAAACTTACTGAGTCTACGAAATTCTTAGAATCTCACATGACTCATGAGATTCAATCTCTACATGAAACTATAGTTGTCAGACTACAACCTTTGGATGACACAGAATCCGATTCCTCCCAATCCAATGCACCTATTCCAATCAAACATCAGGAAAACTTTCCTAAGGTTATTATTGCGTACACCACTGGTGTTCCCAGCAACTATGACAGAAAAACCACCATCCAAAAAGTATCTACATGGTCAGATGGCATATCAATGGGAAGTCATACAATTAAAAGATCTTAAAGGGATCAAAGAGTCTGTTGTCTCATATGGTCTCCATAGCCCTTATGTCAAAGAATTATTAAATTCATGGGCAACCTTTAACAGGATAACATCATCCAGGTTGTACATAAACAAAGTAAAAATGATAACCCTTCAGAGGAACAAAAGGCTCTACCCTTAAAGTGACTTACAGATGACCCTGTCTGGGTAGGACAATGGCCTATATGACCTCTGAGAAGCTAGAGGCTTTAGAAAGGCTAGTGCAGGAACAGCAAGAGGCTGGGCATACCAGCCCTTGGAATTCTCCTGTATTTGTTATCAAAAAGAAGTCAGGTAAGTGGAGAATGCTGACAGTCCTGAGAGCCATCAATAAAGTAATTCAGCCTATGGCCTCTCTGCATCCTGGAATGCCTTTGCCTTCCTTGATACCTAAGGGATGGCCGATCATACTCATTGATCTGAAAGATTGTCTTTTCACTATACTGTTACAAGAAAATGATAGGGAAAAATTTGCATTTACCTTACCAACACAGCCAGTTAAGAGATTTCAGTGAAAGGTTTTGCCACAAGGAATGCTAAATAGTCCTATCTTGTGCCAGCACTTTGTACAAAAACATTTGGAGATAATTCATAAGAAATTTCCACAATTCATTCTTTATCATTATATGGATGACATTTTATTATCAGATTCTAATAAACATTAGAACGAATGTTTGAAACAGTGAAGGAAGTTCTACCTCTTTGGGGATTACAGATTGCCCCAGAAAAGATACAAAGAGAAGATTCTATTTTTATTTAGGTTACAAGATAGACTTACAAAAAATCAGGCCGCAAAAAGTACAAATTAGAAGAAATCATTATCAAACTCTTAATAGTCTGCAGAAATTGCTAGGGGAAATTTCTCAACTACAGACAATAATTGGAGTGGAAGGACATGACTTACAGTATTCAAAAATGGCCCTTAATGGGGACAAGGACACAATCCAGGAATATTATCCGATGAAGCGGAAAAAGAATTACAATGGGTGGAAAGCAGAATATTGGATGCACATTTAGGCCCTGTGGACCCTAATTTAGACTGTATTCTGGTTATCTTACCATCCAGAGAAAACCCTTCCGTGATTATGATGCAGAGGGAAGATATTACATTGGAATGGAATGCCACATAAACAGAATAAAAAGCAAAAGACATACATAGAAAAGATTTCTGCTTTGATTCTAAAGGGCAAATTAAAACTTCGTCAACTGGGTAGAAAAGATCCAGCAGAAATTATAGTACCTTTAACTAATGAGGAAATTTCCTCTTTATGGAAGGACAATGAATACTGGCAGATAGCTCTGACTTTTTGGGAACAATTAGCAACAATTATCCCAAAACTGACAGAATTAAATTAATAAAAAAGACAATCTGGATCCTTCCACATATTGTAGGAAAAACTCCTATTTCTGGAGTCCTTACCTTCTACACTGATGTGAGCAAATCAGGTAAGACAGGTTATAAATCAGGAGGGGTAAGTAAAGTAATTCAAAGTCCATATACCTCTGCACAGAAAGCAGAATTATATGCAATTCTTATGGTACTTGTGAATTTTACAGAGACTCTTAAAGAAGAGAAGGTAACTGTCCAAATAGAGCCATCAAACAAAAGGAATGTGCCATATGGTAAACTCAAAGATGTACTGACCTCTATATGGAAACCAGGATATGTGTTATGTTGGGGAAGGAGTTTTGCCTTTGTTTCCATAGGAGAAAAAAAACTTTGGATACCATAAAAGTTGATCAAGATTCGAGTCGAAAAAGAAAAACCTCTCAATGAGGAGAAATGACAGATCATCCACCAAGGTGTATCTCATATAGAAACCTCACAAAGGAAAGGGAAGTGTTTTGTTTTTATTTTCACAGGAAACTCATCTCCAGAAAGCAAGAGACATACATGGGTGAATACTTAAAGAAGAGAAGGCAACTATCCAAAAAGAACCATTGAACAAAAGGAATGTGCCATATGGTAAACTCTATAGCTATCCACCGGAGAAATCTATTTCTCTTTATTTCCTAGTCCCTATTCAACTAAACCAATGCTGACTTTTAGAGTTGGATTTGGCTTCCCTCCTCTAAATCCAAGCATTTTGTTAAAATGAAATTCAGAATTTCTGTATTATATCAAGAAGCCAATTGACGTAATACAGAATAAGAGAAAAATTGAGGACCGTCATTTGTCTTTTCTTGGCTCTTTCTCTCAAATTATACATTCTCTCATCATTGTTATTTTCCCATTGTTGCCTTTCCAAGTATGCATACATATACAAGTTCTCTGCTAACATTTATGTTTGAGTTCCACACAGCCAATGAAGAACTGCCTAACAGCAATCCCTGGACCCTCAGGAAAGAAAATGGGCCACACCCCATCGAGTCCACTGGATCCAACTTAATTCGTTTTAACTGACACTCCAGGCAGAATTTCGGATACTGACTTCAATCAACACAAGAACTTCAATCAAGATAAGGACTTCAACCTAGACCTTCAATCAAGCATCTCCCACCAAACATGGACTGGATATAATCCACTTAAGACCGTCGCTACTCTAACATTTTCTTCCTACAGGACCCCACTAGGCTATTATCATCCCATTTCAGCAGGAAGTAACTTGAAGAATACTACACCCCCTTTCCCCACTGTTGTCACTACAGATAATGTACACCTAGTTAGGGCTAGTTTCCTGTTGTCTAGGGTTGGGATTGGAAGGAGGTGTTCAGGCTTGGACATCTCTTTCAGATGGCTTTAAGGTTTGGTTGGAATAGACATAATTAAGTGTAGGGAGACACCGTAACCACACCTCCTATGGAGAAGAAAATCTTTGGATACCATCAAAATTGATCAAGATTCAAATTGAAAAAGACAACCCTCTCAACAAGGATGAATGACAGGTATTTACTGAGGTATATCTCATGAACCAAATGAAAACCTCCCAAAGGAATGGGAAGTGCTTCGTTTTTATCTTCACAGGAAAACCCACTTCCAGAAGTCAAAGGACACTACATGGGTAGATACTTAAAGGAAAGAAGGTATCTATAGCCATCAAACAAAAGAAACGTGCCATACAGTAAACTTTACAGCTGTCTCTCAAATAATTCCATTTCTCTTCATTTCCTAGTTCCTATTCAATTAAATCAATACTGGATTTAGAGTTGGATTTGGCTTTCCTCCCCTAAAATCCAAGCATGTTATTTTACTAAATTTTAAAGTTTCTGTGTTATATCAAGAAGCCAGTTGATGTAATACAGAATAAATAAAGAATTTGAGGAAGGGCTTTTGTCTTTTTTTTTTTTTTTTGGCTCTTTCTTTCAAGGCCTACACCCTCTCATAATTGTCATTTTTCAATGGTTGCCTTTCCCAGTTCACATACATGTGCAAGCAAACATTTCTGTGCTCACACTTATGTTTGTGTCCATACAGCCAATGAAGACCCGTCTGACCACAATCCCTAGATGCTCCGGAAAAGGAATTGGGCCATATCTCTTCGACTGCACTGGATTCAACTTACTCTGTTTCAACTGACACTCTGACCAGAACCTCGAGTACTGACTTCAATCAAGTTGAGGATTTCAACCTAGATCTTCAATCAAGCAAATCCCATCTAACATGGACTTGAGATAACCCATTAGAGACGTTCCCTGTACTAACATTTTTCCCCCCACAGGACCCCACGAGGCTGCCATTGTCCCATTTCAGCAGGAAGTAACTTAGGAGAAGCTATGCCCTTGCTCCCCACTATTGTTTATTAGGGTAGTGTAAGCCTAGTTAGGAATAACTTTCTTATTGTTTAGAGTTGGGATTGGAAGAAGGTGTTCAAGTTAGACAACCTTTCCACATGACTTTAGGGCTTAGCTGGAATAGACATAGTTAAGATGTACAATAGCAGATTATTGTATCTTCTTGTATTTCACCTTTATGATTGTTAATTTTGGATATTTTATACTATTAGGTTTTAATCCTCTTTTAGACTAAAAGGGGAATTGTAGGGAGACACCGTATCCACGCCTCCTAAGGGCTGGTTACAGGTATACTTAACCATGCCTGTCAGGGCGTGGTCAAGGGGTGTGCAGGATGACTTGTGGAGGGTTCTTAAGGGACCGAGCACATGTAAATAGTCTCTCTCTCTGGCCTGGCTGCCTTGCTGCCCCTGGCACGCTCTGGCTTGCGTTTGGGCTGGTGTTTATCTGAATAAAGAAATCTTAGCCTTACGGACTACTTACGGATCATCTTTGAGCACACGCAGCACGCAATAATCTATAGTTAAGATGTGATATTATTGGATTATTATAACTCTTGTAATTCAACTTTATGATTGTTAATTATAGATAACTTGCACTGTTAAGTTTAAATCCTCTTTAGACTAAAAGGGGAATTGTAGGGAGTAATCCTGTTTAGAGGTACTGTTAAATTTTTGTTTAAATTAGATATAAAGAAAAAGAGGAGGAGTGCAAGGTGAGAAATATTAACCAGTTTATTATAAGCCCAGCAGAGTAGGGAGACTAAAGGAGAAGAGAAATAGGGTAAATGGCTGACCGCCATGGCCGGTCACCATAGAAAGAGAGTGAGCCAGCACATAGGTGGGAGAAGAGAAGAGCAGAGCAGAGCAGAGAGAAGAGTAGAGAGAGAGTTAAGAGAGAAATGTAGAGAGAGCAGAGAGAGCATAAATGGGCAGGGTCTGTCTTTTAAAGGGGTCCTCTGCACCTGTATGCAGACTTAGTTCCCATGGAACCCTGGACTGAACCCTGCCTGCTCCACCAGGTAACAGGGGCAGGCCAGCATAATGCCTGAACATTTCAATCCCACCTTTACTTATTATTTAAAAAAGGTGGGGTGTTGCACATGGCAGAATAAGGAATAAGGGTGTCGAATTCTCAAGACTGCTTCCTGCTGATGTGAGGGGTGTTGACCATCTTTGGGGGACCTAAGAAGGTTGGGGTGCTGCCATGTCCTGGGGGAGCTGGTTGTTTCATCGCAGTCCAGGCTGTGTGGAACTCCCTGGTGCCTTTTAGACCTGGCAAGATTTGTTGTCAGAGCAGAGGACAAGGTAAGTTTAGAAAAAAAATTTTTTTCTTAGGTCCTGTCACTTGAGGGGAAGATTGTAAGATGAGGGAGGGGTTCCCGAGGAGTCCCAACATGAGGGAAGGGAGTCCTGGGACCAGGGAAAGATTGAATAATATTTATTTTGAGTGAATCTGACCTGTTTGTTTGGATCCAATTCAGCTCCCTGGAACTTACAAGAATCCTTAGAGTTTGTGGAAACATAAGTATTAGACACATTAGCAGCATATTCATGTTAGAAGCAACTTGGCTAAAGCATTAACATTTTAAAATTGACATATAGTTTTAGGACAATGAAAAGCATCTTAATCTTGATCTTGTAGTTATGATCATATAGTGGTATTGTAGAACTTTACTGACTATGAACAGTAGCATGAGAAAGAGAAATCGGAACATATTTGTTCTTTTTAATGTCTCAACTCACTTTATCATCACTTAAGCCTTTTTATCCTCAGATCTTCATAACTTTAATTCATACATCTTTTTTATTTTATTTTATTTTTTTCTTTTTGGTTTTTTGAGACAGGGTTTCTCTGTGGTTTTGGAGCCTGTCCTGGAACTAGCTCTTGTAGACCAGGCTGGTCTCAAATTCACAGAGATCTGCCTGCCTCTGCCTCCCAAGTGCTGGGATTAAAGGCGTGCGCCACCAATGCCCGGCTAAGTCATACATCTTACATTACCTTCTTAGACCTTCTATTTTCAGACCTTTATACCTTCCATTCTCAGACCTTCATAACTTGCATTTATCCGCCATGTTAGACCTTTCCATCCTCAGACCTCCATAACTATGTAACTGGGTACATTCCCAGACCTTCATATGCCTTACACTTTCCTATCTTCACATAGATAAACCCTAAAATACCTGTTCCTGAAATCTGTTTTGCTTTAAGCTGGCAAGATTACCAGTTGTCAAAAGCATCAGAGTTCTTGAGAAGGATAAGATTTTACCTGAATTAATGATTAAAGAATAACAGAGACTTGGCAGAAGGCTGTGCTGCATGGACAGCTACCCCCAAGGTCCTCCATCCATAGTAGGGGGCTGCAGGACACCTGCCTTCTTGCTGATAGCATGTGACCTGTGGATTACAGACTACAGGAAGGCTCCCTACCGTTGGCCCAAGCAACGAGGGGAAAGTCGATTCCACTGTCCTCTTGTCCATGATCTGGAGTACTTTGTAGCAGTCGAGGTGAAGGGCAGGGTTGCTCAGTGACTAGTGTTGTCACTGACTTGAGATGAAGTTTCTTCAGTGCCCATCAGTCTTCTTGGAGGAAATGGGGTGGAGCCAGCAGCTGGCCTATCTCTCTGTTATAAAAAGCTTTTTAACAAAACATTTTAAATGCCATATTCTCTAGATCTCTGAGCATTTGAGGGCTGTCTGTCTGTTTAGTATCTCAGCAGTCAAAAATCTGCCTTTAGTTAGAGAAAAATCCCTTTTTGTAATAAAAAAGCTGTACCTTTGTAAACAGCTTACAGGATGGACTGAGTGGTAAAAATATTTTGTTAACTTGAAATAGACCTCTATGATTTTAAACTTTTATCATCATTTAAAGATACATGAGTTAAATTTAAGTTGCATAGACTTAGCTTATATTCTAAATATAAAGTTAAATTAGACCTTTATGACTTTAAATGTTTATCCTCATTTAAAGATACATAGCAATTTAGAAATATGAGACTTAGCACAGTTTAAGTTGCATATAGAGTTAGCTAAGTATAAAGTTAAATTTAAATTACATGTACAGAGACAAGCAGGACTGGATAACAGTAAAAGGAGGAACCAGAATGCAATCTCTGATCCATATAAAGTAGCAAACAGACAGGAGATTTAAAGGGACAGAGTAGACTTAAACAGAGGGCCCTGGAAAGACACAGTATTCTGTAACAAGCCATGAGCAACAGAGGCAGTGAAAGAAGAAATCACAGACAAAAATAAAAAATAAAAAACAAAAAAGAATCTGACAGAAAGCAAAAGTCCGGCGGCCAGGTTTGCTGGCACAGGCCCCTAGAGTGGGCGTACCTACAGGTAGGTCACATGGCCAAGATGGCAGCCCTCAGGTCAGACCATATGGCCAAGATGGCGGCGACCATAAGCCACTTTCTTGTCTGTTTACCCGCCTGTTGGCTGCAACCAGAAAGGTTTCCTTATGCATTTCCCATGGGTGAGGCAAGTGGAAAAACCAGCAAAAGCTCCTCTCTGGATGCCCGTTGGCCTGTGGAAGTTGCCAGGGGCCTGGCCCCAAAGCTGTCCTGAAACTGATAAGGATCCAGGGTCTGAACTGAAAAAGCAAAAAAGCACCAATCCTGGAGCAGGATCTCAAGCTTGACCCATGAGAAATTCAAGGGATATCTTACCGGATTGTAGCTAACAGGCAGATGAGTGGGTTCCAAAGATGCTTAGTTGGAAAAGCAGCCAGTTGAAGTATACAGAGTCTTGGCATCTCAGGCCGCTGCAGGCAGGAGGAAGTTCCAGGAAAAGCCGAGATGTTAAGTGGGTTATGAGTTCAGATTTTAGGATCCCCGAAATTTCCCGTGCTCCTGGGAGGAGAGGTTACAGAGAAAGCCTATCCCGCCAGTAAGCTGCAAGAGAGCTTACAGAGAGAGCCTAAACCAAGTTGGGTGCCAAATGTTAAATTTTTTGTTTAAATTAGATATAAAGAAAAAGAGGAGGAGTGCAAGATGAGACATATTAACCAGTTTATTATAAGCCCAGCAGAGTAGGGAGACTAAAGGAGAAGAGAAACGGGGTAAATGGCTGACCACCATGGCCAGTCACGAGAGAGAGAGAAAGAGAGAGAGAGAGAGAGAGAGGGTGAGAGAAGAGAAGAGCAACAGAGCAGAGAAAAGAGGAGAGAGAGAGTAAAGAGAGAGAAGTGTAGAGAGAGCAGAGAGAGCGTAAATGGGCAGAGTCTGTCTTTTAAAGGGTCCTCTGTGAAAGGTTCAGGCATTATGCTGGCCTGCCCCTGTTACCTGGTGGAACAGACAGTACCCGGGTCAGCCCAGGGCTCCATGGGAACTAAGTCTGCACGCAGGTGCAGAGGATCCCTTTCAAAGAAGGATCCCTGCCCATTTACATTCTCTCTATACTTCTCTCTCTTTACTGTCTCTCTACTCTTCTCTTTGCTCTGCTCTTCTCTTCTCTCACCTATGCGTGTTTTCTCTCTCTATGGCAACCGGCCATGGAGGTCAGCCATTACCCCTGTTCCTCTTCTCTCTTAGTCTCTTTACTCTGTCAGGCTTATAATAAACTAGTTTACTTGTCTAATATGTCTCCTAATATGTGTCATCCTGTGCCTTCCTCCTCTTCTTCTTTATTTCTAATTTAAGCAAAAATTTAACACTCTGCACCTGCGTGCAGACTTAGTTCCCATCGAACCCTGAACTGACCAGGGTACTGACTGTTCCACTGTAACAGGGCCAGGCCAGCAATAATGCCTGAACCTTTCAGGTACCACTGGCCATGGCTGCTAGGGCGTGGTCAGAGTGACCATGGCAAGGGTTTTAAGTATCAGAGAGGCATGCATGTGGCTCTTTTTCACTCTCCCACCTTGCCGAGCGGACATCTGCAGGTCACTCCGGCTCCAGTGTCAACCTGGTTTCAGGCCCTTGCATGAGTACTATCCCTTTAATAAACTACCTGCAGTCAACCCAGTTCTGACTCCATTGCGTTGGGCATTATATATGTCTTGCGGCTGTCATCTTTTTTGGGCAGAGTAAGCAAGCTTTATTACAAAAGCAGAAACTGTGGCTAATCTTATGACCTATTTATCTTGCAAGAACAGCAATTTTTCAAGATCAGTCAATTCTGAGAATAGTCTTCAATGTCTTGGAAAAAAAAGGGAAGTGGGCTGACAGGGTATAGAGCGTGTGTGTGTGTGTGTGTGTGTGTGTGTGTGTGTGTGTGTGTGTGTGTGTGCTCGCGCGCACGCGCGCACACACACACACACACACACACACACACACACACATCTTAAGCATTAAACTTTAAATGTAATGTTAACCATCACAACTCATGAAAGCTGAAAACCTGGAGCTCATTGTACAACTTATAGGCAGCTCAATAGATTGGAGTGTGTCCTTTCTACTGAATTGGGCCCCTAACAGGCAGCTCTGTGTGTTTCTCAGCAGTCCTTACTGCTTATACAAGATTGGGGATGGAGGTGCCTAGTGAATCTGGCTAGTTTCAGGGACTTCCTGAAGCTTCTGAGTTGTTTCCTGAAATTTGTGAAAGACCAGTTCCACAATTTTTGAGTCAAATTTGAAGCAAGCATTAGAGACTGGCCAGGATAATGGACTCTGGCCAGGTCCATACCGGGGTTCCCAGGAATGGCAATGAGTCACATTTTGCTGTCTTATAAAGGCACAACTACAATGCCACCATATTTCCAATCAGGTCCAATCAGGGGCAAGCATATATTCTGATGTATTTCCTGCATGCATACCTCCCACTAACATCCATCCAATCAAGGCCAAGAACACATTCTAACATACTTCCTGCCCACATACCTGCTGCCCACCTGTGATTAAGCACATCTGGTGCAGATAGGTCAAACAAACATAGGACAAACAGGAACTTATTCTTTTTTTTTTAACCTTTTTTTTAAAAAACTCAAATTAGAAACAATCTTGTTTTATATATCAATCCCAGTTCCCTCTCCCTCCCATTCTCCCATGCCCCCCACTGACTCCCATCCCATCCCTTTTCTGCTCCATAGAAAGGGACTTACATGTGAAACAAGCTTGTTCCCTAACTTGAATTAATAATAATAATAAGGAGGCCTTCTATGAGGGACCATCAAAATATCTGTCACATCATTTGGGGCAGGGCCTAGGCCGTCCCCTATGTGTCTAGGCTGAGAGAGAGTATCCCTTTATGGGGACTGGGCTCCTAATGTCCATTCGTACACTCGGTATACATGCTGAGGAACTTATTCTTAACTTTCTTACCTGAAAACAGAACCTTTAACCCGCAAGGTCTATTTTTCCTGTTTTGATCTCCTATTAACTTTCAAGGTGCATTGTTCTTGTTCCTATTTTGGAACATTTACTCCTATTCACATTTACTTCTGGAGTCTTAAGGAGCCTCCCTTTAAAACCTCCTGTGACTTAAGGAGTTTCCCTGAATCCAGGATGTAATGCATCAATCCACAGGTATTGTTATACAACAATTACAAAACCATCTACACAGTATCTAAAAACTAGACCCCAGAGTTGAACAGGCTCCTGGTAGCCTAGAGGTTCTGTAGACCTTGAAGTCTGTCACTGTATCAATAACAGTGTTTTGGTCTGAAGAAAGGTTGCCTATAGCCTTGGAGAAGGATAGACTATATCAACTCCATCAAGTTGTCATACCTGACTGTCAATAAGTCTAGTTGCTGGATGAGGGCATGTCTGAGGGGACAGAAGTGGAGGTAAGGCTGTAGGGCCAAGAGAATGCATCAGTCAATGTTATGTGACCTCTTTCCAAATCCAAATGTTCCAGGGGCTAGAGCCATCTCCTGTATGTCCTAGGAGGCTCCTGGCATTTCCTGTCACATGTGGTGTCCACCCATGGCAGGTGGGTGAAAGACCCGAACTAACATGGGGTTAGCTTGTTAAACAACAACAAAGCCTCATGCAGTTTGCATCAAGCTTTCAAATCTGATTGGGGTGACTGCGGTCCTGGGCTGAGACCCTGGAGGCCTGAGTTTTCCGGGGGTCTAACATTTGGGGGCTCGTCCGGGATTTGCGCAAACCCCTCACCTGAGTGGATTTGATCTTGGAGGTAAGACCAATTGAGCTCGCAACTTATATGTTCAATGTTATGTATGTCTCTTGCTGTTTTGTTGGTTTGGTGCCATGACTTGAATTTGATCTGTGCCTGCGCAGGACTTGTATTTGGTAATTTGGACCTCAGGGGGAGACAGACGTGTTCCGAGACCCTGAGTTCTCCCCCGGACGAAAGTCTGAGGGTCATTTGATTTGGCCCATAGGGAAAGCAGACGTGCCCCAGAACCAGACGTGTTCTGGGAACCCTTGGTTCCGCCCTGGACGAAAGTCCAAGGGTTGTTTGTAATTTTGGTTTGGTGCCATGTCTGTGTCTATAATTTGGTCTGGTGCACAGTTTGTCCTGTCCATTGTGTCTGTCCTTCTGTTTTTTGCTGTTTGTGTCTATCTCCGTACTAACCACCCCCATCCCCGGATTCCACCTCAACTGTGATTGGCAGATGTGCCCAGAGGATCACAGACTGCTGCTCTGAGGACACCCAGGAGGCGCGAATGGAGGCCAAGAACACTTGGACCCTCCTCAGTTAGCAGTGATTGTAACTGCCTGGTTCTGCTGCCCGTCTTCCCGGCGCCATTGCCTTATAAGCAGCGTGGACAGATTGGGTTGGCGTCTATTCTTTTCTGTCTATTCTGTCTCTGTGTTTTCATCGTTGGTTTTCAATTAAGGATCCACCACGATACCCCTTTTCCTTGAGTCATGTGGCACCACACTAGGTAACTTTTTTTTCCAGTCTTTGTTTCTGTACGGTTTCTATAATGCCTAGAGGGTTGGAACGGGCTGGGTGACTGAGCAAGTTTGTTAACTGTGTTATCTGGTGTGTTGCAGTCCACACCCTCACCGCCTCCTTTTCGGTGGTGTGTCAGTTTTCTGTTTTCAGGTCTACTATTTCTGTTAATTTTGTAAATGTAAAGGTCCTATATTAGGGTTTCTAGTGACATCTATAAGTAGGCTTACAAGAATTGTTTAGGGCGGGGGTTCGGGCGGCAGCCTCCCGAAATCTGTAGGGGAGACTTGGTTTCAGACCAAGTTGATCTCCATGGGGCTAGCCATCTGAAATTCTGAATAGGACCCTAGTCTGTGTTAAACATCTCTTTCTGTCCCTACTGCCCACACAATGCCATGCATGGGTCAGGGGTCTTTTCTTGCTGCCCTGAGCACGCGGTGCGGGACAGGACTTTCTCTGCCATGCGCCATGAGTTAGGGTTGGAATGTGCTACGGCGGAGTCCCCTGAGGCTGCTACTCTGAACTCCAACTATTGTTGCGGCACTCACAGCTGAGCCTGACCGATGTAGGTGAGTCTTTTTCTATCCCTACCTGCCGGTCTGTGAGGCATGCGGAGTGGGGCTGTCTCTGCCCCAACTGCCATCCTGCCATGGGTCCTGGCTTGCAGCGGGAATTTCCCTGCTCTGAGCACATGGCTGCAAGGCCACCATCTGCCTGGTTGCCCGGCCTTCTCTGTGCTTCACATACGTCGTATGCAGGGGGATCGTGGGGGTCTTTTCTCCACCCCTGCATTGGCCAAGGGTCTGGGATTACCAGCAGCACACCCCCCCAGGTCTCTGCCCTCAGCACATGGAGCTCGGGTGGGTGAACTATCTGGCCTGATTCGGACGTTCTAAAAAAAAAAAAAAAAGGCCTTAAAGTTATTAAAAGCTATAAAAAGGACTTTGATAAAAATTTTTATGTTGACTGAGAAATGAGAGAGAATGTAGGAGACTAAAATAATAAAGAGAGAAAAGGAAAGAGAAATTTGTCTAAGAATGTCTAAGAAAATCAGAGGAATAAACCAAAGGTATATAGAAAGTTATAGAGGGTTAAAGCAAGTCATAGAAGATCAGAGAAAAGGTTGTTAAAAGAGAAAAATGTAAACTGTTTACTGTTTGTTATGGTTTCTCATGTCTACAAATAGGAAATTTTAAAAATTGGTAATATAAGTTAAAATTTTAGCCATATTAAGTTAATTCTGTTTAAAAAGTCCTGTTTATATGGTGCCTTACAACCATCCGTTATGAGATCTGGTGCCCTCTTCTGGTGTGCAGATATACATGGAAGCAGAATGTTGTATACATAATAAATAAAATCTTTAAAAAAAAAAGTCCTGTTTATTTCTCAAGTAAATTATGTATACTTGTTTTAAAATGTTCTGTTTCCTGGCATAACCTAAGTTCTGTTACAAGCATATAGCTAAAACAAATGGTGCAGGTCACCGCCATTTTGTAGCCAGCCACATGGCACAAAATGACTGGTAGCCATTTTGTTGAAGTTGAAAAAAGATACTTAAACCACCATCTTGACTAAAGATGACCTCATGGAAATTAGAGGGACCATCTTAGAAACAAGTTTTTCAGTTAAGATTTAAATTGTTAATGCTTCTATATATTACAGAAAGACATTAAGGGAATTTAAATTTCTTTTTAAAACCAGTTTTTTAAAAATGTTTATGTTTTTAAAATATTTTTATTAATGTTTGTACTTAAAGAGCTTCAATTTAGAATCATTTTTAAGCAAAGCATGACAATGTAAAGTTCTTGTTTTATAAAAGCTGCTAATCTATTATAAGATGTTACAGTTTATGTTTTCAGAAGTTAAGTTTAGGGTGTTGGTGGCACACGCCTTTAATCCCAGCACTCGGGAGGCAGAGGCGGGTGGATATTTGTGAGTTCAAGGCCAGCCTGGTTGTCAGAACAAATTTCAGGACAGGCTCCAAAGCCACAGAAAAAACCCTGTCTCAGAAAGAAATTAAATTTAAGCAAGCAGCTAAAATGTGTACATGTAGCTACTGTTTAAGGACATAAGGTAGCTCTGTGCAGTTTTAAATTCAGCTGTGCTAAGTTTCAAATATTTTACTAAGTTAAAACCAGTTACAGTCAGGCTGAAAACTGATTACAGAAATAAGACCTTACCTAGCCACCTGTGTGCTTAAGGCAAGTAACTAAAACAGACAGACCTCTAATGCTTCAGAGACCTGCAGAATATGGCATTTAAATTGTTATCTTTAAAGTTTATAATATCAGACAGACTGCCAGATCCTGACAGTGACCCAAAGTCTCCAAAGAAGATTATGAGGCACCCCAGTTCCCGCACCTGGACCAGTGAGCTTTTTTGAGATGCTCAGATATGATACCTGCCGCCTGCCAGGACCTGGCCGAGACTGTGGACAGAGCTGCTGGACACTGGAAAATTGAGTGCACCCTCTTTGCCTAGACAAAGCAAGGTCAATCTTTTCCATGTCCCTCTTCCACAGAGAGAGAAAAAAACCTCTCACCTTATAGGCCTGGCGAAGATTGCTGTTCTTTGAGACATCTGCCTCCAGCGGTAATGGAGAAACTTGGGTATGGCTAACTGTATATGGACTGGCTTCTGTCACTTTTTAGTAGATTCAGATAAAATATACCCTTCTCAGATCTCTGAAATATTAATGTTTGTCAGCTTGACAGCTTCAGACAGTCAGATCCACAAGACTATAGTCAGCATGTTAGCTGATAAAGTAAATGACTACTGTTCAGGCACAAGCGCAAGGTTTTTAGGTTTATTTTGATTGTCATCTAGGTATAAACTTAAAGGGCTTTTCATCAGGCCAAAGGCACCTCTGTCCAATCCATTCCTGGCTCTCTGGACAGAAGAAAAATGTACATGCTTCTAGCCCAAATCTGTAGTAATTGCTAGCACCCAAAGTTATAAATATGTTTCTGCTGTTTGAACAGATATCCAGATATCTGCTTTTTATGCACTGTGGGCTTCAGTAAATAAGTTTTAACTTCTGTTCCTAGTTTAAACGTGTCTTAAACAGGTTTCTGCTTCTGGCAGACATCTGAGTATCAGTTGCTGACTACAGGCTGCTCTAAGTAGACTTCAAGCCCTGGACTTGCTGTGGATGTGAACCTGTCCAGCTGATATGGACACCCCCTGTCTCTGCAACAGAGTCTGCCAACAGGCCCTGATGGATTCCCCATTGCCTAAATTCCTTTTTTGCTTTTGACTAGCATTTCAACCTTCTGGGGTCCCTAACTTCGTCCCAAAGTCAGCAGGAAGTAGCATGGGAAAGAATACGCTGCCCATTTCTCCTGGTTAAAATGCTAAGTCAGAAGGAACTCCCTTGCATGGGGATGTCAATATCTCTCACTCCCTAATGGGGGAGCTAGAGAGACAGCAATTCCATGATTGGAATTTCCAAAAAAAAAAAAGGGGGGGGGGAATGAAGGGACAAGCTCCCCATTTCAACAGCCATGACAGTAACATGTGCTTGCCATGACCTTGTCCTAGTCACTAAATAGTCAGATGCCTGCCTCGTGGCAAGGAACCAATCAGAAGTTATCTGGTAGCACTATGCTTTACAGCTCTGGATGTGCTTTACAGACAAGTGCACAGCAATGACGCGCAGAGCATAGCAACCACCCTGGGAGGGCCTATGGGCCATAATAACCAGTTGGCCAATCAACACAGGGCAAGCCCTCCAAGCCTGGAGGCACACCAATCCTGAGCCTGTGCGTACCCCTAGACACTCCCCTTATGCTGCCCTACAAGATCTCTGTGCAGCCGGTTGGAACTGTCTTTTCTAGCCATCTGCCATGGTGGGTGGGTGAAAGACCCGAGCTAACATGGGGTTAGCTTGTTAAACAACAATAAAGCCTCGTGCAGTTTGCAGCAAGCTTTCGAATCTACCTGGTGATTGGGGTGACCTCGGTCCTGGGCTGAGACCCTAGAGGCCTGAGTTTTCCGGGGGTCTAACACAGTGACACCCTTCCTTAAGCAAGACCACACCTCCTAATAGTGCCATTCTTTTGGGAGAGGGCATTTTCTTTCAAACCACTACATTCTACACCCTGGTCCCAAAGGCTTGTAGCCATATCATAATGCAAAAATGCATTTAGTCCAACTTCAAAAGTCCCCATAGTCTATCACAGTCTCAAATTTATTTAAAAGTCTAAAGTTCAACATCTTTTCTGAGATTTATGAATTCTCCTTAACTGCAATCCCCTATAAAAATCAAAATAAACAGATTACATACTTCCAACTTACAATGACACAGGATGTATATCCATTGCAAAACAAAGGGAAGGGAGCACAGTAAGGAAATACTGAACCAAAGCAAGACCAAAAATCAGCTGGGAAACCTCTAAACTCTGCATCTCCATGTCTGAGGTCAAAATGCTCTTCGTATCTCCAACTCCTTTCAGCTTTGTTTACTACAACACACTTCTTTCTCTTGGGCTGGTTCCACTCCCCATTAGCAGTTCTCCTTGGGGTCTCCAGGGCAATCCAGACTTCAACTTACAGCCTCATGCAATATCCTCTCTACTAGGCCTCCATGCAGGGACACCCCTGACACCCCTCAGAAGCTTTCCTTAGTCTCAGGAGAAAATTCCATAGCCTCTTTCTTCTATCCTTAACTCCAGAACCACATGGCTGAAGCTGCCTAATTCTGCTGCTCACTGGGGCTGGAACATGGCCTCTTCCTTCAATTACATCTTCACCAGCTTTCTGTCCTTCCCTGCCTAGGCTTGGTTGTCCTGAAACTGGATCTGTAGACCAGGCCGGGCTCAAACTCAGAGATCCGCCAGCCTCTGCCTTCCAAGTGCTGGAATCAAAGATGTACAACACCACACCCCACTTTAAACTTTTCTTTAGTTCCTTTTCAGAAGTTGGAAACCACTCCCACTATTCCATTTCTTGTGTGATATTTTGTTTGTGTTCTGACAAATAAACTTGCCTGGAAGATCAAAGACCCTGGAGCAGCCACCAGTTGCTTCTTGTCTGTCTCCTTCTGTACAAAGGAGCCGAGATCCTGTCTCCACCCTACCTTATCACTTCCTGTCTCCACATCCCAAGTGCTGGATTAAAGGCATGAGCCACCACCATCTGACCTCTATGGTTAACTAGTGGCTAGCTCCACTCTCTGATCTCCAGGCAAGATTTATTTTTCAGAACATAAACAAAATATCACACATTTCCCCCCCTTTTTTTGTCTAAATAAAAAACAAAGGTTTTAACTAACATAGAAAAACTATATATGGTTAGTATAATAGCTATATACCATTATATACAGGCAATAATTACACTAACAATGTCTAGTCCGTTAACATTTGAAAAATTCAGAAGGCAAGCTTTGTCAAAACTCAAACAATGCATCACACAACCATTTCTTAATCCATTTACCTCCCTGAATACAGGATTTAGTTCTATTCCACTTCCCGGTGCCCCTTTTCCCAATTTGTACATTCTGTATTTTTATTTGCTCTGCTTGTTCCTTTTCCTTATAAATCTTCATCAAAGTTGAACACTCATAACCACATGGCAGAGCCTATACGAGGCTGTTTTGAGGTTTCTTCTACTAACATAATTAATCCAAAACTCTTCACTTTAGCCTCAGGCAGACTTTTCAGACAAGGGCAAGAAGCAGCTACATTCTTCACCAAAACATCACGAGAATGATCTCTAGACCACATGTTAATATTATTCTCCTCTGAAACCACTTGATCCACACCTCACAGTTCATCAAATCACACTCAGCACCACTGTCTCCCATGATCCTGCTAGTGTGGCCCATTAGGCAGTACTTAAAGTGTTCAACTGCTTTTCTAATCCACAGTCCCAAGGTCCATATTCCTTCAAACAAAAGCATGGCTAGGCCTATCACAGCCGTACCCCAGTCCCTGGTACCAACTTGAGTCTTGCTTAGGGTTTCTATTGCTGTGAAGAGACACCCTGACCACAGCAACTCTTATAAAGGAAAACATGTAATTGGGGTGGATCACTTACAGTTTCAGAGGTCCAGTCTGTTATCATCATGATGAGACATAGTGGCGTGCAGGCAGACATGGTGTTAGAGAAGTAGCTGAGAGTCCTACATCTTGCAAGCGACAGGAAGTGGTCTGTCTTACTGGGAGTGGCTTGAACATATATGAGACTCAATGCCTCCACAGTGACACACTTCCTCAAATAAGACCATACCTCTTGATAGTACTGCCATTCTCTTTGGGAGCCATTTTCTTCCAAACCACCACAGAGAGCCCTGGAAGAATAAGATTAAGTCTGCAAAAAACAAAGGTGGGACCAGGGCATCTCTGTGGCTGAATGTGATTCCATTGTTCAAGGACAGGGACAACCACATTTCCTCTCTGAGAACCATCGGGGATCAGAAAGTTCCAATTTTGTCATTGGTGAGAGGGGCCACAGGACTGGTTGCAGTGTTGTTGTTCACAGGTGGCACCGTGTGAACAACTCTGATTCTTAAGACCGAGGCTCTTTGTGGGAGCCGGGCAATAACAGTACCTTTCACAAATACAAGCCACACACGTGGATGGGTGCAGGAATGGATGAGGAGTGATGAGTGGACCAAGTTTCCCTCTCATTCTGGGACCTGCCTCTCAGCAACAGCAACAGGTCATAGGCATGGCTACAACCATGACTGGACAAGGTGTTCAAAGTGCCCTGTGTCCACAGAGCCTGCCCCACCCTCCTTTGGCAGAGGATGGTGTTGGTCAGTGAGGTAGCAGGAAGAACAGGCTCCAGCCTCAGCCCGGCTAATTAGAATGTATAAAGTCTCCACATCAGGGAGAGAAGGGACATGGTCTTATTTAAGATATGGGTGTCCACCATCATATGTCACTTGCAGACAAGGTGACTGGCTCGGTGCTACCCAGTGCATGGGATTTAAGGGGCAGGAAACTCCAGCTTTTTGTAGGAGAATGAGAGTGTGGGAGGGGCTCTTGGACCACTGTGGAGTCCCTTGTGGCTATGACTTGAAAATGTGTGTCACCTAACATTCCACAGACTGAGATACTGACCCGAAAGGTGATGGTGGGGAGGTGGGGCCTTTGGGAAATATAAGGTCTTTATGAGAGGGCTCCAGAGAGCTCAGTTTCCCTTTTGCCATGTGAGGTCAGAGGGAAAAGGCCCCCTCTGTGAATCAGAAAACACGCCTTTAGCAGGCAGAATTGGCTGGAGCTCAGAACTCAGACTTTGCAGCTTTGGGATGCGTAAAATGTGAATTTCTGTTGTTTTTAGACACTCGGTGGTGGGATGGTATCTTGGTACTGTAGCCCACACAGAGTGTGATGCTTCAGTGTTCATTTCCTAATTGAACTGATTTTTCTCCTGACTCTAAGGCTGGAAGTCCAAAGGCAGGTTGTCAGCATCCTTAGATCCTTAGAATCGGAGGGAGGATCTGACAAGATGTCTTGGCACAGAGACGGAGGCCTTCTCTTGACGTCCCTCATTGACAGTATCCGTTCAATTTTTCCATTTTCATAAAGACGCCAATTTACTGGCTCAGGGCCCATCCCAGGTCTCCTTTAAGCTTAAGTGCCTCCTAATAGCTCCTATCTGGACATATAGGCCCAGAGGAGAACTTGGCTTCAGTATATGAATGAGGTGAAGTTTAGTCTGTGGCAGGCATATGTGTAGTGAGTGGAGGGGGTGGGGGGGGCGGGGGGGGGGGGGCAGGAAGAAACGTCCCTGCCATCTTTTCTTTTTAAAGTCACTTTGTTCCAGCATGCAAAGACCCAGGTTGAAGGCTCTTTGGAACTTAGAAGGGGTCAGGGCACCCCACTCCTGAGGCCCCCCAGTTTCCTCCTGTGTGAAGAGATGCTTTTACTGCCCTGAGGATGCATCCTCTCAGTCCCAGTTCACCGGGCATTTAAACGTGAACAAGAAATTTGTTGCCGCCGGGCTCAGCTTCTCAGCAGAGAGTTGAGGTCACTCCCCCTCAGGGATATGAGCCCACCAGCCAGCTCCTGGGTTCTGGTCCATGAGTTTCTAGCAGGTGCTTCCTCCTTGTACGCTTCCATGGACAAAGACAGAGCCACAAAGGCTGCCATCAGACCATTCTGGTAACTGATGCTTGGGAATCCAGAAGGTCTGGGAGGGTGGTAAACGGGAACCAGGGGTGCGATGGCCCTCTTCTCAAAGCAGGGAGGAGAGTGTTTCCCAGCTGGCAAGGGCCCCAGGAGCAGTGGCTGCAGCAGGTCACAAGCCATGGCCTAGACTTCTGTCCTGCTCATGCTGCTGGCCCACCTCACAGGTAAGGGAACTCTTGGGGCCCAGAGCCTCCTTCCCCCTCCTCTTGCCTTGCTCTGCTCTGGTGATGGGCGTGCTTCTGTCTTCCCAGGTTGTGGCCCCCAGCCCACGCTGCATCAGCCACCATCTGCGTCTTCCTCTCTTGGAACCACCATCCGCCTCTCCTGCGCCCTGAGCAGCAACCATAACATCAACATTTACAGCGTTTACTGGTACCAGCAGAGGCCAGGCCACCCTCCCAGGTTCCTGCTGAGATATTTCTCACACTCAGACAAGCACCAGGGCCCCAACATACCCCCTCACTTCTCCAGATCCAAAGACGTGGCCCAGAACCTGGGGTATCTGAGCATCTCTGAACTGCAGCCAGAGGACTAGGCTGTGTATTTCTGCACCATGGAGCTCCGGAGCCAGGAAAAAGAGAACTGGATGGAGAGGAAGAGAGAAGGAGAAAAATAGTTTACAGATTTGGGATCCCAAGCTCTGGAGACATTCAGACCCTGAACTGAAGGGCAGTTTGCTTTGTTCGGCTACGCTGGCACAGGGAGGAGGGGTATAGCACTGGGGCTTCGCAGAGCCAAGATGGAGCCATTCAGCTTTTCCTTGTCTTGAAGTGTTGCCGTGAGCCCCACAGGAGGCTGGATTATAGAATTAAAGCTGTTTTTCTGGGTTTGGCTTGGCTGGTTTGTGAGCTCAGAACTAATGTAAGAACCGGCTAGTCTCCAGAACCCGACTAGACAGTCTCAGCCTGGCCAGGTATCAAGAACAGCATACTCATTATGATCACAGGGCAAATGGATAACAGAAACATCTTGGGTGGGGAGGAGAGACCTCCTTGCCAGGGACAAGATTTTCTATTGTCACCTTCACAGTCATAGAGTAAAGAAGCTTAGGAAACACCGTCATGTCCCTCACTTTGAGAGTGAGCAGGTACTAAGTGACAGATTCAGAACAGGTTCCCCTCCTTGGTACTAGTGATGTTTTGGTATGGGTTTGCTTTGTCATGGGGCTGCCTGTGTGTTGTGGGTATTGAACAGCTTCTCTGGCCTCTGCCAGATGCAGTACATAGCACACGACCCCCACTGTAAGAGGATCCAGATAGATCCAGATAACGGCAAAGGTCCCTGGAGTGAGAGATGCATCTACCTTCTATGCAGGCCAGTGATAGGCTAGCAAGCATTTTCTCAAGGTCCAGATTGTTATCAGCCTTGTCGTTGTGGCCCATACTGACTGTTGAAACACCCAGTTCTGTCTTTGGAGCAAAGTGGCAGCCACAGGCAAAGAGTCAATGACCAGTGTGGCTGCCAGCAAGGCTAACTTAAAGGAATGCCCTGGGCTGGGCAGGATGTGGCCCTCACCACAAATGACCGACCTTGCTCTGGGGAAATGGCACAACTCCTGCCTGGGTTTCAAAAATCCTGCTTGGGGTGCCATCAGGGGCCTTCTCAGCTTTTCCTGACTGGTGGCCTTGGGTTCTGAGTCATGGCCTGTGGAGAGACCTTGAAATATGAACTGCATGGTCACTGAGGCCACACTAGGCTTGTTGGCTGCAGGTGGATGGAAGAATTCACAGAGTCTGGGCTGCAGCTCAGGGCCTGAAACTCCAGGGAGGTGGTCCAGAGTGTGCCCTAAGAGTGAGAGTCTGTGTGTGAGGCGTCTGTACCATATGGACAGACCGTATGGATCAAGACGATTCCTGATGTCACATGGAACCAGGCTGGGGGGTGGTTCTAAGGACAGTGACCTATGCACACACCTTCCAAATTCAACAGGAAACAGAACCAAATGAATTGGACATGTTGCCAGTGACTCAAACAGGTACCGTCTGGGAGGTACCAGATGAGTGATGTTCTTTGTGGCTTCAGACCTGATTGAGAACACCTATTTACCACTGCTAAATGATCTCAAGGGCCCCCCTGTGAGAGGTAGATATATGTCAGTGTCATTCTTGCCTCTTGTGGCCTATGACTCTGATCTGTGTAATAGTGGTCTCAGCTTATATCATGTTCTGGCATCCTCTGGTGTCCATGTCCTCAGGTCACCAAGTTCTTTGCATTTGGCCTTCACCCATGAAAGGATCCTGGGAGCATGATTTTCAAGGACAGTTAGTGGTCTTTTGCTCTTACATGCCCCCCTTCTGCTCTTGTCTTTCACCATCTGAGGTTCCATGTTGTAACAAGGAATCCAGGAAACAGCAGAGACATGCCCTCCTCCACCATCTTGACCTGCCTGAAACCCAATGTTTTCTTTACATGGAAAGGGAAACAAAATATCGTGGGGTGTGTGTGTGTGTGTGCCCACATGCTATGGCACACTGTGGAGGTCAGAGGGCAACTTGAGGGAGTCATTTCTGTCTTTCTATCATGTGTGTGCCTGAGAGATCAGACTCAGGTCCTAAGACTTGGCAGCAAACACCATTACTCACTGAGCTGAGAGCGGTCTTGACTGCCTAACACTGACTGACTTATATGAAAAGCTTGACTTCGGCTTGTCGTCATGGGTGTGGCCTGCTCTTCCTGTGTGTGTCATGTCAGTTCTTTCCTTTCATCCGAGTTGTTTCTCACCCAGCCACCATTGGGCTTCCAGATCTCACTCTGCTGTAGCCTCCACTTTCCCTCTACCCTTACTGTCCCTTCTTCCAGATTTGCCTTCACTGCCTCTGACGGTTTCCTGTATGCTAAGGCATGGGGGCAAGGCACATCCCTAGTCCCCGGCTTTCTCGTGGCTACATTCAAACAAAGTGGCTGTGCATGCTGGCATGAATCTGTGGTCCCCACTACTTGGTAGCTTGCGGCAGAAGATTGCTTGAGTTTTTAGCCTAGGGGTTTTTAGCCTGGGAAACAAAGTGAGACTTCCCATCTCTAAAAATAGTTTTTAAAAAATAATAAAAAAGTAACAAGAAATAGGTGAAATGATTTCTAAGATATATTTTAGTTAATACAATATACCTCCAATATAATCATTTAATGAGCAACCAGTATAACAGGCACGTATGAGCATTATTTTTTTCCATGGTACTCCATCTTTGAAATCCAATGTGTATTTTACACTTGTGGTTTATCTCAGCTCACACCCACAACAGCTGCATATGGTGTATGAAAAGAGCACACACAGATTGAAGGACAGAGTTTGGATCCCTCATCATCCAGCCTTTGGAGCCTGGTCAGATCCTGTGCTGAAAGTCCCGTGTCTTTTCCCTTCCACCTGCACCGTCCATTTCTGCCACTGATCACGTGCCTGGTTCGCTTGGTCGCCTCCAAACCTTCACTCAAGCTGTTTACCCTGGGAGGATTTCCTGTTCCTGGACTGTGTCTGCGCTGATGCAAGGCTCCACAGCAATCTCACCTCCCCCCTCTTTGGGCTACCATTTCCTGGTCGCTCTGCAGTTGCTACCTCCCTCCAGTGGGCAGACACCCTGTTTTCCTAATCACAGTTAGCACCTGCCTCACAGCTCTGGTTTTATTTAGCAAGACTCTCACACTAGCCTGCCAATTCCCAGCTGGCTGGAACTCTATGTGTGAGATAAACACTCTAGGTGATAAGACAGGGGGTGAGTGATGAACGTGTGAGCCAGTGAATTCTTGGCCACTCTCATTAGGATCTCACTGGGACCCCACAGTGGCTGTGGTCACTGTGATTCTCTGAGACTGGGGAGAAGCAGCCCAGATTCACAGTTATGTTTGTGACTGGCCACACTCCCTCACTGTCTCTCTGTTGTTGTTTCCCTCTGTGACATCACCATCCTCTGAGGACTGAGTACTGAACCAAGAGGACCTGGGAAAGGAAAGGTTGAAGGAGGCAAACGCACAGCAGGAATGTGGGGACCTTCTGAGCCTGGGACAGAGAGCTAGCAGAGAGGGCGGGGGTCCCCGAGTGTCAGGACCCACTACCGAGTTCTCTGCAAAGACAGGGATCAAGACGATTCCTGATGTCACATGGAACCAGGCTGGGGGGAGGGGGGTTCTAAGGACAGTGACCTATGCACACACCTTCCAAATTCAACAGGAAACAGAACCAAATGAATTGGACATGTTGCCAGTGACTCAAACATTCTGTCTTGAGAAAGAACCCAAGACCCTGGATCTTTCTAAGGAGCTGGGGGGGGGAGGGGAGGGGTCTTACAAGGTTGCACTTAAAATGAAAAGGGTCCAAAATGCCAGTGCAGTCATGGCCTGGGTTGGTAGAGTGAGCTAGGAGAGGGGCCTATGTGGAGGGAGATCTGGAATCAGCATATGGGACAATAGGACACAGGGCTTCCATCCTCTGATGCATCTTTGTGATGGATGTGCACGGTCCGGCCCATTTGTTCATTTTGCAGTATAGTGTGGTGATACATTATTTGTGATCTATTAAAGATTGCCTGAAGATTCGGAAAGCAAAGTCAGTCTCAAGCTATAGAGATCAGACAGTGGTGGTAAACACCTTTAATCCCAGGACTCAGGATTGAGAGTTATATGAATCTCTGTGAGCCCAAGACCACTCAGATCTACACAAGATTGACCCAGTCCTAAAGAGAAACAGCTCACACACAAAAAAATGATCTCAGCAACCGGATTCACACACCTTTAATCCCAGCATTAGGGTGGTGTTTAAAACAGGAGAATTGGCATTCATTCTCCAGCCACATTGAGGATAGAAAGACATTGAAGTCTCAGCATCCTCCAGCCACGCTGAGGAGACACAGCAGTGTGAGGATTGCCTTTCAGTCTGAGGTAGAGTGAGAGCTAGTGCTGGCTGCTTTGCTTCTATGATCCTCAGCTTGAAGCTTGAACCTCTGAGTCTTTTATTCTTTGTGTTACAGTATGGAAAGGGAATATTTTCATTTTAGCATTCTCCTTTCATTTGTTACCAAAAAAGTTATAAGGAACCTCCCAGGGCTGGGAAGATAGCTCCCTGGCTAAAGCACTTCTTATACAAGTTCGAGGAGCTGAGTTTGAACCCCCAGAACCCATGTAAAATCTGAGTGCAGCAGCTTGCATCTGTAACCCCAGTGCTCTATGGGAGTTGGGAGGTCCAGACAGGAGAACCTTTAGAAGGCTAGCCTGGCATCTGAAGCAGCAAGAAAGAGATGAACCAGTGTCTGAGGTTGACCTCTGACCTCCACATGCATGCAGTGGCACACACACCCACACTTACACACACACAAGAGGGCTTGTGAATACACACATAGATGCACACACACAATATATACATGAACCAAAAAGTAGAAAAAAAGAATCTCCTCCATATTGAGAGCATGCTGCAACCTCAGCTCTCAGGAGGATGAGGCAGGAATCCAAAGCCAAACTGGGCTACATAGTGTGAGACTCTACCGCAAAGAAAACACCCCAAACCTGTACAAGACAGCAAACTCTCCTCCTCACCAATAACTGAGCCCCTTGGAGGGATTATTTGAATAGTAGAGGCAGAATAGGCATTGGACTCTTCCTGTTCATTCATCAACCATCGCTATGAAGAGCAGTGGGTATATAAACTGAGGACATGGCTGCCCAGAGGATGGTGAAGGGAGGGTTTTCACTGCAGATTCGAGGGAGAGTACATCCAGCAGCATCTGGAAGAGCCCAGAGCAGGGGGAAAGTAAGTAGATTGAGAATGGCCTGCAAACTGGACCCGGCCACGGCAGGAGAGAAAGAGAGCAAGGGCAAAGGGAGACCAAGAGTGAGGAGCAAGAGAGGAAGACGAAAGAGAGGGCATGGCAGAAATAACTGGGTTATAAGGGAATGAGAAGCTGGGGGAGGGAATCTGTGGCACGGAGACCCCAAAACCCTGAAAACCTGCCTGTCTTTCCGAAGGGTCAGTAAGGAAGCTGCTGTCTGAATATCAGGAGCAAACACGACTATGTCTCTCTCATTTTCTTTATTTGCAGTTACCTGAGAGTTCAATAGATACAGAACTTCAGAACAGCAGGGAGGCCTAATATACACACTGAGAGGAACCTGGAAGAAAGACCATTGACAGGTGCCTTTGTCTTGGTTACTATCGCTGTGATGAAACACCACGACCAAAAGCAAATTGGGGAGGGAAGGGTTTATTAGGCTTACACTTCTATATCTTTCTGCTGCATTCAAGAAACACACCTCAACTACAGAGATAGACATTACCTCAGAGTAAAGGGTTGGGGAAAGATTTTCCAATCAAATGAACCTAAGAAAAAGCTGTTGTAGCTATCCTAATATCTAACAAAACAAACTTCAAACTAAAATTAGTCAAAAGAGATGAAGAAGGTCATTTCATATTCATCACTGGAAAAATCCATCAAGATGAAGTCTCAACTCTGAATAGCCATGCCCCAAATACAAGGGCACTCTCATTTGTAAAAGAAACATCACTAAAGCATAAATCACACATCAAGCCCCACACACTAATAGTGGGAGACTTCAAAACCTCACTCTCACCACTGAACAGGTCTTCCAGACAGAAACTTAGCAGAGAAATAAAGGAACTAAAAGATGTAATGACTCAAATGGGCCTAACAGACATATAGACCATTCTACACAAACACAAAAGAATATACTTTCTTCTCAGCACCCCAGGGAATCTTCTCTAAAATCTATCACATACTCAATAACAAAACAAACCTCAACAGATAAAAAAAAAAAAAAGATTGAAATAATCCCCTGTATTTTACCAGATCACCATGGCTTAAAGTTAGAATTCAACAACAATACTAATTTCAGAAAGCCCATAAACTCATGGAAATTGAACAATGCATCAAAGGAGAAATAAAGAAATTTAAAACTTCCTAGAATTCAATGAAAATTACAGCACAACATACCCAAACTTATGGGACACACTGAAAGCAGTGGTAAGAGGAGAGTTCATAGCACTAAATGCCTACAAAAAGGAGCTAGAGAAATCCCACATTATCATATTAACAGAACAATAGAAAATTCTAGAACAAAAAGAAGCAAACCCATCCAGGAGGAGTAGTGAAGATCTTTTCCCATTCTGTAGGCTGCCATTGTCTTGTTGACCATGTCCTTTGCTTTACAGAAGCTTTTCAGTTTCAGGAGGTCCCATTTATTCATGGTTGCTCTCAGTGTCTGTGCTACTGGTGTTATGTTTAGGAAGTGGTCTCCTGTGCCAAAGAGTGGGTGCTGGGAGGGGCACCAATGTTATTATACTGCAGGAGAGGGACCTTGGTGGGTTGGGTCCAAGCAGCCCCATGGCAGGTGAGAGACAGACACAGCATGCAGACAGTGCTCACATGGAGCGTTTTTATTGGGGGGTGCCAGTGAAGGGGAGAGCAGAGCAGCCTTGTGGGGAAACAGAGAGAGGGGGGTACACAGAGAGGCAGAGAGCTAGAGAGAGAGGTGGGAGAGAAGAAGAGAGATAGAAGGCAGGGTTCCATCTTTTAAAGGGTGTGAAGCTGTGGCAATGCAGCTGAAGATGTTGTCAGGACCCTGAGCAGGTCAGGGTACTGTCTGAGGACTGGCAAGCATATGTGACACACTCAGCCAGGTCTCCAAGGGATGGGCCAGGTGGGCCTGAATGCTAACACTGAACCTGAACTGTACCTCTTTCTCCCCAGGGTGTCATGCACACTAGGCCAGCCCTCAACACTGAACTGCATGCCACTAGGGTTTCACAGAGCAAGCCCTCACCGTTGATATGAACCTCTTCAGTCCTTAAGTATTCTTTTGGAACATGCTTTCTATAGAAATGCACTATATTTTAGCAAAGTTTAATTATACTTTGGGGTATTTTTTCCATAAAAGAAAGAGTTCTATGTTTAAATATGTCACTATGTACCCTAGAAACTTCACTTGAGATGCAATTATCCTAGAAGTCTTGAGTCCTTAGGTTACAGCTTTCCAGAGGTTCTAGAGGAAACCCTGTGTGCTGGATAGTTATATGCCAACTTGACACGAGCTAAAGTTATCTGAGAGGAGTAGACAGAAATGATCAAATTGAGGGCTGAAATCAATAAAACAGAAACAAAGGAAACAATACAAAAAATTAATGGTTCTTTGAGAAAATCAACAAGATAGACAAACCTTTATTCAAACTACCTAAAAGACAGAGAATATTCAAATTTACAAAATCAGAAATGAAAAGGGAGTCATAACAACAGACACTGAGGAAATCCAGAGAATCATTGGATCATACTTCAAAAACCTGTACTCCACAAAACTGGAAAATTTAAAGGAAATGACATTTTTTTCTTGATAAATATCACATACCAAAATTAAATCAAGACCAGATAATCAAATTAAATAGACTTATAACCCCCTATGAAAATAGAAACAGTCATCAAAAAGCCCAGGGCCAGATGGTTTCAGTGCAGTGCAAAATTAAATCAAGACCAGATAATCAAATTAAATAGACTTATAACCCCTATGAAAATAGAAATAGTCATAAAAAGCCCAGGGCCAGATGGTTTCAGTGCAGAATTCTACCAAAATTTCAAAGAAGCGCTAATGCCAATACTCTTCAAATTGTTCCACACAAAAGAATCAGGAGGGATCTTGCCAATCTCCTTTTACCAGGCCACAGCAGTATGGGGGTGGGGCGCTGATCCCCTGCCTAAGTAGTCCTCTCACTGCTCCTTCCTGCGGCTGGAGAGATCAGTGAGCAGCCTCTCTGACACACCTGAGGACCATCAGTACCAAGTGCTGTCTGTGTTTTCTTGGCAAGTTATGCCATGGCTGTGTCCTCCTCCTTCAGTCTCCTCACTCTGGAATCCACTCAGTACTTAGCAGCCTGTCTTGGGACCCATGAGTGGTGATGGGAGCTCGGCCTGGTCTGCAATCTTGCTCAAATATATAAAGGTTTTCATAGTAACCTCTCCAGCCATTGGCCCCCACACGACAGATAGAGGCTGCTCAGGCTCTGATCCATGGTGGAGTCATAAATGTGGACCCCTGAAGACAGTGCTGTGGGTCCCACCTTCCACTCTTGCTGCTGTGACTGTGGCTAGACTCCGTTACTGAAGCCAGAGGGCAGAGCTAGCCCCTAGCTAACCATAGAGGTTTTGGAGGACTGTGGACAGAGGAGACAGGAAGTAATAAGGCGGGGGTGGAAAGATCTTGACCCTTTTGGATGGAGGTAGGAAGCAACTGGGGGTTGCTCCCTGTTCTCTGATCTCTCAGGTTCTTACCTCTAATATTTGACTCCTGGTTTTATTGATAAAGATTAATTAAATTAATGCTCCACCTGGCATCCAACTTGGGGCATGAGCTCATCAGAAAGCCACTTGCTTTGTAGCGGCTCTATCCCTCTGGAGCTGCACATGGGAGCTGCCATCTGCCAGAGTTACTGTGCAGAAGGCTGCCTTTTCCTTTTCTTCCCTAAGACCCTCAGTGAGTCTGGGATTCTCCTGTTGCATTCTCTCAACAGCCATCTCCACAAGCCCTAAACTCCTCAGGCACCTGAGCTCCAAACGCCACCGGAGTTAGCCCCTCACTACCAGCCAGCTCTATCTTCAGGTGGCTCTGTGCTTTTGCTTCCCACCCATCACATGGGCTGCTTTCACACACTCCCCCATGTCCACTTTCAGATGGCTGGCTAGTTGGTTCCTTTTCCCTACATACTACAGGCACACCTTACAATTCTCCAGGGCAAACAGTTATAGAGAAATTTAATCAGACTTTAAAATATATGCTAGAAGGAATAATAAAGACTCCTAGAGATAGGTTACACAGTGCTTAACCTTACATTTTCTAAATACTAGTGAGAAAGGAATGACAACTGTGGAGAGACATTGGGCAATAGAAAAACTACTGCATTAAATCATCCTTTAAAGATGTATTGACCTCAGAATGAAAACCAGGATATGTGTTCTGTTGGGGAAGAGGTTTTACTTTTGTTTGCACAGGAGAAGAAAAGCTATGGATACCATCAAACTTGATAAAGATTTGATTTGAACAAGAGAGATCTCTTAATTAGAAGAGGTGACAGTTCATCAAGCAGCATGACCATCCAATCCAAACTAATTTATAAGACTAACAAATGTTTTTCATTTGATCAGATATAAATTACCAAAGGGGAAACTCCCCAAAGTTAGGGTTGGACAGGGTTTTGTTTTTGTCTTTCAGAGGAGAATGAAGTCATCCTGCCAAGTAATCTGAAGACCACTGGACAAATGAGACATCTGAAGAAAAGGGACGAATCATCCAGAGAAAAGTGTCCCGAGAAAAAGAGTAAATTGATCTATTGGTATATCATCTATTTCATAAATATTCCCAAATGTTTGTTTCTGCTGTTCTCTACAGCCATATAATGCAAATGGTCTTTTTGTAGTCTCAGGTCAATTAAAAATTAAAGCTGGCTTTGGAGTTGGAATATGGGTCTCTCCTTCTCTAAACCCAAACATGCTTTTTAAAAGGAAAATCCAAAATATCTGTCTCATGTCAGAAGAACCGCCTGATAAGAGACAGAAGAAAAATTAAAATTAAGGGACTATTCTATTGCCATTAATATCATAATCCTTTGGTTTTATTTTTGACTCTTTAAAACGTTAATTGTACAGGATTGTTTTGGCTATCCTGGGTTTTTGTTTTTCCATATGAAGTTGAGAATTGTTCTTTCAAAGTCTGTGAAGAATTGTGCTGGGATTTTGATGGGGAGTGGCATTGAATCTGTACATTGCTTTAGGTAAGATTGCCATTTTTACTGTGTTGATCCTGCCTATCAAGAGCATGGGAGATTTTTCCATTTTCTGTTATCTTCTTTAATTTCTTCCTTTAAAGACTTAAAGTTCTTGTCATACAGATCTTTCACTTGTTTGGTTAGTTACCCCAAGGTATTTTATGTTGTTTGTGGCTATTATGAAGGGTGATGTTTCTCTGATTTCTTTCTCTGTCCCATTTATCATCTATATACAGGAGGGCTACTTTTTTGTTGTTGTTGTTAATCTTGTATCCTGCCACTTTACTGAAAGTGTTCACTTTACTATAGGAGTTCCCTGGTAGAATTTTTGGGATCACTTATATAAACTATCATATTATCTGCAAATAGTGAAAGTTTTACTTCTTCTTTTCCAATTTGTATTCCCTTGATCTCCTTTTGTTGTCTTATTGCTCTAGCTACAACTTCAAGTACTATATTGAATAGATATGGAGAGAGTGGACAGCCTTGTCTCATTCCTGATTTTAGAGGAATTGAGTTTCTCTCCATTTAGTTTGGTGTTGGCTGTTGGATTGCTATATATTGCCTTTATTATGTTTAGGTGTGTTCCTTTTATCCCTATCTCCTGAGTAAATTGGGAGCATAGAGGGAGTGAGGTAAAAGAGAGAGAAGGGGAGGGGGAAAGGGATCAGGAAGGTCGAGTTTGGGGAAGGACAGAGAGGGAGAGCAAGGAAAGAGACACTTAAATAGAGGGAGCCATTATGGGGTTATGGAGAAACCTGGCCCTAGTGAAATTCCCAGGAATCCACAAGGATGACCCCAACTAAGAATCTAAGCAATAGTGGAGAGGCTACCTTAAATGCACTTCCCCTATAATGATATTGGTGACTACCTTAAATGCCATCCTAGAGCCTTCATCTGGTAGCTAATGGAAGCAGAAGCAGAGATTCACAGTTAAGCACTGAGCTGAACTCCTGGAGTCCAGTTGTAGCGAGGGAGGAGTGATGACCAAAGGGGTCAAGATCATGTTGGGGAAGCCCACAGACACAGCTGACCTGAGCCAAGTGGGAGCTCACAGACTCCAGACTGACAGCTGGGGAACCTGCATAAGACTGAACTAGACCCCCTGAACGTGGGTGTCAGTTGGGGGGCTTGGGCAGTCTTCAGGGCCTCTGGCAGTGGAACCAGTATTTATCCCTAGTGCATGAACTGGCTTTTTGGAGCCCATTCCCTATCGAGGGATACCTTGCTCTGCCTAGATACAGGCCGGGAGGGCCTCAGTCCTGCCACAAATGATGTGACAGGCTTTGATGATTCCCCCATGGGAGGCCTCACCTTCTCTGAGGAGTGGATGGGGGTGGGATGGGGGAAGTGGGAAGACAAGAAGGAGAGGGAACTGGGATTTGTATGTAAAATAAGATGGTATTTTATTTAAATTAAAACTTAATAAAATTAAAATATTGGAAAGATTTTTCCAATTTTCCTTTATGTCATTATGTTAATGGCCATAATTCTAGAAAAAGGCTTCATTTAGTTTCTTATATATGATTTCAGCCTTGAGTCTCTGTCAGGTAACTAGGAATTAAGTTTTTGTACTCTAGATGTACATAACAAATTATGAGCCTTTAACATCTTTTAGATCTGCTGCATATGACGTTCTGCAGTGAACCAAGACCATGCCTAACAGCAACCTTTGAAGTCTCCAAAAGGAGGATGGAGCCCCACAATGGCAATTCCACTGGGACTATGGTAAAGCCACTAAGCTGACAAACACCACCCAAAGATCAGCTTTGGACTACAGACTGCTCAGGACAATTTCAAGGTGGCTAGTTGAGATGGTCCAGCCTCACAGACTACTCCAGCCAGGACTTGAGACAAGCACTTCCCTATTGTGTTACAATAGGCAATCTGGAGTCCGTAAGGTCAAGCTATCTTTATTGAGATAAATGCCAGCCAAACACAAGCCAGAGCGCGCCCAGGGCAGCCGAGCAGCCAGGCCAGGGAGAAGGGGCTCCCATGTGCTCTGCAGCCCCTTAAGAGCCCCTGCCGTGTCATCCTGACCTCACCTTGACCACACTTTAACAGGCGTGGTCAGGCACACCTGTAGCCAGCCTCTAACAGGCCTGGCTTACTGTCCCCTACAATTCCCCTTTTAGTCTAAAAGAGGATTAAAACTTAACAGTGTAAATTATCCAAAATTAACAATCATAAAGGTGAAATACAAGCAATCTGCTATTGCACATCCTAACCATGTCTATTTCAGCAAAACCCTAAAGTCATCTGAAAGAGGTGTCCAAACCTGAACACCTCCTTCCAATCCCAACCCTAAACAATAGGAAAGTTATTCCTAACTAGGCTTTCACTACCTAATAGACAACGGGGGACGGGTCAAAGCAAAGCAGAGACCTTGAAATGCAGTGGTATCCTAGGTCCTTGTGTCACTCGGCTTCTGGGCTATGCTCAGCAGGCTCATAAGGAGCCTCCGGAAGCCGGAATGGGCCGTGGATTTCAGGGTGCCACTTATTGCATGACAATAGACGATCCGGAGTCCTTAAGGTCAAGATATCTTTATTGAGATAAATACCAGCCAAAGGCAAGCCAGAGTATGCCCAGGGCATCCAAGCAGTAAGGCCAGGGAGAAGGGGCTTCCCATGTGCTCTGCAGCCCCTGAAGAGCCCATGCCGTGTCATCCTGACCTCACATTGGTCAAGGCATGGTCAGGCACACCTGTAGCCAGCCTCTAACAGGCGTGGCTTACTGTCCCCTATACCTCCCCATTGCAGAGCCTTGACAACAAATGAAACAGCTAGCTCTTCCAGGACTTGACAATAATCCCAATTTTTTAGGGTTCCCTAAAGTTTCTGTGACCCCCCCCAGAGAATAGGAAATAATTTTAAGAACATGATGCCCACATTCCCAACAGGTGGGGTGGGCAGTTTTTGATCATTCAGTGGGTTATAGATATTTGTCATTGTTTAGGTGTTTAGCTGTTATTGGTAATGATAAGGAAAAAAAGCTGAACAAAGGAGATTAGATCTTGTTCTGAAAAGAAAAGGGAGATATAGAAATAGGATAAAAGGGTAGATTATTGAATCTACTTTTAAACCAAAAAAGTAACTACTATTCTTAAATATTTTTACATTTGTATGGATTTTATATAGTGATACAAATTTTAGGTTGTTTTTGTTATATTGGATATATGTTTCTACTCATTTAAAATATTTTTGTATATTGATACAAAATTAAGGTTAGTTTTGTTAGAACCTGCTGTACCTATATATCTACTCTTGCTTCAGGTATTGCACCTATACAGCTTACTTAACAATGTAATATAAATTTCTAGTCCTTGAAAGTTATTATCACAAACTATTTAGGATATTAAAGAAATTCAGGTTAGTAGTTAGTCACCTATTACAATCAAACTTGCAGTCATGTTAGGTATGTTTTCGAGGTCAAATAGAGATGTATTTTAGATAGGCAGGTGGTATTCAAACACTTCAGAAACCTACAGAATATGGCATTTAAGATGTTTTAATAGCATAAATTTCAGCCAGGCATTGGTGGTGCATGCCTTTAATCCCAGCACTCAGGAGGCAGGCAGATCTCTGTGAGTTCGAGGCTAGCCTGGTGTACAGAGTGAGTTCCAGGATAGGCTCCAAAGCAATACAGAGAAACCCTGTCTTGAAAAAAAAAAAAAAAAAAAAAACAAATCCATAAGTTTCTTTTTTATGACGAGACGTGACGTGTCTGCCCCTGACAGCACCAATCTACTTCAGAGAAAATGATGGGCATCGAAGAAACTCCATATGGAATTTACTTTCTTTGTAGCAAAAACTAGCCACTGGGCAAGAAACTTCCCTTGCCTCAACAGCTGACAGTATGCTTTCCAAACTGGAAAAGTAGGACACAAAAGAAAATAACTTCCAAACTTTTCAAGATAAGGCAGGACAGTCTTTCAAAAGTCCTGCTTCACAGAAATGTCTGTCGGATATTCTAGGCCTATAAACTGAAGATGGATGCCCCAACATTACAGGGGAACCTTGGGTGACTGTCCAGGCAGCCAGCTGTTTCTGTCATTTCTTAGTTTTGGAAGTTGCTTGCTCTGTACTTCCTGTTTACTCAGGTAATATTATTTCCTTCTCAGGTCTCTGATGGAGTTGAAGAGTCGATAGTTATAGTTTTTCTTGTTACCAAATTCAGAAAAGAAACTCACAAAAAGAGGTGTAAAATGTGTAACACTGAGAGACATAAAAAGATAGTTTTGGGTTAGTAATACAAGTTAGGATAGAAGATGAATTAGGTACAACACTTTGAACTCACCAACATAGGATAGATAATGGAGTATTTTCTCTGAATTTGTCAAATGCAAATGGAATAGACATTGTTAATGTAATTCTTGCCTATATATATATATATATATATATATATATATATATGTAGTTATTTTACTTATTGTATATATTTTTACTATGTTAGTTAAAACCTTCTATTTTTATTTAGACAAAAGGAGGAAATGTATAATATCTTGATTGTGTTGTGACAAATAAAGCTTGTTTGGAATCAGAGGGCAGAGCTAGCCCCTAACCATAGAGGTTTTGGAGGACTGTAGACAGAGGAGACAGGAAGTAGTAAGGCAGGGTGGAGAGATCCTGGCCCTTTTGGATGGAGGTAGAAAGCAACTGGAGGCTGCTCCCTGTTCTCTGATCTCTCAGGTTCTTACCCCAATATTTGACTCCCAAGTTTTTATTGATAAAGATTAATGAGATTAATTCTCTACACCTGTTCCTACACTTTACTGTCCACTCCTGGCTTTGAGGGCCCTTTCAGATGGGTGAGCTAAAGGATATTCCTCTGATCTTCCTGAGCGTGGTCCTTCTGGAGAAAATAGTTGGCAAACACTCCCAACGCCCCCTACACACACACACACACACACGCACACGCACACGCACATGCACACACACACACACACACTTCACCCAATCCTCAGATCATGGAACTGGGAGTAAAGGCCCATCTTCTTGTGCAGCCTGTGTCCCATTTCCTAAAGGACACACAGTGTGGGAAGCGGTCACACAGTGGCCCTTGGAGTCCCGCTGGCTATATCTGTAGACGCCTGGACTCAACAGTGGAGCTTCTGGGAAACATGGATTGTGGCTTTTTGTCACAGTGGTCCAGCCAGACCCTGGGCTGGCCCAAATCCTCACCCTGACCTTCCATGTGCCTTTCTGCCTGTTCAGTGCAAACCTTGGTAGGTTCTGGTGATTTTTACATGGTCATAAATCCATCCCGTGTTGGCTTCGCATGCATACTAGGGAGCTTCACAGCTGATGGGCTTTCGTCTCTGGGTAGCTGTGCAGAAGACCCAGTGTTTCCCGATTCCCCGGTGTTTTCACATGAAAACTATGATAGTGGAGGCTGACAAGGAGAAAGGGCATGGCCAGGAAGAAAGACCGAGGAGGTATGGCAGGTCAGTATAATACGGAGGGTCCATGAAGACCGAGGCTGTCTCTCAGAAGAATGAGAAGAACTGGGGCTTCTTCGGCCTAGCAAAGGGATCTGGGTTGCAAAGAGCCCAGAGACCCCACACACTTTCTCTGTAGAGGTGAGCGACAAGGCCCTGAAACAGGGGTGTGGAGATGAGCAGGAGTTGAGTTCTGAGGGCAGGACACCCCAGCACCAGCACCAGCAGGACCCAAGCTCCCCACTGACCTTTTAACTCCGGCCCTTTCCCAGGCCATGCTGTCAATTCCACCTCCCTTGTACATGTAGAAACCTATATCACAAGTTCCAAGGACTAGGACATGGGGACCAGAAAAGAATTCTCTGTCTCTTTTAGTCAATTTCTTGCTGATAAACCACCTGTGGTTCTTCTCCATTCCCTCTTTCTTGCATAAATGAATTTTGTACAGTATATTGTGTCTCCCCAGTAGCCCTGTTCCTGGGCGAGAGCTTCACATTCCTGCACTGCTCTCTGTGGGGACAGTGGCCTGTGATTCTGGGGCTCAAAGGAATTGCAGCAAGCTGCCTTACACACCAGGTCAAATGTCAGCAGTCACCCTTGGGCTTTTCTTTGCACACCTCAGTACTGTGTAACGGGGCCGATTGCATAGAGGCAGGTTCCGTTCTGTGAATGCATTTGTTCTGTGTTCAGTGTTGGATGTTTTTATTCTGAAGAAGTCACTTGCTACTTTAAACTTTGGTCTGCAAAATAAAAGACATCAGGGGTGAGTAGCCTAAGTGCAGCCTAGAAAGTTACAAAGCAGCCACTCCCCTGCTCTTCTTGTCCTCACTTTGGGCCGAGTTAACACATACTGTCATACCATCTGTCTTAGCTTGTGTCAGTGTTGCCTTAGAACTTCCCCAGAAGGCACCACAGGGACATTGCTACCAGAGGTCTTCTGTGGAAGCACAGGTATCGGGGGTCTTTAATAACTAACAGACAGCTGGGTTAATGTAAAACCCATGGGCTTCAAACAAGAACCTGCAGGCTCCTGTCCCCACTCCCAACAAAACACAACCAGAGAAGACTCAGCCCACCCAAGGTTTCCTATTGCTACAGATGAGGTATACCTCATCCCTGACTGTGACAACCTCAGGTCCCCCCCAAGTGAGTGAGGCTGGGGTCTCCTCGAAGCAGTGGGTCATCACCCTGACCTGATCTTGATTCCCAGAACCATAAAACCCAATAATAACAATAAACAAAGGAAGAAAGAGTGTTTCAGTGGTCTCAATGTCCTTTTCATCTTCTGCCAATTCTCAGAGGAAAGTCCAGGGAAGCCGGCAGATGCCATAGTAGGACAGATGGAGGGAATGGACAAACACCATTGTTTTAGGCAGCAAATGTACAGATTCCTCTGCTGCCAAATTGGCAAGGGACCCTGAAATGCTGCCTTCACCCCATCCAGCCCAGCACCAAGACAGGGAAAGATAGCTGGCATTTTGGAGCATCAAGAATGCATTTGGAGTGTGTCTAAGGCCAAAAGTGCTGCAGTGACTCCCCGAGCCCTTCTGCTCTATCCAAGGGTGTCCCCTCCACCTGACGCCTCCAATGCCCAGCATGAAGTGCAGGAGAGGTACAGGAGAAAGCAGGGCTCCTGGAATCCACTGAAGTGGCTGCCTCTGGGTGTTCCATGTCTGAGACGAAGTATGGCTCTCCTGCCCATCCTTCCCTCTCCGAGCTACATCTCTCCTAGCCCTTGGACCCATCACCTCACTACATTTATCAAGAGAGAGAGGTGGCTTGCACCCCTTCACTAGGATAGCATCACAGGGCCAACTCTGTCCTTGCCTGTTGCTTATCCCTTCCTGTCAAAGCCCATCTTGGGACCTTATAATGAGGAAGGAGGAGGAATCAGGCTCTGCATCCCAGAGCCTTGGCTGCAGCAGCCCTACCAGATTTGCCTCCCACACTGCCCAAAGCCTTCAAAACAGAGCCTTCCGTTCCTGAATGAACTTTTCTGCTTTTTCCTCTCAGAGAACTCCTTTCTCTTGGAGTATTAGTGTCCCTCTCCCCTCTTGCGAATCACTGCCTCTGCCCTGAGTTCCAGCCTATTGATGTCTGTAGGCTTGGCTTACTCCCCAGACAGCATGAGAAGTTAGGATCTCCTAGTGGACCTTAGGCTGCCTTCCCAGTCTCTCCTCCTGGGGTTTCCTGCAGACTCAAGCTCCTTTGGCCCTGTTCAGGTCCCTCTCATACACACACACTGCGGCAGCCCCACTTCAGGCATGACTGTCTTCCCACTGCCTACAGGGAGCGTATGCCACTTCATAACAACTGTGAAGTTTCTCCTTAGCCTTGGAGACACAGCCTCACCCACAAGTGAGGTCCTAACAGAAAGCTGCATGGAGCTCTACCTCCAACTGCCTCTTCAGTTTTGGGTCTGGCAGCTCTCACTCCAGCTCTGGCCCTATCTCTATCCCAGGCAGCACAACCCAAGTATGACTTGAGTTTGTTACTCATACATGCCACCTCAGTTACCCATGGCAGCACCTAGCTACCCTTTGCTATCTCCCCTCCAGTAACCTCACACCCGTTGCTTCTGTCTCTACAGCTGCCAACTGAATGCTCAGTGTGTGGCCCAGCCATGGTCAGTGTAGCTGAACACTGACCTCTGCAGGCCTGAGCTGCCAACCGCATGCTCAGTGTGTGGCCCAGCAATGACCTGTGTGGCTGAATACTGCCCTAGGCATGCCTGGCTGCCTTGAGGTTGGCAGTTTTAGGAGTACCAGTGGGCTTGGATGGAGAGGGATGGCCCCATGGTCTGAGCTCAATGTTTGGATCACCAAGTATCACAACAGAATTGACAATGACAATTGAGCACCATGCACGCTGCTGGAGGAAAGTTGACGTTATAATACCTGAGTCATGATCAGGGGATCCTTCCTACACTAAAACTAGGCCCATGTTTGGAGCCAATGTTGCCCTGTCTTTTAGTTCCCAACCCCTCCCTCACAGAAACCCCTACTTTCTATTCCAGGGCCCAGATTATAGCGCGTAAAGCTGCTTCCAGGCACAAGTCTATGTAAAACCTTAAACCCTAACCACTGTTTCCTGGGTGAGGATAGACAGGAGAGCCCTAGCCTCAAAGACCCTTGTCTAGAACACTGCCGTCCACAGAGACCATCTTCTTCTGTGTCAGGGCCTACTCCTGCAGAGGACATGAAGAGAGTGCCTGTCTAAGAAAAAAGCAACCTGGGGGAAGCAGCTACCGAGCACTTCCTCTCTGCCTTGTGTCTCATTTTGATGCGGACACAAGTACTGCCCTGAGCTCTGCCACCCTGGCACAGAAAAAAGACTTGAGTCCAAAATCAGCACAATGGGCCCCAAGGCTGCTGCCCTGACCCCACCCGGCCACAACAGCAGTGGGAACACATGGTGGGAGACGTGGAGAGTCAACGCTCTTAGCCATTTGTGCTGCTCCTGTGTGCCCAGCACTGAGCAAGGCCCTAGGAGTGAGGCACGGGGGCGGGGGGGGGGCGGGGAGACACGACACCTCCCTGCACTGGAGCAGCCCATTGAGAGTCACAGCCCGCATGCATGGAGAACGTAATCATACCTGGGACCACCCTTAATTCCCACCACAACCCAGTGCTCCATGCTCTTACTACCACAAGCCCACTCTAGGCCCATTGAGGGGAAGTCACACAGCTGGTCATTGTCAGGGCTGAGAATCATGGCATTTTTCTTTGAAATTTACCATTAGGGACCGACTTTCTGAGGACAAAATGGCGTGTTTCGTCTGCAAGCATGTTCGGCCTGCTAATTAGATGTGAGCTACATGGTCACTCTTTTTCACTGCTCTGACTCTATTGCCAGCATTTCCTGAGACATCTGTATATACCAGTGTACAGGTGTGTCTTCTAGCCAATCTTCAGTTTTTGACTCATGTTGAGTGCATTGAAATGTTGTTCAAGCACCGTTCTGTCTGCAGTTGTTGAAGCTCCAGCTTTCACTTTGTCCTGATGGTTGCATGCTCCCCTCCTCCGTCCCCTTGTGGACTGGCTCTCCATGGTCATCTTTTGTATAATGTGTAACACTGGGGTAGCATAGAGCTTACACACTCTACCATTTTTCTTACTCTTAACTTGCAACTTAACAACCTTGCTCTTGCCTTGCTGCAGAGTGAGGACATGGCCCAGCCAGCCCTGTTCTCTCTCACTCAAGCACTGCTGCCTCTATCTGCTTCCAACACCTCCTGTTTAGAGACAGTGTGGTCTTATTCGGCAACTATTTCTCTAGTGTCTCCCTCTTCACTGGTGTCTATTGGACCTTCTGAAGTGCCAAATTTTCATCCTTAAGCCATCCTCCTTCCTTCCCCTGAGTCGCCTAGTTTCTTCTGACATCATCTTTGTTTTCATCTTTGTTTTCACTGTTTGCTGTCATTCAAATCTGAGGTGTCTACCAAAGACCCCTGTGTTGAAGGCTTGGTCCCCAGAGTGTTGCCATTGTTGGGGAGTGTAGGGAGGGACCAGAAAGGGGTGGGCCTTCCTTCTGCTTTCTGCTGCCCAGCTGCCCTAAGTGAGCAGCTCTGATCTGATGCTCTCTGATGTCATGTGCTGCTTTGTCACAGTCATGAGCCAGTCTGCCACTGACCAGACTGTAAGCCAAAATAGACCTCTCCTTCTGAGGTCACTGTCTCAGGAACTTGGTCGTTGTGATAGAAACCTAACACTTTTGTTTTGAATAAAAGCGGGTCTGTTATCCTACACATACTATCTTGGGCATGAAGGGTGTTGTCCCAGTTTCTTTGGTTCAAGACTAATATATAATTTTCCACTTGGCTTTTCTTGAGGTATGCCTTCATGTATCTGCAACCACATTTTTTATGTTTATAATCTGTGGCTTTTATCTTGTCTCTTAAAGCTGAGGGATCTCTTCTCTTACCTAAGAAATGCTCAGGTTTTTGTAGGTTTTTTGTTTGTTTGTTTGTTTGGTTTGGTTTTTGGTTTTTGAAGACAGACTTTCTCTGTGTAGCTCTGACTGTCCTGGAACTTGCTCTGTAGACCAGGCTGGCCTTGAACTCATAGATCCTCCCACCTCTATAGCCCAAGTGTTGGGATTAAAAAGTGTGTGCCACCACCACTGGCCCCTGATCATGTTTTTAGCAGGATCTCTGGTATTATTGAAACACTTTGAGTAATAGGACAGTTATATTACCCAAAACCCTTTGGGGACTACTTTGAAGCATGAACATACAAGAGTTTCTGAGGATCTTATCCCTAAGGTGTGTAAGAATTCACAGAAATCAAACGCAGTGCAGGTGATGAGGTCGGTGCCAGAGCATGGTTGTCTGTTTTGTTCTTTTAAGAGTTTCTCTCTCTCTCTCTCTCTCTCTCTCTCTCTCTCTCTCTCTCTCTCTGTGTGTGTGTGTGTGTGTGTGTGTGTGTGTGTGTGTGTGTGTTTTCTGAGGTAGGAGAAAATCTCAATGTTGTTTTGATTTGCTGGTGAGATTGACCATTTTTTTCATATATTTGTTGGCCATGTGTATTTCTTTGTTTGCAAATTTTGTTCATTTCATTAACCAAGTTACTGATTAGGTTGACTTCATTGCTTAGCTTTTTGTTTTGTTTTGTTTTGTTTTTTTTATTTTATGTATATGACTGTGGTTGTTCTTTGCTGCAGCTTCAGGCGATGAAACAAGATCCACCAAACTCAACAAACCCACATGGAGTTTATTGGGAAAGGGGTGAAGGGAGGGGTAGGTGTTAACCACTAGGGAGCAGAAATGGAAAGAGAGAGAGAGAGAACAGGCAGAGGCACTTGCTTATAAAGGGAGAGGGAGTGGTTTAGAACGAGGCTCAGCAGTTGGGGCTGTGGAAACTGGAGTGAGTCTTGGAGCTGCTGCTGGCCCAACTCCGCACTGCCCCAGTTCCACCTGGTTTCTGCTTGCAGAGTGCTAATGCATGAAATATGCAGCCACGCAACCTTTGGCAGCCTTTGAGCTGTCAGCGAGGAGTGATCACCTACCTGTCAAAGATGGATCCAGGGCAAGGGAAGGTAGCAGGGAGAGAGCCAGAGGATTAGAGAGGCCAGGAAAGGTTCCCTAGGGAGAAGGCACAGGCTCAGGAGAGGACTGGGGAGGAATGACAGGCGGCTGCTGAGGAGAAACCACTGGGGCGGGAGAAGGCGAGGAGGAGTCAGGAGCAGGAACAGGGCCAGGTCGCCCAGGACCCGGGGAGAGGGAGAAGCCAGGGTATCAACAACTGTTTTGCCAGAATGTTATGTATGTGCATCACATGACTACCTGGTGGCCACAGGAGGGTGTCAGAGCCCAAAGTGGGTGTTAGATTTTTCTGGAACTGAATTATAGATGATTGTAAACACCAAGTAAGTCTAGGAACCTAACCTAGGTCCTCTGCAAGAGCAACAAATACTGTTTAACCATTTCTCCAGGCTTGGTTGTTCATTGTTTTGAGTTCTTTGATATCTATGTTTTCCAGCTAGTAATCCTCTGTCAGAGGTTCAGCTTGCAAAATGTTTCTCCCATTCTATGGACTGCCTCTTCATTCCATGGCTTCATTTGCTGAACTGACACCTTTGAATTTCGTAAGATACCATTTGTCAGCTGTTGGCCTTGTTTCTGAGTAGCTGAAGTCCTGTTGAAAAGTCCTTTTCTTCACATCTGGAAATACCTTCCCTACTTTTTTCTGTATCCTTTACAGGGCGTCAAAATTTACATTAAGGTCTTTGTTCCATCTGGAGTTGATTTTGTATAGGGTGAGAAGTGTGTGGTGATGGTGGTGGTGGTGGTGGTGGTGGTGGTGTTTTGAAACAGGGTTTCTTTATGTAGCCCTAGTTAGCCTGGAATGCACAGAGACCTCACTGCCTATGTCTCCCAAGTGCTAGAATTAAAGGCATGCACTACTATGCCTGGCTTCTATTTTTCCCTACTTAAATTATGAACAATGGAAGTTTGACCCACATTGTTCCAGAGAATTCCCCAGCCTGACATCAAGCGGTCCATTTCCCACTAGTAGGGGTAACTGCAGTAAAACTGTGGCACCAGCCACTGGCCTGAGATTCAGTTCTACAAGCTGAAGGTAAAGTCCTTTGCAAGACCAACTTCATGTCAGTCAGCTGCTCAGTTCATGACTCTCTGACCCACCCAAGCTTTCAGACAGGCTGTGTATTTCAATGCCCCTAAAAGGATCAATACAAGTGGCTCCTAAATCAAAGTGACTTCTAAATCTAGGTGATTCTCTTGCTCTGTTTTCTAAACAAATCTTAATTAGATGGAAAGTACCATGACTGCTCAGTGAGTTTTCTGGACAAACTATTTGCAAAGGACAAACACGGAACCCAGCAACCACATCACAGAATAAAATAGACCTCATGTTTTTCACATCTCTGTGAACATTGACCAACTTGAAAAGCCATATCTGCAACCATCATGTAATTTCCCACCCAAGCGGCCACATTTGCACAAACCCCCAGCCCCCACCCCCTTTCCCTGGACTCCCACCCTTAAAGAGCAGGGCTAGCACTTCATCTGGTACCTCAGTCTTCTTGTACCTGTTATGAGTAAATATGTCCTATTTCCATGCTACACTGGTGCACATCTTTGCCTCTCACAACTCTAGCCTAGGTTTGCACCTAACAGCTCCCCCATCTCCTCAGGTTTAACAATTTGTTAGAACCCCGGAAAACTCAGGTGTCCGGGGTCCCAGGCCACGACCACGGTCACCCCAATCACCAGGCAGATTCAAGAGCTTGCTGCAAACTGCATGAGGCTTTATTGTTTTTTAACGAGCTAACCCCATGTTAGCTCGGGTCTTTCACCCAACCCTCCATGGCAGATGGCTCGCAAAAGACAGCTCGAACTGGCTGCAGAGAGAGATCTTGTAGGGCAGCATAAGGGGAGTGTCTTGGGGTACGCAGAGGATTGGAGGGCTTGCCCTGTGTTGATTGGCCAACTGGTCGTTATGGCCCATAGGCCCTCCCAGGGTGGTTGCTATGCTCTGTACGTCATTGCTGTGCGCTTGTCCGTAAAGTACACCCAGGGTTGTAAAGCATAGCGCCACCAGCTAACTTCTGATTGGTTCCTTGTCACGAGGCAGGCACCTAACCTCTAGTGACTAAGACAAGGTCATAGCGAGCACGTGTTACTGTCATGGCTGCCGAAATGGGGGGCCGGTCCCTTCAAATTCACCAGAAATGACTGCACGTTAAGGAAAGCACTCTATCTGCAATGACAAAGGTCATGTGTGGGCAACATCCAGCTGTCACAACTTGCAGCTTTCCACCCTTTCCGAAAGTTTCTTAGGATCCTAGCTTATTAGTCATTACCACTGAATGAAAATAAGAAAAACAAAATTAAGTCTGTGATGGCTCCCAGGTATAGAGGAGGAGGTTGGTTTATTGTAGATAAAAGGGGAGCACAGCAGAGGCATCTGGAAGGATCCAGGCAAAACATGGCCTGCAGACTGAACCAGGCCTAAAGAGGCCAGAGGGTATGTGTATATGGGGGAGAGGAGGGCGAGAGAAAAGGGAGGGACACAAGAACCAAAAGACATCCAGGAGAGCAGCTAGCCGTTAGTCAAGAGCCCAAGAGACCATGTGTCCAAAATGGCTGGGTTATATAGGGGTGAGCAGCTGGGGAAGGGCAGTGAGTGAAGCTCAGGGACTGTAGGTTGAAGGTAGGGGGTGGGGCATGCCAGCCAAGAGGACTAATTACTGGGGACTGAGGGGGGCAGGGGCCAGAGTTTGCTTTGATATGTTAAATAGGCATTTCCTGTAGCTGTTGAGACCTAGCAGCTGCCTAGAATGTTTCAGGGAGGCTGACCTTCACTGGTGTTTCATCACATAGGTGTCGTCCATGGGTAGTACAGTTCTGGCCACATGACCGAACCCAGTCCCTGCCTCTGTTCATCAAGTAATGGGGCAAGGCTGGCCTTGATTGATCACGTCCGGTCCCAACAATGGCACAGATATGGTGGACAGTTCACAGATGGAAGCAAGCCGGACTCCCAGGCTTGTTGAAGGTAAGAAATGTTCCCACATACATAATCACCAAAGGGAATGGTAAGTTACAGATACACCATTAGCATGAGATAAAACAAGTGAGGGTGGAGAAGTCCAGGTCAGAATATTGTGTCAAGAATTTACAGAAACGTGGGATTTATGTACCTTTGGCCAAGTACTAGGCTTGACAGGGCTATCGCAGATTGAGCAATTTCCAAGATTATCAGCCATTGTGCTAGGGGTGTCATTCATGTCTCAGAGCACACTGGCAAGTGTCAATCCAGATGTTTCTTAATCAGTCTCTCAAAATCCGAACACATCAGGCCTAACTGGAACTACAGGATTCCAATATAGGCAGGAAATTCACAGCAGCAGCCATGGCCCAGCCAAAGAAAGACAAATATAGCTTAAGTTGTCTGTGACTATCGAGAACATCAACCAGGAACAATGACAAGAAGATAGGAAAGAGGGCCAGGTCTACTAGTCGAGCAGCAGTCAATACAAGGGACTCGCCCTGACACAACTCCTATTGGCAGTAGCAGTAGTGGTCCCAGTGGTCCTGGTGGCACAGAGCCATCATGTAAGCACAGAGCTTACCTTGTTTACCCTTTGTGCTGGTTTTTCTTGCTTGTCAACTTTTCCATGTCTGGAATGAGCTACAACCCAGAAATGGAGGGCACGCCTGTGATCTAGATTTTGAGGAAGGAAGACAGCACGCCTTTAATCCAGATCTTGAGGTGGGAAGGCACACTTTTAATCTGGGCCACACCTTCTGTGGGAGCCTCTCTATAAGGAAAATGGAAGAAGGAAGGTTCTTCACCTGTATGTCCTTGCCTTTCCATCACACCCATTCCTTCACTGGCATTGAGCCTACTTCTTCAGGATTCTTGCATATACAGAAGACCAGCCGAGACACCCAGCCTCGTCGTAAGACTGAGCAGCTACTAGATTCTTGAACTTTCCATTCACAGCTAGCCATTGTTGGACTGCAGCCTGTAAGTTAATCCAACAAATATATATATATATGGTACTATTAGGAGGTGTACCCTCATTGGAGGAAGACGTCACTATGGAGGTGGGCTTCTTATATACTCAAGTTTATGTCCAGTATGATTCACAGATGCTTCTGCTGCCTGTGGATCAAGATGTAGAACTCTCAGCCTCTCAGCTCCTTCTCCAGCGCCATGTCTGCCTGCACACTGACATAATGGCAATGGACTAAACCTCTGAAACTGTAAGCCAACCCCAATTTAATGTTTTCCTTTATAAGAGTTGCCGTGGTCATGGTGTCTCTTCACAGCAATAGAAACGCTAAGACCCCCCCCCCCTTCCCAAAAGCAGAAGGCCAGAGCAACTTGATGACAAAAGAGATACTGGAGTAGACAGTAAACTGCATTCTATTAAAGATCCTTGGATAAATATTGACAGCTTTTGTCTAGTGACATGAGTAGCCTCGCAAGATCTTGTGTATCTACGGTGAGAGGTGGAGAGAACCAGACACTCTATCTCAGAGGCCATTGATGCAGCATAAAGCAAGCCATTGCCCATAATTCTCTAAATGGAAGCCAAGGGACAGGATGTAATAGGAAGCCCATGCCTTCTTATCACGGACACAGAAGACTTACACACTGGTGGGAGAACTCCTGCTTGGTGACAAATGCCCACTTGCTTTATGAAACTGGGGAAATTTAGAAAAGCACCAACATCGATACCAAAGATTGGCAACTTGGAAATGCACCAAATTTTCTTGAATGGGATAGTCACAGATAAAATGTCTTTGCCCTTGTTCGAGACACTGTGTGCTTAGCATTTGTGAGCTTGGGTAGTCAATACTCAAGGAGAACAAACTACTGAAGACTTGATTTTCAAGATGAACAGAGTGATGCCCTGATAATCATCAATTCAGTGGTTCTCTTTTTATTCATTTCTATAAGTTTCATACAATTGTATGTAAATTCAATTAGAACAGATGAAGAGCTTAACAGATGAGAGAAATCTGTTGAAAAATATGAAAGTATTGCGAAGAGGGTTAAAAAAAAAGAATAGTTTAGATTAAGATGGATGGTGTAAAGCCAAGTCAAAAAAAAAGTCTTAATAAGTTAGACAAGGTTTGTAGAGGACGGGCCTTAAGGATGACACATGTTGGAAGATGAAAGGTTTTGAAATCCGTGAGGTTATGCTGATCTATTCTCGGTAACATTTGTAAGAATCAGATCAAAAGAACGGGGGTGAATATCTAATCAAGGTATAGTTTGCTAATTTTGTTAGGCCTTAACCATTAGGGAAACTGAGTCCTAATAAAACCAATATATATTTTAAACAATTTTGAGTTGTTTTATCTAAAAGTTACACAGAAGTCAACATTATATGACTGGGTATTCAGCATCAAAGCCTGGAAGCCTATGCCAATGAGAATAGGACAGTTGAAAGAGAATAGCCAATATTTTGGCCTCTGCCCTCCAAGGCCAGCAGGGACCCCCCCCCCAGAACAGCGGACGTCTCTGATAAGTCATCTGTCCTCTTGCCCAGAGAAGCCACACCATCTCCAGAGATTTGCCTCTAACCACTTGTGGCATGAATGAGAAATGCCCCATAGCCTCAGGCATTTGAATACTTGGTCCCTAGTTGGTGACATCATTTGGGGTGGTGTTGCTTTGCTGGAGAAAGTATGCCACTGAGGGCTTTAAGTAAGAAGCCTTGCCTGCTTGTAGCTCCACTCGCTCTGCTTCATGCTAATGGTAAATGATGAGAGCTTTCAGCTTCCTGCTGTGGCCACTACTGCGTCCTACCTGCCACCATGCTGTCCCCACCATCATGGACTCCAGCCCTCTGGAACTGTAAGCCAAATAAACTCTTACTTCTGTGATTTGTCCTGGCCATGATGTTTTATGACAGCAACAGAAAAGTAGCTAATTGCACTCATACACACCTTGTGAGAAGGTCACGGGGACCTCAGGCTATGTGTGTTGTGCACAAAAGTTTTCATTGTGTGTGGATTTACACCATTGCTGAAAAGGTGGCTATGTAGGACGGTCAATAAGAAAACAGACCTCAGGTGAGAGGCCTCCTGACCCGATGGTGGGATAATCCCACCTGTGGTGGGATAATCTTTTTGTACACTGCAATATGTCTTTGCCAAGACACCTTCTGATTGGTTTAATAAAGAGCTGAATAGTCAATAGCTAGGCAGGATTTCCAGGGGTAGAGAGGAAGAGGAGGAGAGGCTCGGATTTCACCAGCAGACTCGGAGCAAGGCAGACTTGCCATATGAGAGGTGACCGAGCCACATGGGAGAATGTAGATTAAAAATATGGGGTAAGTAAGTTATAAGAGCTAGTTGTAAGCAAGCCTAAGCTAAAGTCCAACTTTCATATTAAAGTCTCTGTGTCATTTTGGGGGAGCTGGCAGTCCCACAAAAGAAAGTCCAACTACATTTAAGAAAGTTTGTAAAGTAGGAACCTTGCAAAGCATCCAGGTAGACTTGACAAAAAATACCTTAGGTAGAAAATGTACACTATTTACCGATGATAGTGAACCACCTCCTTGGGTGGAGACAGGCCGCCCCTTCCAGATGTTGCTGTCGGTAATGCAACTGTGGTTATCTTAGAACCAGTTGTGCTATGGTTGGCTTAATAGAAAAAGGAAATGGGGCCCACTTCATCTCCCATTGTACTCCTTGGGCACCCTCCCTCCTCAGGCAAAGCCAAAAGGAAGCAGCAGACCCTTAGACACTACACTGCCTTGGATCAGATATTTGCCTTTAACACAGCTTAGAACCCACACTGTCCCCCAAGAAGACACAGGGCTGTTCCCCTATGAAATGCTGTATGTATTGTCATGCCTGAAAAGGGCCATTGACCTTCCTGTTGGTGCTGGTTTCAATAAGAATGGCTCATATATTTGAATGCAGGGAGTGGAACTCTTTCAAAGGTTTGGAAGGATTAGGTGACCTTGTTGGAGGAAGTGTGTCACTGGGGGTGAGGGTGGGGCTTTGAGGTTTCAAAAGCCTATGCCAGGTCCAGTCTCTCTCTCTTTCCCTCCTGTTGTAGGATACCATGAGAAAGATACCATGCAACAGAGCTTTGGTGGAGGGGTTTTTATGAGGGGAAAGTGAATGGAAAAAGAGGGGAGGGAAGAGCAGAAACTGGCCTCTGGGGCAGGAGCAGCAGAAGAGAAGAGGCATGGAGAGAGAGAGAAGGGGGGGAGACAGAGAGACAGTCGGAGAAGCAGAGAGAGTGGGAGGAAGAAAGAGAGGAGGGAAGGGCTCTCATAAAAAGGGAACATAGTGAGCCGGGTGGTGGTGGCGCTCGCCTTTAATCCCAGCACCCGGGAGGCAGAGGCAGGCGGATCTCTGTGAGTTCGAGGCCAGCCTGGTCTCCAGATCGAGCGCCAGGATAGGCTACAAAGCTACACAGAGAAACCCTGTCTCGAAAAACCAAAAAAAAAAAAAAAAAAAAAAAAGGAACACAGTGAAATGTGCACAGGAGGTGCTCTTAGTGGCTAAAGCGGAGGGCGTATCCTGTCACAACCCCAAGGGCTGGCTAGTACAGATGCCTGAATACTAACACCTCTCTCTCACCGCTCCCCCTTCCATTACCCATCCTTCACCCTCCCCTCCCCTTTCCTCACCATCTTCCCCCTCCTCCCCTCTCTGTCAGCTTACTGGATCAGGGTGTAGCTCTTAGCTACTTCCCGGGTACCACGCCTGCCTACCACCATGGTCTCTGGCATGAGAATAATAGACTAAGCCTCTGAAACTGTAAGCCAGCCCAAAACTTTCTTTTATAAAAGTTGTCTTGGTCATGGTGTCCCTTCACAGCAGCAGAACAGTGACTAAGACACCATCACTGGCCTGGTGGTGGTGGTGGTGGCGGTGGCGGTGGTGGCGCACGCCCTTAATCCCAGCACTCGAGAGGCAGAGGCAGGTGGATCTATTGAGTTCAAGGCCAGCCTGGTCTACAGAGTCAGTGCCAGGATAGGCTCCAAAGCTACACAGAGAAACTCTGTCTGCGGAGAAGGGGGGAGGGGAAGGACGCCATCTATGAAATGCTGTATTGATTGCCATGCCTGGAAAGGGTCACCAACCTTCCCATCATGGGAACTAATGATCAGTTATATGTAGTCTCCTATCCTCTCCCTTTCTTTTGGGTTGCAAGCCTTCTCCCCCACACCCCACACTCCAATTGCCAGCCCATTCTTTCCAGCCCAGGGACCAAATGTTAGTAAAAAGCTAGAAGGAGACCTAATTGGAATGTACCAGGGAGGGGCTGTAAATCAGCAAAACCAAGGTTCAGACAGCTGCAAGAGTTTAGATGCATTACACACACATGTGCCCCCACACACACACACACAAGATGCTGACAATAAGACTCGGAGAAAATAGGCAATATTACATCAAGGAGACACTTTGAAATTAGGATTTAAAAATAACTGCTTTAATCTATTTGTTAGGGGAAATTTTATTGATTGCGTTACTTTAAAAAAAAAAAAAGGAAAAAAACCCTCCACTCTAACTAAATCTGAAACATATTTAATCTCATCCTGTAAACATTTTAAAAACCAGAGGTTCCTAGATGTGACAAAGCCGAACCAAGGCCAAGGCCAACCTCAGCTGTCTCATTGAAAAAGGGAGCTTCTGATTCCAGGGGAGTCATGTGACTTTGTTTATCCAGATTACGTCAGAGAGCTGAGTGGAGGTCCTGGTGAGTTTAAAGCTAAGACCCAAACAGCAGCAGAATTTAATTAGTAGTCTACCATAACTGAAAATGTAGAGCCCAACCAACGAAGAACTGTGAATTACATTAGAAACACGATAGCAGATCAGTGGATGCCTCCAGTCGGATGGTATGATGGTTTGATTGGGAATGGCCCCCATATGCTCATATTTGAATGCTTGGTCTCCAGTTGGGAACTGTTTGGGAAGGATGGTCTTGTTGAGGAGGTGTGTCAGAGGGGTGGGCTCTGAGGTTTCAAAAGACTCCGGTCATTCCCAGTGTGTGTCTCTCTGCCCGGTGGTTTTGGATGAAGATGTGGGCTCTCAGCTGTTCCTTTGTTCCTCCATGGACTCTAACCCTCTGAAACTGTAAGCCAATTAAATGCCTTCTTTCATAAATTGCCTTTGCCATGTGTGTTATCACAGCAAGAGAGAAGTAACTAAGACAAATAGCATGGGAAACAGACTAACTCTACATGCGATGCTAGCAGACAAGGAGCCTGCGTGGTGAGAGGCAGTCAGTGTTGTGCTTCCATTCTCTGGAACGGCTCCTCATCAGGGCACCATTTGGAGGGCTCTTCAGGAACTGTTTTATGCCATGAGCTATCTGAAAATACAGGTATGAGTGGCCCTTTTTCTAATCTTAAGGAATGATGGTTCAAAAAATAGAAAGTGGCCTTGACTTCCCTTGTTGTGGAACTAGGAGTCGTGGCTACAGCAGAATATTGTGCAATCCCATACGTACAATAATTAGTCCAACAACTATTTAAGTGGCAATTAACTAGCACAATTCCTACATCTTATCATATATGTTCCATACTTCAAACAGAAAAGTTAGACAATGTTAATTGAATTTAAAGAATGAAAATATACTGTAAAAAGGGGAAATTATGGGAATATAAACAAAATGTATTGCCTTTTCTATCAGAGGCTTAAGAGTCTTAAATTTCATTTTTTAAGAAATTGGTTTTACAAACACCATATGTAAAAATCCCTTCCTCAGTACTTTTCTAGGAACAAAATACTCTGCTTATAGTTAAACAGTCACGTAAGCGTGTGGCGCCAAGCCCTGAGCACTCAGAATGAGGCACGGGGCCGAAAGAATAATGTTTGCCTGCTTGATTTGACACGGCTACATATCCTTCAGCAGAAAACGTTTCTCTTGAAATACTTGGATTGTGTGGTGGCTTTCTTGAGACCCCAGGTCCATTTCTAATACTCTACTTCCTGGGAGAGATTCTGCATCAGGCGTTGAGTTACCCTCTGGGATGAGCTACTCGCAGGCCAGAGTCTGAAGGTGCGCATGCGCCTTGCTTCCTCCACTATTTTAATCATCTCGAAGGATTGTCTCTTCACTGGTGCTCCATAGCTGGCCTTGTCTGCATTCCCAATGCCTTTCCATGACCAGAAGAAGCCTCATCACTAATCCTTAGCCTACTTTTAGGGCAAGGCGTAAGAGGCAGGCCTTCCTCCAGTGGCTGTGAGCCCCAGGTGCTGCCACCTGCCACATCTAGGAGACAACTCCGGTCACAGCAATTTCATTCCAACTCTCTCCATGGAAAGTCGTCTGTCATTCTGTTCCCTTCAGATACCGTTCCTAGATGAGGCTCCCGTCTCCTTCACAGCTGTCACTGTTTTCGTGCCCTGCACAACATACACTTGTATGGAATGAAATGATCTAGGAGAAAAGTAGGCTGTACTGCAAGACAGGCAGGCAGAAGGAAACTCAGCTGTGGGAGAGGAGAGTAGCCACTCGCAGCACTGCCAGTCAGAACTCCTACAAATACATTCTAGGTTTGTAGGAGGATATGCTGGCCACGCCCACTTGAGGGCTGGCCCAGGTGAAGCTGTCCACGCCCATTTGGGGGCTGGAACAAGTGATGCTAACCACACACACTTGGGCGTGGTCAGAGTGACATAGCACGACCTTAAATATGAGGGTCGCAGGCATTCAGCTCTCTCTGTTCCCTCACAAGACTGACTCTGTCGCTTGAGTACTTTCCTAATAAACATCTTCTCATTAAACTAAAAAAAAAAAAATCTAATAGAACACTAAAAGAAATGCTCCATAAACAGATTGGGGGAACAACCTCCCCCCAAACATAGGTTACGTAATGCGTTATCAACACTAAACTTTCTTAATGCTAATGAGAAAAGACAAACAGCTGCAGAAAGACACTGGACTACAGAAAAAACTGCAAAACTGAACCAGCTGGTATACTTCAAAGATGTACTGATCTCTGTATGGAAACCAGGACATGTGTTACATTGGGGAAGGGGTTTCGCCTTTGTTTCCACAGAAGAAAAACTTTGGATACCATCAAAGTTAATCAAGATTCGAGTCGAAAAAGAAAAACCTCTCAATGAGGAGAAATGAGGAGAAATCTACCAAGGTATATCTCATCAACTGTATAGAATCCTCCCAAAGGAAAGGGAATTGTTTTGTTTTTATCTTCACAGGAAAACTCGTCTTCAGAAGTCAAAGGACACTGCATGGGTAGATACTTAAAGAAGAGGAGGTAGCTATAACATCAAACAAAACTCAAAAAATAAATCTACATTTATTTCTCTTTACTTCCTAGTCCCCATTCAATTAAACTAATGCTGGCTAAATTTAGAGTTGGATTTGGCTTTCCTCCTCTAAATCCAAGCATGTTGTTAAAATGAAATTCAGAGTTTCTGTATATATCAAGAAGCCAATTGACATAATACAGAATAAGAGAAAAATTGGGGACTGTCATTTGTCTTTTCTTGGCTCTTTCTCTCAAATTATACATTCTCTCATCATTGTTATTTTCCCATTGTTGCTTTTCCCGGTATGCATACATATACAAGCAAACATTTCTCTGCTAACATTTATGTTTGAGTCCCACACAGCCAATGAAGGCCCGCCTGACAGCAATCCCTGGACCCTCAGAAAAGAAAATAGGCCACACCTCCTCGAGTATACCGGATCCAACTTGCTTCATTTCATCTGACACTCTGGCCAGAACTTTGGGCACTGACTTCAATCAACACAAGAACTTCAATCAAAATAAGGACTTCAACCTGGACCTTCAGTCAAGCATCTCCCACCAGACACAGACTGGATTTAACCCATTTAGGACATTCACTACACTAACATTTTTTCCCACAGGAACCCATGAGGCCATCGTCGTCCCAATTCAGCAGGGAGTAGCATGGAGAATACTATGCCCACTTTCCCCACTGTTGACACCTATTTAGGGCTAGTTTCCTATTGTTTAAGATTGGGTTTGGAAGGAGGTGTTCAAGCTTGGACATCTCTTTCAGATAATTTTAAGGTTTAGTTGGAAGAGTTATAGTTAAGATGTGGCATTAGTAGACTATTATAACTTCTTATAATTCACCCTTATGATTGTTAATGATAATTTACACTGTTAAGTTTTAATCCTCTTTTAGACTACAAGGGGAATTGTGGAGGAAATGCTGGCCACACCCACTTGGGGACTGACACAAGTGATGCTGACCACACACACTTGGGCGTGGTCAGAGTGACATAGCAAGACCTTAAATATGAAGGTCACATGCATGCATCTCTCTCTGTTCCCTCACCCGCCTGGTTGTACAAGACTGACTCTGTCGCTTGAGTACTTTCCTAATAAACATCTGCTCATCAAACTAGCTCTGACTCCATTGCCATCCACATTAATTGCTTTTCACTTTATAGGTTGCTTTGGAGGGTCCTCCTAAGAATGCATGTCAAGATGTTTATGGAAATGCAAATATAAAATGAAGCAAGTGCTGGTCTGAGGGTCTCTTAGATGGTGGAGAAGCAAGTGCTGGTCTGAGGGTCTCTCAGATGGTGAAGAAAGTTGTGCCCTAATGGAATTGGATTGCTTTGTTGGTACCAATATTTTCCCACCACAAGAACAAAAGGAATCTAGGCAAGATAGAAAGAGAAAATCATGGGGACACAGGACAGAGAGAGACCCTCGCTGTGGAGTCTGGTTGAAGCTCCTCTTCAGGTGAGAAGTAGGAATCCCAGCACAAATAACATTTGCTGTGTAGGCTCCCAACAAGAATTCACATCCCTTTCGTACATAGGTGCTTTATGTTAAAGTAACAACTATGGGCTCAAGAACTTGAGAAGGGCCTCTCTTCTTCCCAGACATTTACTGAGACTCTCAGACTGCTACTTTAGTTTAGAGTGAAAATAACCAGCTGGGCATTGGTGGTCCACACCTTCAATCCCAGCACCCGGGAGGCAGAGGCAGGCAGATCTCTGTGAGTTCAAGGCCAGCCTGGTCTCCAGAGCGAGTGCCAGGATAGGCTCCAAAGCCGCACAGAGAAACCCTGTCTCAAAAAACAAAACAAAAAAAAAAAAAAAAAAAAGAAAAGAAAGAAAGAAAAGAATGAAAATAACCTGCTTCCTGCATCCCTGTGGTCTAGACTTTAACATTATCAACTGTAATCCTGTCAGGGATCCTCAGGAACCACCCTGGACTCCCATTTAAATCCTTAGCCACCCTTTGATGACAACTTCAAACCCCACCAAAGTCCTCCATACAGCTATTGCAAGACGACAACATGGATTCGAATCCCAGATGCCCACACCTGTGCTCTTAGATGTGTCTCAGGGACCATCATCCTTTTCTCTTAGCCCTCAGTCTTTATTAAGCCTGGGCTCTACTTCATAATGGCTAGTCCTGATATTCCTTTCTGAATCAAAGCCACAGGCTCGTTTAGCTTGAGCCAAGGCCCCCAAAGATTAGGGGACCTCCTTATCTGTTGTCAGTGGCACAGCGGGGCTGTGCCTTTTCCTGTGTCCCCCATAGTGCTGACAGGGCTGCTTGACTGAATGACATGCTGTTCCCAATCATGTTTTTTACTGTCAACTTGCCCTGAGCCCCACTTTCTGTAATTTTCCCCAGTGCTTGAAGGATCTGATTTAACTAAATGCCTAAAATGACAGCTACAAAACTGAGGGCCCTGGGAAGGCAGAGGCAGCTGGACAGTGTATTTTGGAAGGAAGGCAAGCTTGGGGCTGAGACTGGACCTAAGGAGGAGAGACATGTAAAGCGTGGAAGTTATGTAACAGCCAGGTGGGTGGAGATCACCACCTGAGTCTAGCCATGGCCATTTTATCTCTGCAGCCCTTCCGCATGGTAATGAGCAGGACACAGGGGCCATGGCTGAAATCTCTGCACAGTGTGAGCATCTTCTGAGGTGGCCATGAAGATGTGGTTACTCTCCTGTCCCATTTCTTCTTCAGCTACTATGGTGTGTCAGGCAATCTCCTCTGTGGAATCTGCTGGGGGGGCAGGATAGGAGTCAGGTTTATATTCCTCAGACCTAGGCTACAAAAACAGATACTGAAGGACAGGACAGTGTCAGACCAGACAGAGATGCTCCAAGGCCTGCTTTTCCTGAAGCCACAACATGGTCCAGCCACTATTTCTCTCCTGCTCTTAGAAGCTGCCTGTAAGCAGCCTTTGTGCTGAAACTGCTAACCAACCAATGGTTGTCCTGCCCAGGGCCACAGTTGCAGAGCATGCTGGTTGCAGGGAAGGTAGGTGCCGCGGGGCCCGGTGCAGGACACATCATACAGTGATGGCTCTGGCTTCCCAGTAGTCCTTGATGTTCCCTGTGTGGCCCTGAGGATGCCATCTTGACAGCATCTCTCTATGAAGTATGTTAAGATTGTCAGTCCCAAACTCTATGTTCTGTTCACTGATAGAGGGATCTTGGTCCTAGTTGTTACTGTAGTGCAGGCTCTGTGCCCTCCTCGGTGTGTTCAGCCCTGCACAGCTTGCTCCCATGAGTGTCTGATGAATATTCTCCTTGGCTGGGCTGCCCCTCAGGTATGGGAAAGTTCACTCCTCACTCTGTCCAGGGTGCTGGGTCACACCTGTGCATATGCCTGCCCAGGCTCTACAGGTGGGATCCCACTCACTGCCTTCCATTTCCCACTACTCTGGCATGTTGATGGTTCTCCCATCCCCTGTACATTCCCTGCTGGGCTTCCTCTGGGCCTAGATGTGGCCTTCATTCCGTCCACACCCCAGGGCCTCCACAGACTGCACATACCCAGAGAACACTCATAGATGAGTGACCCCACCCAGGAGCCACCTCTCACAAGGGAAGCCCCAGGACAGAAAGTCCTGCCCTCCTCATCCTTGGACTCCAGAGGCCATTGCATGAATGTGCTTTAATGAGTAATGTGTTTCTTTAAGCATTAAATGGAATCTAATCCTTTAGCCACACTTGTCCCATCTCAAATGTCCCATGGAGCTGCATGCCACTAATGATCCAGAAAGCCTGCTCTGCTTGGGGCACCTGCTGGCGTCTCTTGACTCAACTTCTGCCACAGCATGCTTTCCAAGCTCAGCTAATGTGAAGCATGCCTGTCACAGTGGAACATCGGGGTGCTGTGACTGGAGTCGGAGCTATAAATGACCCAGTGGTGATGAGGGAGTGAGGTTTGCACGGGCTTGCTTTGGCTCCCCCTCATCTTAAAGTCTGTGGCTGTTCACAGTATCTTGTTAAAGACCTCTGACTGGACAGACTCAAGAGAGTGTGAACCAAAGAGTCCTCAGGAAGGAGCCAGGGTGCTGTGAGAGCCTAACCAGTACAGGCGGGGGAGCACCAGTCGCTACTAACTTTAGCGCTTCTGTGTGTGAGTCTAACAATGAGCTTCATGGAGCCCTGCAACTCCAGGATGATAAAGGAGGCTCTCTCTCGGCAGGGAAACTCAAGCTACACCCAGGGGAAGACAGTGTCAGCTCTACCCACTGCCTCCAAGACTGAGCATGTTGGGAAGATACAGGGAATGAAGGAGTTTGCTTGTCATCTGCATATTCTAATGGCCTCTGGCATGGAGTGTGCTGGCACTGGCTGTGCAGTCATCTTTCCTTGCTCTGGTTTTTAAAGGTGGTATTCCTGTGAGGCCATTATCTTTCCTCCCTTTGCCTTGAGCTGTGCTGGTAGATCCCCCTGGGAACTCTGCACAAGATACCCACAACTGGGTTTGGGGTATTGACCCATGAGAGGAGTCTGCTGGGACAGGATTTGCTCACAGGCACAAACTTGGAGCTGCTGAAAACATGTGCCAAGTGGAGACGGGAAGCTGACCCCCCTCTCTTTCCATTTTCAGCGCCTCTCGGTGCCAGAGCATGTCAGGCCTGGGTGCTGTACTGTACTGGATATTGCTGAATTGTATGTGTTGCTTAAACTCACTGAAAAGCTGACTTTGAAAGTCAAAATGGCCCCCTCATTTCAGACCTAAGCATGTTTGCCTCAAATTCTCATCCAGAGTCCTTCATCTGGGGATGTACTGGCCTCCCTGAGTCTGTGACAGGTAGCAGAGAATAGCAGAACAACCCCAAAAGAAACACACTTGTCCTTGAAAATAGCTACAAGGTAAACCATTTCCAACATAAACTACTATAGTTTATCTCATGATATAAAAATGCCTGCAGTGGGAAGCCAGGAGGTGGTGGCACACACCTTTTATCCCAGTACTCGGGAGGCAGAGGCAGGTAGATCTCTGAGCTCAGGGCCAGCTTGATCTACAGAGTGAGTTCCAGGACAGCTAGGGCTACACAGAGAAACCCTGTCTCGATAAAACAAAACAAACAAAAAAATGCCTGCAGTGGGAAAGAGAGGTGGAAAGTTGGAAGTTCAGCCATGGAGAGAAGGCTCACCCAGGAATTCCAGCTGACTGCCTCAACTTCACACATTGATTTCCTTGGGTTTTTTCCCCCTATTTTTATCACCCATCTGCCTAGCCATTCCTGGCATGTATCTTTTCCTTTGCTTCCTATATGATTAGTCCTCCTTCTCTGGATCATATAGAACCGACAAGGACAAGAAGGTCTGCCTTGAGATCTCTGTGTGTGCCCCAGAATCCTTGGGTAATGACAGAGATGCATAGGTGAGCTCATGTTGGCCTCCGCCACTCTCCCAACCTTATCTCAACTTGCTGGCTTATGTGAGGCCTGTGTCCATCCTGCCCAGAATCCCTCTGTGGCGAGGCAGGATCCCAGAGAAGACGTGGGAAGGGCAGCCACTGGCCTCTGGGGAGCAGGGGCAGAGGTTTCCTATCCTCTGGGACTCACTGCCAAGCACAGTGCTACCAAGCTCCCTAGTTCCAAGACGACCCCCCCCCCATGCTATCAGATATACCCCACTTCCAGTCCATCAACTCAAACTCCAGCATCAACTGTCATGGCACCTCTAATCTTGGGTTCGTTATCTCTAATGCCTCCAAATGCACAGAGTTGGTATGAGGATTATCACCACAACTTAAACACTCATCTCCCATGGCTACCCCATTGGTGTCACTGCTCTGCACCACTCAAAAGGTGACTTGTGAACAGTGAGGAAAGAGCAACAACCCGGATGTAATGGCTTCCACTTTGGCCCCCTTCCCGCTCGGCCTCCCGTTTCAGCACCTCCCCATCCCCTTTGCACTTTCATGAGTATCCTCCTAAAGCTCCCAGTCTCATCTACACAGCTGAGGTCCACTGGACCTCCAGAACCTCTTCCTAGGCTTTCATATCATTGAACAACGGTGCTGAGCAATCCGGAGGAACTAGGCTGTCTGTGAGTTTCAACTGTTGGGCTCTGCCCTGCTGGTCCATGCACACCCAGCCCCACCCTACTTCTCCTGTACTGGGACTCTGGGCACTCATCAAAAAAAGAGAGCAGTGAGGACGTCAATGGACATGAATAGAAGGAAGAAGGATGTAAGACGAGGCGATGGTACAGCCAGCAAGAACACTCCTTGCCATTGTGCTGAGCAGTGCTGAGACAACCTCCTCTCAGGCTACTTGGGGAAATCAGAGTGGAGAGAGGCACCAAGGTTCCTCTCATGCGGGAAGGACAGCCCACTTGTTCCAACATGGCAATCCCCGTGGGTGCTGAGCGGATTCAGTGACCCAGCAAGGGCCACTACAGTACCCCAGACAGCTGGGACGAGTGTAAGCTCTGGGTCCTCAGCCTCAATGGGGCCTATATGGCCCTGGGGAGACCTCGTGGCACTGAAGGAACTGGGCTTCTACAGACTTTTCATATGTGTGTAATAAACAAAGCACACATAAGAGATCAAAGTAAAACCCTGGCAGCTTCAGATCCATGTGGAGGGCAGGTCTATGAATTACATCTGTTCCTTTCATTTTTTGTGCTGATATAAGTGTACTTAGATTTATTCTACTTTAAACGACATTTTTTTGCATTATACTAAGATACTTGAAGATATGTATACATATATATTTTTAAACTATCACAGAATAATTTTTTCTGTTGAAAGGCACAGATATGGTTTGGTGGCAATAGAGAAAGTAATTATTTTCAGGAAAAGGAAAGAACTCCTGGAAGCGGTCCATGTTCACAGTGCAGGGCATGGCTCCACCATGGTCAGCAGAGCCCCTGCTTCTCAGAGTGTGATGGAGCCAAGCGCTTTCCATCCCAAGGCTGTAAAACCCTCGTCCAGCTCTGGCAGGTTCTCTGTCATTGGAGGGACCCACACAGATGGAGGCTTGGGAGGTGCATTCCTGAGAGGCTGGTTATCATGTCACCTGAGGGGGGCACTTTCCCTCCTGAAAACAGGCCATCCAGGTGGCAAAGCCCTAAACAGAGATGGTTGCTGGCAGGGAAGAAAACTTCCATTAATTAGGCCCACTGTTTTGTGGAATTTCCCACATACTTATCCAGACATGGCCTAAGAACTTACTAAACAACTGGCCCAACCCAAGTCACAAAATTAGTGAGGTCAACCTAGTCAGATGATGTCAGAAGACCTTGGGCCTCCTTCCTCCAGGCATAAAACACTCCACTTGGGCACCATCCCCAAGACTAAAAGGATGCACTGTGTTCCCTACATGGCTGAAGCTTTTAGCCTCTGCCGTGCTGTCAGCTCTCATGAACCTTTTGCCTGAAACAGGCCTTTCCCTGAACCTAACAGTTGGTAGTCACTGTCCTTATTGGAAAAAAGAAGTCTGGCCTCGGCGTGCAAGGTCACCTCCCAGGCCTGAGGAGGCCTGGAGTCCCACACAGCTTCCCCACAAGGTGCCCCTGCTCCTTTTTCTCTGTCCTCCAGTGACCAGATCCTGTGTCTGTGTTAAAGGAGCTCAGGGCACCACATGGAAGGGCAGTGACATTCACATCAAGCCTGAGGTCAGAGGACAGGGGCCATGATCATTTACTTTGTGACTGTATAGATTTAGAACTAGTTTCAGAAACTGCATCAAGTTGAGGTTTTAATCTTAAACCAGATGTATCTACTGTTGTTGAAAATAAATAAACAAATAAATAAATAAAAGTACAAGCAGCCCTCACAAGGTAGACCTTAGTGAATCTTGTAAGCACCGTTGCAAAACTTTGGCATCTCAGTTCCACAGCAGAAATCCCTGGGAAACATCAAACTCAGCCTCTTGTCCCAAGCAAACTCCCACACCCATTCTTGTTCAGAATGTGCATGTCCTAACTCACTCCATTCTTGTAGCCTTTCAAGTCAAACACTATGAGACTGCCATCATACATTGAGCGAGATCACTATGCTGCCCAGAGTGTTGGCACCAGGAATGAAAGCTTATAGGGACCGATATTCCATATGTAGACATACTGTGGAATAATAAGTATCAATTAAAACAACTGAAAGGTGCACGTTTCAATAAGCATGCCTCGTGCCAGAGAGCTACATCTGAATTCTACCCAATATTTCAGGCAGAAATGATGTATAGATCTGGGGGGAAGAAACATTGCTACACTGGTGAATTACAGACCAAATGTGCCTGACCACATCTGCCAAACCTGATGCCAACCATTGACAATCTGAGATGTTCAGAAAGGGAAGATACTTAGGATTCCATGATAGGGTACTCATGGAGCTGATAAGAACATGTTCCCTCTATTGGGCACTGCTGGGAGTGAGGAAGAGGAGGAACCAAAGTGGTCCTTTGGTTGTCGCAGGGCCTAGATAGACTGCAAGGAGGGCTTTCTGGTGCAGTGGCTATCAAGGGCTCTCAAGAGGAGTGAAGTCTTCAGCCCTGGACCACAGCGTCTGGGCTGGTTGACAGACTGTAGAGAGGGAGGAGGTTGGGAAGGAGCACACGTAGTGGGTACAGATGCTGTCAGTTCTCAGCCAGGTCTTCCTCCACCGGCTGTCAGACCAGCAGTGATCACGTGTGGGTACGTTCCAGCTTCCTCTATTGGCCTCCGTGGCATGGGGCAATTGGGCCTCTTTGTCCCTAATAATTAGCAGTAACAGTTCATCCAGGCCTGGCCAGTTAAAGCCAAGCTTTTTCACTGCAATAGCACTCTGAGCCACTTTGGAGTCAGAGGACTCCTGCTAGTTCCTCAGGTAGTCATCTGACCTCCAGGAGGAAGCTGATAGGTAAAGATGCTGGGGAAGAGAGACCCGGGTGGGCTGCCCTGCTCTCGGCAAAGGAGAAACGGCATAGCTTGTGTGGTCAGGATTGACCCAGATTGGGCCAGCTATTGCCCTTCTCTTGGCTTAGGCCTCATACAGGACATCTATCTCCTATAGGACAGCTGACCAAGGAGGCCCTTGCCTCATCAGAGGACTCAGGTGAACTGGTACTTCACTTCTTGGGCCTATCACCCCCTGTCCAGCTGTGACAGTGGGCACAACCACTGCTCAACTCACACCTCTTCCCAGGGGTCCCCATGTGGTAATAACAGGTCCTCTGCATAGCTACAATGTACAAGACCCATGGGAACCCTGGATGGTGACATATCTTCCATGTGACAGCTTCTTCCCACCTCACACATCTGGCACAGATGCAGCAGTCATTCTTCCTCAGGCTTTGTCTGCGGTTTATACCACACCTCACAACATAGCACCAGGAAGCAGGCCCTAAGAACATTCCAGTATCACAGAGCAGGAACTGAAGACAGAAGGTGAAGTGTGTTCCCTGTGTCACGTAGCTCATGTGGGACCTGAGTACAGGCTAGCCAGCAATCATGCCCAGGCTTTGGTCACTGTATTGCCTCCTCTCAGTTAGGAGTCATGCTCTCCCGTCAGCCCTACATGCATCATTAAGTTCACAGCACACTGAGAGAACCTTCTTCCTAAGTCCTGCACTGATTCATCTGCCTGCCTGAGGTCACGAAGAGAATCAGGAACCTGGAAAAGATACTTCCCTATGGCTTTCTGCCACCAGTGTGTCAACAGTCACCCACTTTGAATCTGTCTTCTAAAACTGTGGATTAAGAAGCAAAGACACTAGAATATTCAAACATGAGACACACCAGAAACTGTGTCCCCAGTCTAGGAAAGCTACCATCTGTGGGGCGGGGCCTGTAGACTCCTAAGGGCATCTGGAAAATACCACAGAGATTGGATACTGCCCCTCCACTCTCTGGAAGTCTTACAAATGCTGTGACAACAGCTGATATTTGCATATCAATACTGAGACTGAGCAGGAGAAAGCAAGGAGTGGGTGTGTTGCTGGCAGCTCTAAACCTGGCCAGACTTTAATCAACAAAGACCCTGGGAGCCCAAAGACATTCCCTGAGACATCTGAAGTCAAGCAGCCACCTTCCTGCTTCTTAGAGCTTAAGTGCTTGTCTCCAGATAAGGTCAGTTAGGGAGAGGCTAATTATCTATGCAACTGCCGTGTAGGCGGTTGGTTTGGAATGCCCTGAGTTCTGAGCCAGTTGGCCATCTAGCAGACCACTGGCCCTCAGGGCAGTGGACTCTGGGTCCCCTGGGTGTTCAGTAAGGCTTCATCCAGAGGAAAGGCATTGTCTGTCAGTTCAGCGGGTGAAATAGCCACAGTCGACTCAGGATTCAGGCCAGGTCCCTTCTCCAGAAAACCAATCATTTCCCTGTCACCATCTTGAAGTGGGAGGATTTGGGAAGATGATAAGGCCTAGGTTTGCTACCCTGGGCATGACCCAGGGATTTCAGAGGGTCAGGAGTCTCTGCCTTTATGGAACTAACAGGTTTCTGTGCCCCCGCCCCACAGACATTACTGCCCTGTGTCGTGCTCTGGGGAAATCCACTCAGTCTAGTTGCAGGGTGCTCAGTCATAAGGTAGCAGCCATCACAGTCCCTCATTGCCACACCCTGCATCACATGGCACATATGGCTTTTCCAGGAGACCTCTGCAGGCTTCCAGTAAGGCTCTACCCTCCCTGGAGCTGGGACAGAGTGCCCTCTTGGGAAGTAACCACCATGACACCAGGTCCTGTTCATTCTTCCAGACACATAACTGAAGATTTTTAGGTAATGCCTATGAAATACCAGACACTTTAACTCAGTTTTTTTTTTTCCTGTTTGTCTTCAAAATAATGAAATACTAATAAGCAGGTCCTATTAACATTTCTAGATTGAACAACAAGGAATTAAGCCTGGCAGTGGTAGTGCACGCCCTGTTTGTTTGTTTGTTTGTTTGTTTGTTTGTTTGTTTGTTTTTCGAGACAGGGTTTCTCTGTGAAGCTTTGGAGCCTATCCTGGCACTTGCTCTGGAGACCAGGCTGGCCTTGAACTCACAGAGATCTGCCTGCCTCTGCCTCCCAAGTGCTGGGATTAAAGGTGTGCGCCACCAACGCCGGCAGTGCACGCCTTTAATCTCAGAACTCAGTCGGATTTCTGTGAGTTTGAGACCAGCCTGGTCTACAGAGCCAGTTCCAGGACAGGCTCCAAAGCTACAGAGAGACACTATCTCAGAAAACAGAGAATTGAGATGCCAAGGGACAGAGCACTGTCCCCACCTCTGACTGAAGGCCATAAGGGAAAGGCAGCCACTTGCTAGGGTTTCAGTTTTGTGCCTCATCTCAATGGAGTGTATTTTGTTGTGTCTCTAGATAAAGCTCTCATCCCTCATCAAATAAGTTTCTTTCTACATCTGATGGAGGCCATTGGTCAAGAAAGTAAGCAGTGATAAAGAGCCTAGCCTCAAATGGGCCATGGGTAACACACCTACACTCAAAGCTCAGGGAATTAAGCCTGGCAATTCCTGAAAGAGGAAGAAGACTGACTGTAAGAGCTGCTTTGAGAAGGTGTCTTCCGGACATAACAGGGAAGCTAAACCCACGAGCCCCCAACACACCAGTCACACACCAACACAGGTTGGGGAAAAGGTCACAAAGCACACCCCTAGATGAAGAGCTACAGGTAGCCAATGGCTGCTGGGGAGGAAGAAAGATCCCGTTAGGTTACCCGAGCCTAAGTACCTATGGACAACACTAATTGGGCTCAGTAGATGTGTGTGTGTGTGTGTGTGTGTGTATGTGTGAGTGCGTGTGATGAATTTATGCTAGGGAGTTCTGGGGGGCACACAGAGTTGGGTGGACAGAGGGAGGGTTAGAAATCAGGTAAATGTATTCATGTATGAACATCTCAAAAATTAAAATGAAAAAATAAAGATATATATATATATTCAATATATATATTGAATATATATATATATATATATATATATATATATTCAATCTTTGTGAGTATTTTAAATGCACACACTGTGGTGATTTGAATGTGACTGGCTCCCATGGGTTCATAAATCGAATGTTAGTCCCTAGTTGGTGGAACTGTTTGGGGAAGGATTAAGAGGTGTGGCCTTGTTGGAGTTGTTGTGTCACTGGGAGTGGGCTCTGAGGATTCAAAAGTCTCTGCCAGGCTCAGTCTCTCTGTCCCTGCCTCCTGCTTGTGGATCAGATGGATGTAAGCTTTCAGCCACTGATCCAGCACTATGTCTATGTGTCTGTTGCCATTTTTCCTACCGTGCTGATCGTGGACTCACCCTCTGAAACTGTGAGCAAACCCCCAACTAAATGCTTTCTTCTATAAGTTGCGTTGGTCCTGGCATCTCTTCACAGCAATAGAACATGATGTAAGCCATACCAAAATGCAAGTTCTGCGATCCTAGGCTCTGCTGTGACCTAGTGGCTCCCCTGCAGCTAGAGACAGAGATCCTAATATACCACTTATACCAGGAAGATGAGCTTCCATCTCCACGAAGGCGTTCCCTGGCACCTTGCTGCAGAACATGGGAGAAATAACAGATTCAAAGTTTGCATGAGAGGATGACCCCTGACAAAGAAAATAAGCTGTCTTTACACTCGGAAGCAACAAAATGAGCAACTGCCGTAGGGTTGAGTCTCAAATATCACCTTACCAGCTCACTGAAGTCTCTGGGAACTCAATTGCTGACTCATAACTAGTTGGCTGATGCATTGGGAAGACAAATCACAAAAATGTTACACCAAACTCACATAAAACCCATATTGGAAAATGGTTTTAGACCAGAAGTGGGCATCAGATCTCTTGGAACAGAAGAGATGGTTGTGAGCAGCATGGGAGTCCTGGTAATAAAACCCCTGTTGAAAGGTTCAGGCTTTGATGCTGATCAGCTCTACCTCCTTAAGAGACAGACCCCGCCCCCTGACAACAGTCGGGGCACAGAACAGGAAATGGTGCTATGTCATCACATCACCCGCCATACATTATTATGTCCTGCTGAGGACTTTGGGCATGCGTGAAATCTCAGTGCTCATGTGCAGTCTTCCCTTTAAAAGCTCCAACTTCTCTCTCTGCTTCCTCTCTACTTTCTCTGTTTCTTCTTGACTCTCTCTCACCTATGCACTCTCTCTGCCTCTATGGTGACCAGCCATGGCCGTCAGCCATTACCCCTGTTCCTCTTCTCTCTTAGTCTCCCTACTCTGCCGGGCCCATATAATAAACTAGTCAACATGTCTCATCTTAAAGCTTTCTCTTTTCCTTTTTTAAAATAAAAACATAACACCTGTCCTTTGAAGTATAGCCAGTGCATTTAACAGCTGAGCCGTCATCTCTCCAGTCCCAGGATGTACGTAAGGTTTACACGCTCAGCATTGCCCAGGAAGGAAACTCTATACCTGGTACCAGCCCAACTTTCTTCACACCCACCTGACAGTCACAGCAATGCCTTCATTTTATAGGAAGGCTGCCTTTTGTGTCTGGCTCACATCAATAAGCAAATGTTTTTGAGGTTCATCCTTGTTGAGAATGTGCTCCAACAAACCTTTCTGCAGCAGTGAATGCGTTATGCAGAGCTGGTGTTTTCCACCTAGCCCTCCATTTAGGTCTCTGCTAAACCAGCCCCTTTGTGTTATTTTTATTATTGTTTGCATTCCTTATAGTTTAAGATATTGGCTACCACTTCTATTTTTTAAAAAAGTTCTTGACACACAAACAGTTTCAGTGCTATCAGATTGGCATGATAGACTGTATGCCCTCTGCAAGCCAAAGGAAACTCTCCCTCTCTTAACTGTGTGTGCGCATGCATGTGTGTGTGTATGTATGAGTGTCATCTAGACAATGTTGAAAAGCTATCCTTTTCCCATCAAGTGGCTTTGTCACCCACAACAAAAATCAACTGACTGCCAGTGTGAGGGTTTCCCAACCCCCTGCTCCATGCTGTTCCCCTGAGCATCATGTCTTGACAGTGAATTCTGTTTGCTTTGTTTCTGCTTGGTGTTTGGAACCCGAGAAACTGCTCTTTCCCAGCCTTTCCATTGGACAGTGTAAGTCTGTCACCCTTGTCATTCTTCAAGAAGTTCTTTATATTTAGTCCTATGAATTTCCATCTGAAATTTCAATCAACATTTCAGTATTTGCAATTAGGCACCTCAAATTTTTATATGAATTTGTTCAAACTATAAATAGGACATCATAGTATCTTTACTATCAAATTTATTATATGGCTTTCCTTTTGTGTGTGAGTTAAACCTTACTGAGGCATGACTGATATACAAAAAGTATTTAATGCATGCATACTGGTGATTTTCTGCATAAAGTCTAGTCCTGGAACCCCAAACCACCTCCATCAACATCCAGAATTTCCTTATGTTTTGGTTTTGTTGTTTTCAATAACAACCCATCACCTGAAACCATTAGTTGTTTTCAATAACAACCCATCACCTGAAACCTATGGTATCTTTGCTGTCAGTTAAAGGCAGGGTGTTATGGCAACTGATGTGCAGAACTGTTCATGGTACCGGCTAGAGAAATGGCTCAGAGGATAAGAGCACTGCCTTCTCTTCCAGAGGTCCTAAGTACAATTCCCAGCAACCACATGGTGGCTCACAACCATCTATAATGAGATCTGGTGCTCTCTCTGGCCTTCAAGAGGTATACATGTAGGCAGAACACTATATGCATAATAAATAAATCTTTAAAAAAACAAACTGTTTGAGGTACTTAACTGAAACTTTGTTTCCACTGAAGAAAGGCTCTGCAGATTCTCTGCCAGGAAACTTTGTTTCCACTGAAGAACCACTCTACAGTTTCTGTGCCAGGCTCGGTGATTACTCAGGGATTCTAAGCAATTTGACTACTAGATAATTTTTATTATTAGAATCCTGCCATTTGTCCACGTGGACAGGCTTAATTGACTCAGCATAATGTATTCTAGGTTCTTCCTTCCTGTCATGAATAGTTGGATTTCCTTCTTTACTAAGGCTGAATACTACTATTCCATGGTACATATGCACCACATTTGCTTGACAGACACTTCAGCTGCTTCTGGCTGAGGCCTGGTGCAAGCTAGTCAAATGTAATGCCTTGAAGCTGTGTCCTCAGCCCAGCATTCACATTTAGAAAAGCATTTTATTGAATCTGTAAATCTCCAAGAAGTCTTCCCTTTTAGATTATACCTCCAGCCAGGTGTTGGTGGTGCACGCCTTTAATCCCAGCACTCCAGAGGCAGAGGCAGGTGGATCTCTGTGAGTTTAAGACCAGCCTGGTCTACAAGAGTGAGTGCCAGTCCCTGTCTCAAAAAAAACAACAAAAAAGTATACCTCCAGGAACATAAATGCACTTGCTCGCTTACCTGTTAATGGTTTGAGCCTCTTTTACTGGCACCAAAGTGAGAGTAAAGGCCAACTTTAGGGCCATTGCAAACCCACACTACAGCATGGCCTCAGTTTGCCCGGTAATCACAGTGATAGTCAACTGCTGGCCGGAACCATATGGTAGGCTGGGGGGGCCTAGCTAGGCACCTCCCTTTCGGAATGACTTCTCAGACAGCTGCTCTCTGGGTGCTTCCAGCCAGCTGAATTCCTAGTATTGCAGATGACACCTTTAAGGGGTGAATTTCCAGGAGCTTGACCAGTGCAATGGTTAGGAATGTCCAGGCTGGGTGGTGAGGATGTGCCATCAGCTCACTTAGCAGTCACTCATTCTTGAACACATCTGCTAGGGCATTTCCAATGTGCCAGGCCCTGGAGATGCAGATATCTGGCCCTTGGGGGATCATTAATCTTCCTTGTGTCTCTGGTATCTCTTGTTAGTTTCCAACACTATGACATGAAAGTTTAGCTTGTTAAATATGAATAGCCTGTTTAGTCAGGCATTATGGCACACACCTTTAATCCCAACAGAGGCAGGAGGCAGGAGGCAGGAGGCAGATGGCAAGAGTCAGGAGGCAGAGGCAGGCAGTTGGGGCTACATAGTGAGAATCTGTCTCAAAAAAAAAAGTCTCTCTATATATACTCAGTGGATATTATTTTTTTTCAGCTCTTTGTTAGACCCCCGGAAAACTCAGGCCTCCGGGGTCTCAGCCCAGGACCGTGGTCACACCAATCACCAGGCAGATTTGAAAGCTTGCTGCAAACTGCATGAGGCTTTATTGTTGTTTAACAAGCTAACCCCATATTAGCTCAGGTCTTTCAACCACCCGCCATGGTGGATGGCTAGCAAAGACAGCTCGAAGGGGCTGCACAGAGATCTTGTAGGGCAGCGTAAGGGGAGTGTCTAGGGGTACGCACAGGCTCACGATTGGTGTGCCTCCAGGCTTGGAGGGCTTGCCCTGTGTTGATTGGTCAACTGGTTGTTATGGCCCATAGGCCCTCCCAGGGTGGTTGCTATGCTCTACGTCATTGCTGTGCACTTGTCCGTAAAGCACACCCAGAGCCATAAAGCATAGAGCCACCAGCTAACTTCTGATTGGTTCCTTGCCATGAGGCAGGCACCTAACCTCTAGTGACCAAGGCAAGGTCAGAAAAGCATGTGTTACTGTCATGGCTGCCAAAAGGGGCAGGCATCTGACCTTAGTGACTAAGACAAGGTCAGACAAATACGTGTTTGGCTGTTATGGCTGCCGAAATGGGGAGCTGGTCCCTTCACTCTTGACTCGGAATTATCAGGGCTCTTGTCCTTCATTTCCTAGAGAGAGAGAATGTTTTTACTTTGAATAGTTGGTCTAGTGGATTTCTGTTTTAGTTTGCTATTCTGTTGGTGTGATAAACACCATGACACAGGGGGGCCTGGGCCTTCTATCAAGTAGCAATTAAATGACTCACAGGTATGGTCATGGGCCAACCTGATCAACGTAGTTAGTTCTTCTGGTGACATTTCCTCTTTCCACGTGACTGACTGGACTACACTGGCCACTTAATGCCTGTAAGTGGAAGCCATCTTGCTTGAGAGGGTCCTGTAAAAAAGGGTGCTTTGTCTTGCTGGTAACAGCCGCCTCCAGGCAAAGACTGGGTGTGCTCTGGTGCCACCCACTGGCCTTTCTTAGATTGCAGGATCTTTCAATCCTGGCCATGCACTTATATCCGAAAGTGATTAAATTATCTGTTATTACTGGGTGTTGGTGGTGCACGCCTTTAATCCCAGCACTCGGGAGTCAGAGTGTTAGACCCCCAGAAAACTCAGGTATCCGAGGTCCCAGGCCATGACTGTGGTCACCCCAATCACCAAGTGGATTCGAGAGCTTGCTGCAAACTGCATGAGGCTTTATTGTAATTTAACGAGCTAACCCCATGTTAGCTCGGGTCTCTCACCCACCTGCCATGGCGGATGGCTCGCAAAAGACAGCTCCTAGGGCCTCCCGAGAGATCTTATAGGACAGCATAAGGGGTACCTAGGGGTACGCACAGGCTCACGATTGGTGTGCCTCCAGGCTTGGAGGGCTTGCCCTGTGTTGATTGGCCAACTGGTTGTTATGGCGCATAGGCCCTCCCAGGGTGGTTGCTACGCTTTGTGCGTCATTGCTGTGCACTTGTCCGTAAAGCACACGCAGGGTCGTAAAGCATAGCGCCACCAGCTAACTTCTGATTGGTTCCTTGTCATGAGGTAGGCATCTGACTTTCTAGTGTCTAGGACAAGGTCAAAGAAGCACGTGTTTGGCCACTATGGCTGCCAAAAGGGGAGCTAGTCCCTTCATTCCCCCAGTTTTTTTTTTTTTGGAAATTCCAATCATAGAATTGCTGTCTCTCTAGCGTCCCCATCGGGGATCGAGAGATATTGGCATCCCCATGCAAAGGAGTCCCTCCTGACTTAGCATTTTAACCAGGGAAAATGGGCGGTGAATTCTTTCCCAAACTACTTCCTGCTGACTTTGGGGCGAAGTTAGGGACCCCAGAAGGTTGAAATGCTAGTCAAAAGCAAAAAAGAAATTTAGGCAATGGGGAATCCATCAGGAGCTTCTGGTTAGCAAATTCTGTTGCAGAGACAGGGGGTGTCCATATCAGCTGGACTGGTTTACATCCACAGCAAGTCCAGGGCTCACAGTCTACTTAGAACAGCCTGTAGTCAGCAACTGATACTCAGATGTCTTCCAGAAGCAGAAACCTGTTTAAGACATATTTAAACTAGGAACAGAGGTTAAAACTTATTTACTGAAGCCCACAGTGCAGAAAAAGCAGATATCTGGATATCTGTTCAAACAGCAGAAACATATTTATAACTTTGAGTCCTAGCAAAAACTACAGATTTGGGCTAGAAGCATGTACATTTTTCTTCTGTCCAGAGAGCCAGGAATGGATTGGACAGAGGTGCCTTTGGCCTGATGAAAAGCCCTTTAAGTTTTTACTTAGATGACAACCAAAATAAACCTAAAAACTTTGAGCTTGTGCCTGAACAGTAGATAGTCACTATTTTATCAGCTAACATGCTGACTAGATTCTATAGTGGATCTGACTGTCTAATGCTGCCAAGTTGACAACCATTAATATTTCAGAGATCTGAGAAGGGTATATTTTATCTGAATCTACTAAAAAGTGACAGAAGCCAGTCCATATACAGTTAGCCATACCCAAGTTTCTCCATTACCGCTGGAGGCAGATGTCTCAAAGAACAGCAATCTTCGCCAGGCCTATAAGGTGAGAGGTTTTTTTCCTTTCTGAGGAAGAGGGACATGGAAAAGACTGACCTTGTCTTGTCTAGGCAAAGGGGGTGCAATCAATTTTCCAGTGTCCAGCAGCTTTGTCCACAGTCTTGGCCAGGTCCTGGCAGGTGGCAGGTATCACATCTGAGCATCTCGAGCACTGGTCCAGGTGCAGGAACTGAGGTGCCTTCTAATCTTCTTTGGAGACTTTGGGTCACTGTCAAGATCTGGCAGTCTGATACTATAAACTTTAAAGATAACAATTTAAATGCCATATTCTGAAGATCTCTGAAGCATTAGAGGTCCTGTTTGTCTGTTTTAGTTACTTGCCTTAAGCACACAAGAAGCATATAGATGGCTAGGTAAGGTCTTATTTCTGTAATTAATTTCCAACCCGACTGTAACTGGTTTTAACTTAGTAAGATATTTGAAACTTAGCACAGCTGAATTTAAGACTGCATAGGGTTACCTTATAGTCCTTAAACAGTAGCTACATGTACACATTTTAGCTGTTTGCATGAGACAGGGTTTTTCTGTGGCTTTGGACCCTGTCCTGGAATTCCATCTGCCAGACCAGGCAGGCCTTGAACTCACAAAGATCCATCTGCCTCTGTCTCCCAAGTGCTGGGATTAAAGGCGTATCACCAACACCCTAAACTTAACTTCTGAAAACATAAGCTGTAACATCTTATAATAGATTAGCAGCTTTTATAAAACAAGAACTTTACATTGTCAGGCTTTGCTTAAAAATGATTCTAAATTGAAGCTCTTTATGTACAAACATTAATAAAAACAAACATTTAAAAAACAATAAACATTTAAAAAAAACTGGTTTTAAAAAGAAATTTAAATTTCCTTAATGTCTTTCTGTAATATATAGAAGCATTAACATTTTAAATCTTAACTGAAAAACTTGTTTCTAAGATGGTACCTCTAATTTCCATGCGGTCACCTTTAGTCAAGATGGCAGTTTAAGTATCCTTTTTCAACTTTAGCAAAATGGCTACCAGGCAGCCATGTGACCAGTTTGCCATGTGGCTGGCTACAAAATGGCCGTAACTTGCACCCTTTGCTTAACATGCTTGTAACAGAACTTAGGTTATACCAGGAAATAGAACATTTTAAAACAAGTATACATAAATTACTTGAGAAATAAACAGGACTTTTTAAACAGAATTAGCTTAATATGGTTAAAATTTTAACTTATATTACCATTTTTAAAATTTACTATTTGTAGACATGAGAAACCATAGCAAACAGTTTACATTTTTCTCTTTTAACAACCTCTTTTCTGACCTTCTACAACTTGCTTTAACTCTCTATAACCTTTTTTATATACTTTTAGTTCATTCCTCTGATTTTTTTAGACAATCTTAGACAAATTTCCTTTTCTTTTTCCCTCTTTATTATTTAAGTCTCCTACATTTTCCCTCATTTCTCAGTCAACATAAAAATTTTTATCAAAGCCCCTTTTTATAGTTCTTAATAACTTTAAGGCCGTTTTTGTTTGTTTGTTTGTTTTTTTGTTTTGTTTTGTTTTTTTAGAAGTCCGGATCAGGCCAGATAAGTTCATACGTCCCAGCTCCAAGTGCTCAAGGCAGAGAGACCTGGGGTGGGGGTGCTGCTGGTAACCCCAGACCCTCGGCCAATGCAGGGGTGGGAAAAAGCCCCCCACAGCCCCCCTGCATACCATGTGTGTGGAGCACGGAGAAGGCTGGCCAGCCAGGCAGATGGCGGCCTTGCAGCAATGTTCCCTCAGAGCAGGGAAACTCCCGAGGCAGGCAGGACGGCAGCTGGGGCAGAGACAGCCCCACTTGGCATGCCTCACAGATCCGCAGGTGGGGATAGAAAGGGGGTGGCGTGGTGGATCCTGAATTGAAAACCAATGATGATAACACAGAATAGACAGGAAAGAACAGTCGCCCACCCAATCCGCCCCCGCCGCTTATAAGGCAATGGCGCCAGGAAGATGGGCGGCAGAACCCGGCGGCTACAATCACCGCTAACTGAGGAGGGTCCAAGTCCTTGGCCTCCATTTGTACCTCCTGGGTGTCCTCAGAGCAGCAGTCTGTCCTCCGGGCGCATCTGCCGATCACAGTTGAGGTGGTGCCACGTGCTCAGAGCATCAAGAAAAGACCCCTGACCCATGCATGCCATGTGTGGGCAGTAGGGACAGAAAGAGATGTTTAACACAGACTAGGGTCCTATTCGGAATTTCAGATGGCTAGCCCCATGGAGATCAACTTGGTTCGAAACCAAGTCTCCCCTATAGATTTCGGAAGGCTGCCGCCCGAACCTCTGCCCTAAACAATTCTTGTAGGCATACTCACAGATGTTGCCAGAAACCCCAACATGGGACCTCCACATCCACAAAATTAACAGAAATAGTAAAATGACACACAAGCAGTCAGTTAGGGCGTGGGCTGCAACAGATCAGATAACAGATAACAAACCTGTTGCTCAACTGTTCAGTCACCCAGCCCATTCCAATCCTCCAGGCTTAACAGACATTAGACAGGACAAACCACACGGCAAAGAAATGGTTCCCCAAACCAAAATTACAAACAACCCTTGGACTTTCATCCAGGGCCAAACCAAGGGTTCCAGAAATACGTCTATTTCTGGGCACGTCTGCTTACCCTATGGTTCAATTCAAATAACCCTTGGACTTTCGTCCAGGGCAGGACTTCAGGGTCTCGAAATACGTCTATTTCCCCCTGAAGTCCAAATACAAATACGAGTCACGAGTCCCGCACAGGCTCAGATCAACAAAACAGCAAATTGAAGTGGCACCAAACCAACAAAAGCAAGCAAATATATAACATTGAACATAAAAGTTGCGAGCTCGAATCATCTTACCTCCAAGATCAAATCCACTCAGGTGAGAGGTGTTCACAAATCCCGGACGAGCCCCCAAATGTTAGACCCCCGGAAAACTCAGGTATCCGGGGTCCCAGGCCATGACCGTGGTCACCCCAATCACCAGGCGGATTCGAGAGCTTGCTGCAAACTGCACAAGGCTTTATTGTAATTTAATGAACTAACCCCATGTTAGCTCGGGTCTCTCACCCACCCGCCATGGCGGATGGCTAGCAAAGACAGCTCCTGGGGCCTCCCGAGAGATCTTATAGGACAGCGTAAGGGGAGTGTCTAGGGGTACGCACAGGCTCACGATTGGTGTGCCTCCAGGCTTGGAGGGCTTGCCCTGTGTTGATTGGTCAACTGGTTGTTATGGCCCATAGGCCCTCCCAGGGTGGTTGCTATGCTTAATGAGTCATTGCTGTGTGCTTGTCTGTAAAGCACACCCAGGGGAGCTGGTCCCTTCAAGAGGCAGGAAGATCTCTGTGAGTTTGAGGCCAGCCTGGTTTCCAGAGAGAGTGCCAGGATAGGCTCCTAAACTACACAGAGAAACCCTGTCTCGAAAAACCAAAAAAAAAAAAAAAAAAAAAGTTATTGATTTTGATTGTTCCATGTGATAATTTCATGGAAAAAAGATGTTATTGATTGTTCCATGTGATAATTTCGTGGCCCTCGAGGGATCATTAATCTTCCTTGTGTCTCTGGTATCTCTTGTTAGCTTTCCAACACTATGACAAAATATTTGAGATCAAGATGAAGGAGAAAGCCTTGACTGAAGATGTCAGAGGACTTCGTCCATGATCACTGGAGTCTGCTAGTTCGGTATCTATGCTAAGGTAGGATGTTGCCTAGCAGAGATGCCTGTCCCACACAGCAGCTAAGAAGCAGAGTGGGGAAATTGAGGGCAAAGGACTGGGACATGATATCACCTCAAAGGACACATCCCAGTGATCCACTTACTCCAGCTAGACCCACCTCTCTACAAATCCATGTATGGCTTTGTCCACTGTTGAGGTGGAGCCACTGGGGAACCAAGCTCATGAGCTGTTCAGAGTCATTCCTGACCCTTAGCACAGCCTTGGGGCACATACCCCAGGTGAACACCATTTTGCTTCCCAGTATTAGGACAGGCATCATCTGAGTGTCCAGTGGAAGATGGGGTAGAAGCAGAGTCGCCAGCCACACCCCCCAGCCAGCCACGCCCCCGCCGTCTTCCAATTATATGTCCCATTACTCTCATGGAGGCTGTCTCACAGAGATGTACTCAGTGTTGATATCCTGGCTTCTCCCTCTCCCCGGGGCCTGGGCAACCTGGCCCTGCTCCTGCTCCCGACTCCTCTCCTTCTCCCTCCCCAATGGTTTCTCCTCAGCACCCGCCTGCCACTCCAAGTCAGCTCTCCCCTGGGCCTGGGCCTTCTCCTTAGGGAATCTTTCCTGGTTGCAGGGCCTCTCTAATCCTCGGACTCTCTCCCTGCCCAGGAATCGCTCTTCTCCAGGCAACCTTCCCTCGCCTGTCTTCACTGGGTGTTCGCTCCTCGCTGTGTTCCTTGTTGATATCCTGGCAGCTCAAAGGGCCCTGTGTTGCGTGGCTATGTAGTGCTTGTGTTAAGTGGCTGAATAAGGACTCTGTACACAGAAACCACAAGGAGCTGGGGCCGCGTAGAGTTGGGCCAACAGCAGCTCCATGACTCCAGTTTCAATGGCCCCAATTGTCGAGCTTTGTTCTAAACCCCTCGCGTTCCCTTTTAAGCAAGTACCTCCCGCCTGTTCTCTCTCTTTCCTTTTCTGCTCCTGATCGGTTAACACCTTCCCCTCCCTTTGCTCCCTTTGCTCCCTTTGCCAATAAACTCCACGTCAGTTTGTTGAGTTTGGTGGTTCGTGTTTCAGCACCCAAAGCTGCAGCAAAGAACAACACTCAGTACCGTGCCAGATGCCCCTCAGCTCTTGTTTCTCTGAACACCTCTATGCCATACATTGTTATTGCCCCCCATTTTACTGATGGAGCACTGAGGAATGCATGGTGTGAGTCAAACCTGGCCATTGTGCACCCCCTACTGGTCACCATTTAAAATTACAGGGTCTTTCTTCTTGTTAATCCCACTGTAAGGAAGCCCTCCCTGGAAGCGTGGACCTTCTTGTGGTTTTATTCTGGAAGCAGCCTGGTGCTCTAAATTACATTTGAGTCTTGGTCTTGGGCCTTATGGACACCTCTAAAGGGTCTCGCTGACTTTTCTTGCGCTCATCAGAACGTAACTGTTTCTGCTGGACTCTGGGGCATCCATCCTGGGTAGAAGGGAAAGGAAAACACAGGTGAGATGGTGGACTTTAAAGAACTAGTTCCCAGCACCATGTGCTCCACAGTGAGGCTCTCTGCCCTCAAGCACATTAGATGAAGACTTTTGAGATGGCCCCTCAGCCAATGAGCTAGACCTGTGTGTGTGTGTGTGTGTGTGTGTGTGTGTGTGTGTGTGTGTGTGTGTGTGTGGAGGGAGGGGGTTCATCAGTAGGGCTGTGAGTGGGACTTAGGACAAGGTTTGTACTTGGCCTTTGGACAGACCACAGGGCACTTCTGGGCCTCTGTCTCCTACAAGAAGAAACAATCAATTAGTAATGTCTTCCCTGCCCACTTGTGGCTCTGTGGAATCCCTGGACTACAACTCCCAAGACCCCTCCTCGGTGGCAGCAGTGCTCAGGTTGAGCAGGTGAGTTGATAGTGAGTGTGGATCTTGCTCTGAGAGTCTGGCTTGCTGCGTTATGCATCCACACACACCCTTCTGCCGATATAACCATCACAATATAACCACCATCTATTCATCTGTCAGTGTCTCTGACCAGCTAGCCAGCCAGTCAGCCCTCTTCTCTTCTTGACATCCACATATCCACATACAAGTTGGACATTCATCTATTTAGTTTTTGTTTTGTTTTGTTTTGTTACTTATGCGTGCAGCTCCTACAACCCAAGATACCGAACTCCAGGGCAAGAAATTGGCTACAAAGCATTAATTTATGCCTTTTTTTTTTTGACATCACATTCACCAGTGACCAAAGGTGAACCAGCAACACAAAACTATTTAGTTTTTAGCCAATCCTCCCACCTATTAATCTCCCTATCCTTACACCCATCCATCCATTCATCATCCATCTACCCATTTTCTTTTTTTTTTAAGATTTTATTTATTTATTATGTATACAACATTCTGCTTCCATATATATCTGCACACCAGAAGAGGGCACCAGATCTCATAACGGATGGTTGTGAGCCACTATGTGGTTGCTGGGAATTGAACTCAGGACCTCTGGAAGATCAATCGGTGCTCTTAACCTCTGAGCCATCTCTCCAGGCCCCACCTACCCATTTTCTACCCCACCTGTTGTGTGGCATTTTTTTCCTCCCGACATAACATGAGGCAAAGACTAGGTTGGCCTGATAGCCTTGACTAATGATCAAAGTATTGTAGAGACAGCCAAGTCTACTGTAAAAGCAGAAAATCAGTAGCTATTGACATTTCCTGGTAGATAAACGAGGGAGGGGTCACAAGTCCTCACCTGATAGTCAAGCTATTGTTCCTGCCCAGTCCCCCCCTTGCAGCTGCAAGTGATCTTGGGAAACGTAGTCTACTAGGAACTGTAAGGGGAACTCTGTGATGCAGTTCCCTTGATGCCATCATTCACGATAGTGTGGGACTTTGTGAGGCTGTGGTTCTGTAAGTGACCTCCACCCGTGTCTGTAAGCAAGCATAGTAAACTCGTCAAGCTGGGCTTTGATGGAATCATAGTTTGTTCTGTCATTCTGCTCAGTTTAAGGTGATAGACTTTTGTTCACATCTCCGCTAGAAAAAGTTAACACATTTGTTGTTGGATTTTCTTTTACTCTAGCCCCATGTTGGAACACCAAAATTTTGTTGGTGTTTGTTTTTTACTTCTTTTTTTTTTTAACTCTTTAGTTTTTTGGCTTTTTGTTCTTTGCTCTTTTGAGGACCTGCCACTCAGCTTCCAAATAATTCACACACAGAAGCTTATTCTCTCTTTTAAATTCCCAGCCCTAGCTTGGCTTGTTTCTTTCAGCTTTTCTTAAATTATCCTGACTACCTTTTGCCTCTGGACTTTTTTCCTTTCCTTACTTCTGTATATCTTTTCTTACGTTTACTCTTACTCTGTGGCTGGCCAGGTGGCTGGGTGGCTGGCCCCTAATGTCCTCTTCTCCTTGTTCTATCTGGCTCCTTCCCTCTCCTGTCCCTTCTCTCATTTCTTCTTCCTTTTCTCAGGTTTCTCCTCCTATTTATCCTCTCTGCCTGCCAGCCCTACCTATCCTTTCTCCTACCTAGCTATTGGCCATTCAGCTCTTTATTAGACCATCCGGTGTTTTAGACAGGCACAGTAACACAGCTTCACAGACCTAAACAAATGCAGCATAAACAAAAGCAACACATCTTCACATCATGAAACAACTCTTTCAGAGCATAAACAAATGTAACACACCTTAAAAATAATATTCTACAACACAAATTGGCCCGACCCAGGGCACAACAGATCCAAAGATGATTATGACAGGAGTAACTGTGTGGCCCTTACCCTGGGTAGTAAGGCATACAAAGAAGGCTGAGCCTCTGAGGGAAATTCCTGAGAGTTATAGAGAATTCCAACATGGCCATTCTTCCCCTAGTGATGGTGTACCTTGTTACTACGGTGTTGGTTGCATGGCTAGTAAGACATGTGCCTGAGGCTGAGTTATCCGGAGGTGGAGTGTCCATGGGGAGAAAGCTGGTGTCCACTGTCTTCTCTGTGCTATGGACTTGGTGTGCTTGCTTGATGAGTGGAGTTCTGCCATGTGTCAATTAGGACACTCTGAAAATGGCTGTTCCTGAGTAGCACAAAAGGGGAGAGATTGCCCTCAAGCCATTGCCTTAGTTGTAATGCCATGCGCCTGAGGCTGAGGCACTTCCCCAGAAGAAGCTTGCTTCTGTTCTGGAGGAATTACCAAGGAAAGGCAGGGACAGGGATCTCTCTTCGCATCAGCTTAGTGAGCAAAAGAAAGGGAGAGTTGGAAGCCCTGGACCATTTTTTCCTTAAGGCTGGAGGACTGAAAGGGAAGAGCACACGTTAGATTCATGCTAAAGAGCCAAAGTTGTGGATGTGGTGATAGTTATTTATGATTTATTAAAGCTTGCCTGAGGATTCAGAAAGCAAAGCCAGCCTCAATCTATATAGATCAAGCGGTGGTGGTACACACCTTTAATCCCAGGACACCGGATGAAGAGTCCAATACCACCCTGGGCTACTGGAGAGTTCACGCCTTTAATCCCAGGATTTGAGAGGTATAAAAGATAGAGGCCTTCAGTCTGAGAGTTAGTCTCTAGCCACGTTGAGGAGAGCATAGCAGTCTGAGTGAATCTGAGGAGCAGTTAAGTCGGGAACAGTTTGGGGATTGCCTCTCAGGTCCTAGCCGAGGTAGGAGTAAGAGCTAGTGGCCTGCTGCTTTGTTTTCTGATCCTCAGCTTGAAGCTTGAACCCCAGTATTGGTCTCTGGGTCTTTTATTTATCGTGCCACATGTGGATGCCATGGGGAGAGTCAGGTAGTGGGGGAAAGTGAGACAGGAGTGACTAAGGGCAGCCCCCAGGCCCAGCCTTGGCTGTTGGTACTTTTAATTCTCAAGTCAACGCTCCACTAGTGCTGTCATTAGTAGTCACTCCTACAAAATGCAACAGGGATTGCCAACAGTACTTTTTAGTATTTGCAATTTTTAGCATTAGGCTTTCAGAAACAGCTCTGTGGGACAGGTTTGGACACAGAGATTTGGGGTTGCCTTTTACTTTCAGACCTTGAAATGTTTCCTTTCACACTTTTGTGGTTGCTGATGAAAATCTGGGGAGAGTCTGATATTCCTGTTTTTGTGTGTGAGTCGTTTTTCTCATACTGCTCTCAGTATTTCCTTTTTGTTGTTTGTTTTCTTGCTTGCTTTGAGACAGGTGTTCACTATGTAGCTCGGGGGGGGGGGCGGTCATGGGATTCACTGTGTAGACCAGGCTGGTCTTGAACTCACAGCCTCCTGAGTGCTGCAATTAAAATTCCGTGTCTCTGAGCCCAATTTTGCTTTGTATTTTTCATATGATGACTATGATGTGTCATGGAGAGTGTCTCCTCTGGTTACGTCCATTTAGGCTTCTAAATGCCTCTTGTGTTTGGATGTTTACTGCATTCTCTGGGTTTAGGGAGTTTTCTGCTATAATTTCATTGAAGAGCTCGTCTCTTGGGTCTGATTTTAGGTCTACTCCTTCCACACCCTCAATTCTCAGGTTTGGTCTCTTGAATGTATCCCAAACTTCTTGAGAATATTGTTCACACTCCTTAATTGTTTTGCTTGTTTCTGTCTTTTGTATTTTTGTTTTCACTTTGTCCTCCACCCATGAGATTTATTCTTCTGCACGGCCTTGTCTCTTGATGCGTTTTCTGATGTGGATTCCATTTGGTTCGTTCCCTATTTCTGTGTGGCTCTTTTTTGATGCTTCAATCTCCTTGCTGAATTTTTTCCTCAGTATTTTTTACTTCTACTAACTGTTCCGTTCCCTTTGGAGACTGCGTTGTTGAGGTCTTGAATAGATTCCTGTGGTTTGTGCATCTGTCCGCTTGAGTCTTCTCTATGATCATTAATTCATTTAATCACCAAGACTCTGAATTACCACCTGCCAGTCACTCACCCATCTGCCAATGCCTCCCTCCCATCTGGCATTCTCCCATGTTTCAGCTCTCTCTGTGATTTTGGAATCCACTCTATGGCAGTTGACTGGGTAGGCATGGTCATAGCAGAGGTTTGTTGTGTTTTCTCTTTGCCTTTAGAGTGAGTTATCCTTTCAGTTTTGACTTACCCTCCTTTTGAGTTCATCTGGATGTTTTGCTTTCTTAACCCTTTCTAGAGTGATGTCTGTATGGAGTTCAGCCATGGGGTCTGGTGAAAATGGTGCCGGCTGTCGTGGAGAATATTCCAAGCCGGCCAAGGGTCAAACTGTACACTGAACACAAAGGACACCAGATGACATCAAAACCCTGGTCATGATTTGGATTCTGTGATGCTACTGGAGACTGTGGTCAGAGCCACAGGCTTGATGTGACTTCTGGAAACAGAAGAGTGGAACTCTCTGTCCCATGGTGACCAGTGGGACCTCAGTTCCACACTGGCCTTTGGGACCTCTAGATCCAGTGGTCTGGTCTCTCAGAGGACTCTATGCTCACCTAAGCTGGAGTCCCAGCTCTTCCCTAACTACTGGGGCTGCAGGTTGTGGTTCCAGAGGCTTGATCCTGCCAAAGCTCTGGCTTATTTTTAATTACATATCAGCCTTATATTTCAAAGAAAATATAATCAGTTCAAATACCCCTAAAATGTCTTCACAGATCACAATTAAATCTCCCATGTCATTTCTTGACATGAGTCACCAGTATCTAACTTTTCCATATATGGCTTTTTGTCCCTTCAAGAGAAAAGGTTGATGAACTCTTGGCTCATGGGCCAACTGCAGCCTTATATTTTGTCTTAGTGTTCTATTGCTATGAAGAGACACCGTGACCACAGCAACTCTAATAAAGGAAAATGTTTAATGGACTTACAGTTTCAGAGGGTTAGTCCACCATCATCATGGCTCCCTATGAGCTTATGGGGGCCAGTTACATTCAAACTACCACACACTTGGTTTTGTAAATATAGTCTCAATATTTAGCTATGTGTTGCTTTTGACAGTATTTGAGCTGTGGTGGCAAAGTTGAGTAGTTAAAACCAAGTTGAAAATAGTCTGTCAGTCCCTTGACATGGAATGGGTAGTGACCACTAACTAAGAGCCTAAAGAGTGCAGGATTTAATTCTTATTACATTTATTTGAGCAGTGTGTATACCATGATGTGTGTGTGTGTGTGTGTGTCAATCTGTGATACTGACCTTGCTTGTCAGATTAACTTCATATGGAATCCACCAAAACCCAAAGCACTGTGCATGCCTGTGAGGAATTATTCATGTCTGGATAATTTGAAGTCTTTGAAGAAAGAAATTGAAGAAGATATCAGAAAATGGAAAGATCTCCTATGCTCTTGGATAGGTAGGATTAACATAGTAAGAATGGCAATCTTACCAAAAGCAATCTACAGATTCAATGCAATCCCCATCAAAACCCCAACACAATTCTTCACAGACCTTTAAAGAACATCACTCAACTTCATATGGAAAAACAAAAACCCAGGATAGCCAAAACAATCCTGTATAATAAAGGAACTTACGGAAGCATCACCATCCCTGACTTCAAGCTCTACTATAGAGCTACAGTAATGAAAAAACAATTTGGTATTGGCATAAATACAGATGGACCAATGGAATCAAATAGAAAACCCTGATACTAATCCACAACCTATGAACACATGGTTTTTGCTAAGAAGCCAAAATTATACAATGGAAAGAAGAAAGCATCTTCAACAAATGGTGCTGACATAACCATTTCAACATGTAGAAGAATGCAAATAGATCTGTATCTATTTACATGCATAAAACTCAAATCCAAATGGATCAAAGACCTCAACATAAATTCGACCACACTGAACCTCATAGAGGAGAAAATGAGTAGCCTTGAACACATGGCACAGGAGACCACTTCCTAAATATAACACCAGTAGCACAGACACTGAGCGTAACAATAAATGGGACCTCCTGAAACTGAGAAGCTTCTGTAAGGCAAAGGACATGGTCAGTAAGCTATTTATGCCGCTTTATCTTAGTGGTATTGAGTAGGATAGCTGGGGTTCTCGCTGGCTCTGGGGTGCCACCTGGTGGTCTCTTTGATAAGTGTTTTCTCTGCTTTGGCAGTCAAACCAGTGAAGGATGGCGCTGAGAATCCAGCCTGTTCAAAATGGACTGACCTTCAAGAAAAGCAGCACAGGGGCTGGAGAGGTGCTCAACCGTGCTGCATGTTGCTCTTCCAGAGGAGCCAGGTTCAGTTCCCAGCACCCATATGGGAGTTTGCAACCATCTGAAACTCCAGAGATTACTGGGCACCGGTCGTGTGTGTCATGTGCAGACACATGCAGACAAAACAGCTGTACACATGAAATAACACAAAAGTTAAACAAACTAAAGTAACAAAGGGAAGGCACAGTGAATCAATCTTCCTTTGCTTTGGGCATGCTGGTGTACGTGTTATTTCTTTTTCACCCTATTTATCCTTCACGACCCATTCAGGCTCCTGACTCAGAACAACCCATACGTGTGTATGGTGCAGCAATTAGACCTAAGACCATTTGCTGGAAGCAGAAAGCAATATCCATCTCACACCCACACCCAAGGAAAAATGTTGGAAGCAACATATGAGCATAAGTTGGTAACACCTGGTTGTGGTGTGGCCTGTTCTGAGTCAGTGGGGCCAGAAAAACAGTTGCCACCCTTGTTAGACTCCTGTAAACGATTAACACAAAAGTCCCTTGTTCCTTCTCATTACTCCCTTTGCTATCCTGTACAGACAAGAGGATGGCCCTGGACTGAGAGACCAGGACAGATAAATCAGATCCACTCTTGGGTAAATAGCACTTTGGGTTAGTTTCTATGACTCCCACTGCCCTTAGAGATGGGAGGGAGTGGACGGGGGGATGCTGAGTTCACTTTTCCCAGGGAGGGAAAGCAGAATCCACAAATCATCTCAAATCTCCACGTACCTCAGGCACCAAGGACTTTTTGTTTTTCCAAGCCCATGGCTTCCTCCACTATAAGCAGCCGCACTGCATAAACAGGCTCTGGACCCGTACCCTGGGGCAGCACCTGCGAGCCTGCTCCAACATGGACCACCCACGCTGCTGCAGAAATGCAGCTGCTCAGACTATAGGTATGACCAGAGTTGCTGGGGTCAGAAGCAGGGCCCTGGTAGCACTGACAAGCCATCTGTCCTCAGTGGACCAATTGAAGAGGCAAGAAATGTTGAGAGATTTATGTGATGTAACCATGGTGGCAAAGGGGACAGATGAAGGGCTGGTGGCCTGCCGTGTATCTTCTGGGACACAGGTGAATATTTGAATAAAGGCAAGAAGCATGCATGACTCAGTAGAACTGGTCAAATTGTAGTCCATCACAAGCCTGTTTGCTGACTCATGATGTATCCCCAAGGTGGTCTGACGAGCAGTCATGCTGTGTGAAATCTCTTTCCCATGACAAGCCCCCCTAGCTGCCTCCAGGGGCCCAGCCTTTTCTGTCTCCAGCATGAAACTCTGGGTGGCTGTGGTTGCTTAGGGCCTATTCAATAGTCTGACAGCCAAAGCTGTCTGTCTTTGGAAGATCTTCCCTTCAGTGGTGGTTGTAGAAGGGGCCCAGCATGTTTTGGAGACTGCTATGGAGTAGGGACCTTTAAATGATAGCCTGGTCACAGACTGTGTCAGAGGATAAAGGTTGTGTCACATGTGGTCAACACAAAAGGTAGTGCTCACTTCAAAGAGTACAGTTAAAGTAAAGCAAGGAATTCTCTGCTTGAGGCTTCATACAGTATCCAATAACATTCTCCTTTCTGTATGTTTTGTTTGTTTCTACATCCCAACTAGTTTCTCCTTCCTCCTCTCCTTCCAGTCTGACCCTGCCACCACCACCTGCATCCACTCTTCTCTTCAGAAAATGGCAGGCTTCCAACGGATATCAACCAGCCATGACCTATCATGTTGCAGTAAGACTCTCCTATTAAGAGTGGACGAGCCAACCCATCAAGGAGGAGGAGAGGGTCCCAGAGGCAAATAACATTCTTATCCTCTGGGTTGGTGGCAGCTTGTTAATACAACCCAAAAAAAACGTTTCACATGACGGTAACAAAGATGTTCGGTTAGGTCAGGTGGCAGTGATGGATAGTAAGGGGCCTAAAGATAGCTCAAGACAGCTTGTTGAGATCTGCAACATTCCCAAACTCTCCGCACCCACACCCTTCCAGCAGCTTATGGAAGCTTTAACTTAGGGTGTGGTGTTTTATAAAAAACTATTGAGTTGAGAAACATAGATAGGTTGGGTCGGTTTGCTGGAGGAGGAAGCTGAGTTCAGTTTCCAGGTGAGATTTATTAGGTAAAGGGCCTCCATGCCACGGGAAATGAGAGAGGACAGCATGACTGGGCCACAAAGGAAGAGACTTTTAAACCTGAAGAGCTCATTAAGAGGGATAGCTCAATACCCTGTCTCGAAAAACAAAAACAAAAACAAAAACAAAAACCACGTAACGGATCATAAACATTATGGTGGGGAAAGCTAAAGAGAAGGGAAGGAGGGAGGGAGGGAGAGGGAAGGAGCTAGGAGATATGGAATCTGGGATCTAACAAAACTGCCACCAGGCTCAGACTGGTACCGCTACCTTTCTATGAGGCAATACAGTATGACTGCCCTGGAGGCTACCAAAGCATAACACTGCCATGTCACTCTTCTGCCATTGAGCCGCAGTTGGGGGGGGGGCATTGCTGAGAACCAGGACTCCAGGTCCTTGCCTTGCCCACCCTCTTCTCTGAGGTGATGTCAGACATTCCTGCTGTACTCCCCTCTTTCTGCTGTACAGGCCACCAGTGCCCAAATCATGACACAGAGACTTCTTATTAGTTATGAAACCTTGCCCAATACCTTAGGCTTATTTCTAACTAGCTTTTATAACTTTGTGCTGTCACATGGCTCATGGCTTTTACCTAACCTCATGCATGTCCTGCTTCTTCTGTCTCCTGCTGGTGACCCACTTTTCTTCTTCCCCAGGACCTATGTCCTCAGAAGTCCCACCTAACCTCCCCTACCTAGCTATTGGCTATTAGGCTCTTTATTAAACCAATCACAGTGACATATCTTCATACAGTGTAAAGGAATGTTCCACCATATTCTGCTTCTCCCCCTCATTTGACGAGGTAATCCTAGATAAACACCTCTCTCTCTCTCTCTCTCTCTCTCTCTCTCTCTCTCTCTCTCTCTCTCTCTCTCTCTCCCCCCCCGTGTGTGTGTGTGTGTGTGTGTGTGTGTGTGTGTGTGTGTGTGTGTGCTTTAAAAGTACTCAGTGCACTCCCAGAACATGCTGGTCCAGCTGAGGGTAAGTGGTTGGGTGGAAGGGTTGGAATTATGGTGCTTAATTCTGGTTCTGACAAAAAAAAAGTCAAAAGTAAAAGAAAAAACAGCTCTACGGTAATGTGGTGAGTTAAAATGGTGCAGGCTAGAACCAAATTTTCTTGGGCTCTTTTAATTCTCTTTGAAAGCCATTAATTGCCCATCTGAACATTAAAACCTTTAAAATGTATTCTTAGCAAGTCGCTATCTTCCACCAGTCCAAGAGCTACGGCAGAGCTTGCCTCAGAAGGTGGGTAGGCCTGGAGGTTCATGCAGGACTTGCCTCATGTAAAGGATATTCTGCCGGTTTTGTGGTTTTGTGGTTGGTTGTTTGGTTTGTTGGTTGGTGTCTTGGGTACAAGTCTCCTATGTAGCCCAGGTTCCCCTTGAACTCGATATGTAAAGAAGGCTGGCTTTAATTTCCTAACCATCTAGCTGGCTTCTCGAGAGCTGAGATTTCAGGTTCTGTTCACATTTACTGTAATCATCATAGCAGTGTGGACCGCGGGCAATCCCAGCCCTCGGCAGACCTTCGCTCTCAGGTCTGGCGACACTTGGTGGCCGCTTTCGGTAGTGTTCTTATTCTCTAAGAGTCAGCAAGTAAGGACAGAGGCTGGCAGTGCTGCGGCAGGAGCTAATAGGGTCTGGAGACACTGGTGAGGCCTGATAAGGGTACCACGGGCTCAAACGTGCACCCACGTGATTGGCAGGGCCTCTATGCCTGTAGAGGGTGTCCATGGAACTCTCTGCTTCCCTCCCTCTGTAAGGAAGGCCAGCCCAAAAAGCCCAGGGTGGTCCTTGAGTTTCCAGGAACCAGATGCAGCCTAGTGAGGTTTCCTGAGTTACCTGGTAGATGCCTCTAGTTTCCTCCTGGTTCTGCAGTCAAAATATGGATTGCTTCTGATCCTGCCATGTTTATGGGGACAGCCCCTGGAAGTCACCAACAAGATTTAGATGCCTAGATAACAACCTTGAACCTGTGGTGCACAGGCTGATGGATGGGACCTGCAACCCTGTGACAGGTTCCCACCACTCATCACTGCAGTCTTTGTATAAGGGACCACGATCTAGGTTGCTTCTCTTGGTGGAGTACCCCGGAAATTTTTCCCATGTCTCCCAGGGAGACTGCTTTGATAGTGGTCCAGAAGGTGGACCAGATGACCAGAGGGAGCAGTGCTAAATGGATCATGAGGATGAAGAAGAACGCTGAGATTTACTAGGAAGAGAAATGGGAAGAGGTCTGAAGTGTAGTATCTACTGTGGTTTACAGTAACTGTCACTATTCCTTGCCATTGTCGTTTCTATTTGATGTCAGTTATAAAAACAAACAAAAGTATCCAAAAGTGTCATACTAAAGAAGATAAAGGACTGTGTTTAGCCCTCAGAGCTTTCTAAAGTCACCTGCGAACCTCAGTGTTGCCCGGAGATGCCCAGCCATCCTGAGCATGGCCAAATGGGGTACACGATGCAGGAGAGCACCTCTCAGTCCTGACTGGGTGCCAACCGTTTTTGTTTTGTTTTTATGCTCTTTCTGGAGGATGGTACCAGGTGTGCTTTCTGAAACCCCTGGCAGTAGGGATAGGAAAGGCTCAAAACTGAGGCTTCAGTCACCTGCAGAATGTCACTGTGTTGAAACTGGATCCAGGTTCATGATTGTCTGTGTAGTCCTTTAAAAGTATCCGGGCAGAAATCTGGGGTGGGGCAGTATCTAGAAATGGCCGCCAGGGGGGCGCACAAGCCAGCAAGCATCTTCCCCGATGGATCGGGACCTCCAGACAAGGGAAAGCCTGACCTGGGTCCAGTAAGGAAGCACACCGCCTTCCTGGGTCTGGATGGGAGAAGCTATCTGCCTCAGGCCGCTGCCATCTCTAGAACAGAAGGCACAGCTGTCTACACCACACTCCGTGTGTGACACACCTCGCACAATTCCCAGACCACACAGAGGTCAGAATGCCTGAAACTACTTATGGGGAAGAAAACAAAGAGAGAAAATGCTTCTGGGTCGAGCCACTCACTAGGTGAAGCTTATTTAGGTCCTAAGACTGGATCACGGAAAAGACCAACAAGGTGTCTTGATTAAGCTTTATAACTTCCTAAGGTTATAAAGGTCTACTCAGATGTGAGACTGACTTAGATAGGTATGTCTTGTGACTTTTGCTAACTGTTCAACACCAGGCTTCTAAAAATTTTTAAATAAGGATAAACTATGTTTGATAAAGGTTTAAGAATTCCTAAGGTCTATTCAGGCTCATAGAAACTAAATTGGAGATGTATGTCTAGCCTCTTTGTCTTTGCTAACTTTGTTAAATTTTAGCTATTTAGGTAAATTGAGTCATACAGAAACTGATAGTCTGTAATGGTACACCATGTAAGGACAGGAAAGTAAGGTTCCAGCCTCTCTATGGGCTCTATTTATGGTTTAGACTTTTATTTTGATGCTAAAGAATCTTCACTTAAATCTTCAATTCAAATTTTGAAGGCTAAAACTTAACAGAGGTAGAACTCTAAAATCCTAATCTCGTAAAAAGCTGCTAACTGGTTGTAAACTGTTAAATATAATTAAGACAATCAAGTTAATGCTCAGTCAGCTTATACACAATCATATTCTCTAATGTGCTCAGAACGGAGACAGTCATGCTGCCTCCGTCAGTGTTCTGTTGCTATGAAGAGACACCATGACCACAGCAACTCTTACAAAGGAAAACATTCAATTGTTTTGGTGGTTTACAGTTACAGAGGTTCAGTCCATTATCACCATGGGGATATCACCATGGCAGGGAGCATGGGGTCATGCAGGCAGGCATGGTGCTGGCTAAATCTTGACCCATAGGCAACTGGACATGTTCTGAGACACTGGCATGGATGGCTTGAGCATATATGAGACCTCAAAGCCAACCTCAACAGTGAGACACTTCCTCCAACAAGGACTGGCACCACAAATGCTAAGTACAAATGTATTTACTTACAGTAACAAGGTTGGTTTAGCCTTCGGTATATGCTATCAAAGTTAAACCTAAAGCAAGTAACTAAAAACAAGTAAAGTTTGTTTAAAATCAGATATACTTAGTAGGTTAGATGATGTCCCTCAACACCCTCAGAGGATCTGCTGAATAACCAGAACAACACCCTCAGAGGATCTGCTGAATAACCAGAAAACTTCCCACGATAGATAGAACTGCCAGAAAGAGTGACGGAACTAAGGCTTCCTCCAAAGAAGATGACAGGGTCCAGACAACTCCACCTGGATTGTGGTAACATTGATCACTGAACAAAAAACTGCCCACTCCTGCCTGCTGTCAAGAAGGACCTTACCCAAACTGTAGACAAGATGGACACTGGAGAACTGGTTGTCCCTTTTTGCCTCAAAAAGGTAGAAAGGGGTAGGTCAGTCTCTCAAGCTCCTCACCTACAGAGTAAGTCTCTCCAATCTTCAGGGCCTGGAAGCCAAAGACTGATGCCACCCTGACCTCAAGGAGGATCCTAGAGTAACCGTCCAAGGAGTGGGTAAGTCTGTCATTTTAATTGGTATAGAGACCATTTAGGTTACACTTTCTGCTTAAACGTACCCTTCTCAGATTGCTGATGGTGACTGGTGCCTAGCTGTAGCTTTAACAGTTTAGCAACAGCAAGCATCTAGCTCCTTCCCGCAAGGCTGCAGCTGCCTGGTCAGTCCATTTTATATTAAAATTCAGGCCTCTACAGACTCACAGACAGAGGGTTAAAGTCACAAGTCAGGTTTCAGTGTGAACACATTATCAAGCTACTATTCCTTTATCTTTTCATAAACTTTAAAAAATTAATGTGAGCTTCAGGGAGTTGTGACTTGGATCCACTGTCACAGGACAGACTCCAGATAAGTACTCCTGTCAGTCAACAGCTTAAGCTTCCCAGCCTACTACCTGCCCCTGAGGGTGGGATCACTACTGACACCTCCTGGCACCACCTCCACATTGCAGCAATCAATCTGGGAATAAGAGTAAGGTCAGTGGGCTCCAGGCAGAGTTCTGGGGGTCCTAAGGGTGGGGGCTCTCTTTGCCCTGGCCTTAGAACTCCTTCTATTGCTCCAGCTACCAGGACCACAGGCATGGAATTTTCAAGTGTAAGATTTTTTTCCCCAGCTCCTGCACTTTAGCTTCTGCCCCTATTCTATGTCATCCCAGAAGATTTCCAATCTACTGACCTGCAGTATGACAGCCTGGGGAAGTTCTGTGACACCAGTGAGCCCTGGACTTACCGAAAGCCGATGTAAACCAGATGCTTCTGGCAGAATTTCCTACCATCTTGAGCTCCTGTTTTGGACCAGTATTCCAGACGGCTCCAAAGTGGCCCACACTTTGCTGGCTCCAGGTGGTCCTGCCACACCCGGGCAGTAAACCAGGTACCCTCCCCCCCCCCAGCCTTTGACTGGCACTCCAGCCTTCCTGGGCCCTGGCAAAAATGCCCTGATATTAATCAAGAAGCAGTTACAGCAGGGTGGTTGTGGTGCACGCCTTTAATCCCAGCACTCAGGAGGCAGAGGCAGGTTTATCTCTGTGAGTTCAAGACCAGCCTGGTCTACAAGAGCAAGTTCCAGGACAGCCTCCAAAGCCACAGAGAAAACCTGTCTAACTCCCCCCCTCCCCCCCAAAAAAGAAGCAGTTACAGAAAAGATTATGTCATCCCTTACTATTAACAAAAGGCTAGCGTGTCAAGTCCAAAGGAAATTCCATTTCCCCAAATTCTGGCAGTTAGATGACAGCCAGCATCAGCATTCCTTGACATCTTGTGAAGCCCGTTCCCCTCTACCAAAGGAGTCATTTCCCTTAGCACCGGCAGAGAGGACAAACGGCTGTCTGTGGTGCCCGTCAGCATACCACAGCCCATGCTGGCTCCAGGCTCCTTCAGTATCACAAGCACTATTAAAGTCAGAGTTACAAAAACTTGCAGAAGGGGTTATTCAAGATAGGGCTGGGTCCTGATTGAATGGTTTATTTTCATGATTGCCAAATTCTACTTGTGTGAAGTGGTGTTTGTTTTCTGTGTCTCCATGTTTTATGCATCCTGATGCTCATCTGTGAATGTGAATGTCTACTGTTAGGATTCAAGCAGGGGAAGGAACCTTAGCGGGTTGGGGGCAAGTGTGCCGCCAAGAGATCACACCGCACAACAGATCTAACACAAGGGATTTATTGGCAGGGGGCAGGCGAAAGGCTGTCTCGGAGTGAGGACATGAGAGAGGGATAGAGACAGAAAGATGAGATGAGAAGACAGAGAGAAAGAACAAGAGAACAATCTGGGATGGAGGAGATCTTTTAAAGGATTGGTGACTAGCGGTAACATAGCTGCTGGGTCCCTGAGTCCCTGAGGACAGGCTGGGAGGGAGCCTGGTTTCTAATGTTCCTCCCCTCTCTTTTTTTATAAAAGGTGAGGAAATAGGAAGGGTGATTAAGGCAGGAATGGGGGTCACCATACTCTTTTGACTGCTTCTGGTTGTCTTGGGGCACCGACAACTTTGGGGACCCAAGAGAGCTGGGGTTCTGACCAAGTCCTGGCAGAGTAGGCTGTTTCACCTGCTGTCCAGGCTCTGCGGGACTATCTGGGACTAGGAAAGTGCAGGCCTAGCTGAAGCAGTCTGTGAGGCTGGACCACCTGGGATGAGCTACTTTGTGGTTGTCTGGAATATAGGTTTTGAGGGATCACCTGGACCTGTTCCTGGGTGCAGGAATATATATATATATATATATATATATATATATATATATATATATATATATCAGGGGCAGAAGATAAAGGAGTTTAGGGGGAAATTTTTGCAGGTGTACATTTGATACTTTTAGGTCCATGGTTCTGGTAGTTGTGGGAGGAGAATCCCAAGCTCAGGGAAAGGAGGAGAGATCCCACCCTCAGGAGTAGGCAGTAGGTGGGGAAACTTAGGCTGCTGATTGACAGGAGTGCTTATCTGAAGTCAATTTGGCCCGTTAGAGGTGGATTCAAGTTGTTTCCCTGAAGCTCACAAGAATTTTGGGGGGTGGGAGTTCCAGGCAGGGTTTCTCTGTAGCCCTGGTTGTCTGGGAACTCACTCTGTGGACCAGGCTGGCCTCAAACTCAGAAGAACCACTGAACCAGCTTACAAGAATTTTTTTTTTGGGGGGGGTTGCAGTGGCGGCACATGCCTTTAATCCCAGCACTCAGGAGGCAGAGGCAGGTGGATCTCTGTGACTGAGGTCAGCTTGGTCTACAAAGTGAGTTCCAGGATATCCAAGGCTACACTGAGAAATCCTGTCTTGAGAAACCAAAAAATAGCCGAGCGTCGGTGGTGCACACCTTTAATCCCAGCACTTTAATCCCAGCACTCGGGAGGGCAGAGGCAGGCGGATCTCTGTGAGTTCCAGGCCAGCCTGGTCTCCAAAGCGAGTGCCAGGATAGGCTCCAAAGCTACACAGAGAAACCCTGTCTTGAGAAACAAAAAACAAAAAACAAAAAAAACAAAAACAAAAAAAGCACGAACACTCTATAAAGCGAGCTCAGGGAGGACAGAAACCTCCCATGGAGCAGAAGGTCAAAATCTCGCTTAATCTTGATTTTTCAGTACAAATACAGACCATGAAAGCTGGGCCTTTTCCCTCTTCCTGGAAGTCTGGGTGCATATAGACCAGACGGAAGCTTTGAGCACAACAAGAAGCACTTTTAAATCTATACTTAGAAGACAACCAAAGGAAACTTAAAATTCTGAACTTCTATGTGAAGAGCAGCCAGTGCTTACCAGAGCTAGATTTATAGCTTATGAGAACTCCACTGGTAACAGTAAGACTCTGAACAGTGAGACAAAGAAATCTGAAGCACTTTTCATTTTTTAATACCTCAAGTCATTTTCGTACACTTTTACAAATTACATTTAAACACCTTAAGTCACTCTTCTCACAACTTAAGGTTTCATGTCCTCAGAACTTACATAAACTTCACACCTTTTGCTATCCCATCATTCACCGGGAGACAGGGGTGGTTGCTTACTGACAGCACTCATTGTGGAGTGAGTTTCTTTAAGTAAAGAATTTGTAAAAAGTTACTTTGGTTTTTTTGTTTTGTTTTGTTTTTTATTTTCGAGACAGGGTTTCTCTGTGTAGCTTTGGAGCCTATCCTGGTACTCTCTCTGGAGACCAGGCTGGCCTCGAACTCACAGAGATCCGCCTGCCTCTGCCTCCCAGGTGCTGGGATTAAAAGTGTGCACCACCAACGGAGGGATAGCTCAGCCCTATCTTGAAAAACCAAAAAATAGGCTAGGCTCACAACCAAAAATATAAAAGTTACTTTGAAATCTATCTTTGTGAGATCTCTTTTTTGTGTCTGGTATAGATCTAGGAAAGTGAGGCCTGAGGCCTGCTTTTCACACATAAAGAGGACCCAGGAGGCAGCTAAAGCCTTGGTTGCTGCTGGGAAACTGACAGAGTGTCACCAGCCTTGTTATCAACACCATCAGAGACCTGAGGAGGATGCGTTTCACCTGAGGAAACATGAAGCACAGACCAAACAGCTTCTGAGTCTATTAAAAATGAGAGAAACTTACCGGTCACCTGGACAATAGCCCTAGGTTCCTCCATGGAAATATTAAGTCAAGGGCAGAGTCAGTCTTCAGCCACCAGGCCCAGAACATATGAACACATTGAAGAATTTGCTCATGTATAAGGTGTCTAACCATTAACTTGCATTTATTAATTATCCTTAACAGTTTACAATAAGTTAGTTGCTTTTTATAAGACTAGGATTTTATATTTCATCCCTGTTAGGGATTAGACTTAAAAATAACAATTTTTGAATTAAAGCTCTGGCTCCCATTTTGCAATGAACAGATCCATCGACTGTAACTTAAATACAGGAACATTTGCACAGTGTGGGGAGGGGAGACCTGACAAAAACAACAGGGCTTGGAGCAAAGAAAAAAGAAATAGAACTGGGGAATTCTTCCATTCCAATAGCTTACAGTATTTGTAAGGGTCCTAGGTAATACTGGGATCTAGGGTACCCCTAGTTGGTCACATAACATTTTGATTGATTATCTAAGGGATGTTGAAGCCAGATTAGACTGCAAAGGTGGGTAAGTTTAGAAGTCCTTAAGTCAGGCACTAGGTTTAGGGGTCGGAGGTTCTCCACGAAGAAACTCAAAGGAGGATCTGGAGGTCAGACAATGACACAGTTTCCATAGGTGAGGTAGAGGCCCAAGGCCTGAAGTCCATGGCTCCCAAGGACTTATGGAGGACTGAATGAAGAAAGTACAAACTGAACAGTGGGTTGTCTCTGTACAGTTAAGGGGCCAGGGCTAAAAGCCCAAGAAGACAGAGGCTCCTGGTACCAGGACTTTCAAATGAGGCTAAAAAACAAAAGCTGCTCAAAAATGAAGCCTCACTCAAGGGAAAGGGTCAGAGATGGATGCCTCTGCCTCCAAGAGTGCCAGAGACTCAGGCAAGCATTTAAGCCGACTGAGCAGGATGGAGGACCAAGTGATCTGGGACCAGAGATAAGGGATAGTGCTGTTTAACCTTAGTGCCCTGCAGCTAAGGCCGTAGCCTGGGGGAATTTTGTTCCCCCAGACAACAGCTCTGTTGCTGCCAAGGCTAAAAGCAGTTCTATCTAAATCTCTATCATTCTAATTGTTGTGCCCGAGTCACAAGGATCCCCAAAGATACCACAGAGACAGACCACCGATGCAAATGCACGAGGTTTATTAAATTGTCCATCCCTTGCTAGACGGGAGGGACCCTGTCTAGCAAGCTGACTCAGCAGCCTCCAGAGGGGGTGAAGTTCCCTGTCTACTGCTAGGTTTTAAAGACAACAACAGTTACAGGATTACATCAGTAGGTACAGGTTGGTTTCTGATTGGTTGACATTTGGGAACAATAAGGAAAATTTCTCACGGAGCGTTGGTGGTGCACGCCTTTAACCCCAGCACTCGGGAGGCAGAGGCAGGTGGATCTCTGTGAGTTCGAGGCCAACCTGGTCTCCAGAGCGAGTGCCAGGATAGGCTCCAAAGCTACACAGAGAAACCTTGTCTCGAAAAACCAAAAAAAATAAAAAATAAAAAAATAAGGAGAATTTCTCAAAGTCATATTTTGGTATGAAATACCTGCGTACCAGGTATTCTCATTGGTCAATGCTGAGAGGGAACATTCTGTGGTTTCTATGGCTTTGTCTTGCAACTTGCAGGTAGCCTGTTGTTCACAGATACTAATAGTTTTCAGAGCTGTATCCTGGAGGTTACAGGATACAGTAGTTATTATAGTATAGTAGTTACTATAGGGGAGGTTTTGTTCTCCCCTGGAGTTTCTTTTGTGGCCAAACAGTTCCCAGGAACTAAGTACCTAGGAGGCTGGGGGTGGGGAGTCTGGAGTTTCTTTGCATTCAGTTTTGGCCCTAGGCTCCGGGAGGCCAGAGGATCTGGAGTTTCCTTGTGTTACAGGCCTACGTGTCTTTTCTGTAGACTGTCATGGCTTCTAAAGCAGGGGCTGAGTGAGGGTCTGGTCCCTTTATTCCTAGAAGTGAAGTCTTTTAGTTTAGTTTACCACTTTCACTAATAAAACTCAAGATTCAAAGGCTAGGGTGAAAACCTGCAGGCTCAGAGAGTTAGAGTAGTAGCTTTCTAACTTTCTCTCTTGGGTGGCATCCTGGAAGCCTCTCTCCTTCCACACTGCCCCAACTAAAAAAAAACCCATGATAAGCTCCTCTCTGCTACTTCCTGTCAACCAGTTGCTAACCCTGCTTCTCTGAGCCCAGGGTAATTTTATTTAATTAATGCAAAAGCAACACATTTTTACATAGTTAACAAATGCAGCATGAACAAATATAAGACATCTTGGGGTGGGGGCATGAGAGAGAGACAGACAGACAGACAGACAAGACTGGAAGACAGAAAGAAGAGAACAGTTTTGGATGGCAGGGACCTTTGAAAGGGTTGGCAACTAGTGATGATGTAGCTACTGAGTCACCGAGTTCCCTGAGGGCAGGCTGGGAGAATGAGTTCTAACGTCTGCCCCTTTGTATTTCTCCCAGCCAATCAAAAGGAAAAAAAAAAAAACACTACAGATATCAGGTACCCTAAAATCATACTGAGCATAAGTATGCTTAGTTTCCTGTAGTTCTTTGTGTAGGGCTGAGGCCTCCTGGGCTTTCCCCTGTCCACATCAGCCTGTCTGTTCTTGTCCTTGTTCAGCTCGTGTTCAGGCAGCCATGTTGCTGAGACTTTGAAGGTGTAGCTTCTGACGTGACAGGAGACCCAATCTCACAGCAAACTCTCAGGTCCTCTGGCTCTTGCAGTCTTTCTGCCTTCTCTTCTGCAATGATCCCTGAGCCTTAGGTGTGGGAGTTGTATTGTAGATGTAGCCCTTGGTGTAAGACCCCCGAAAGCTCAGGCCTCCAGGATCTCAGCCCAGGACCAGTACCGTGGTCACCCCAATCACCAGGCGGAGTTGAAAGCTTGATGCAAACTGCACCAGGCTTTATTATAGTTGTTTAACGAGCTAACCCCATGTTAGCTAGGGCCTTCCATCCATCCACCATGGCGGATGGCTAGAAAAGACAGTTCAAACCACCTGCATAGAGATCTTATAGGGAACCGTAAGGGGAGTGTCTAGGGGTACGTACAGGCTCAGGATTGGTGTGCCTCCAGGCTTGGAAGGCTTGCCCTGTGTTGATTGGTCAACTGGTTGTTATGGCCCATAGGCCCTCCCAGGGTTGTTGCTATGCTCTGCTGTGCACTTGTCCATAAAGCACACCCAGAGCTGAAAAGCATAGCACCACCAGCTAACTTCTGATTGGATCCTTGCCACGAGACAGGCATCTAGCCTCTTAGTGACTAAGGCAAGGTCAGACAAGCAGGTGTTCGGCTGTTATGGCTGCCGAAATGGGAGCTGGTCCCTTCATTGGGACTGGGCTCCACAACTCTGCATTGTGATTGGTTGAGGTTTTTCGTAATGGTCTCCATCTATTGCAAAGAGAAATTTCCTTCATTCAGAGAGAGGACTACACTTATCTGTGGGTATCAGGACAATTATTTAGAATGTAGTTAGGGATGATGCTGGTTTAGTAAAGTGATGATTGTAGGTTCTCCTCCCAGATCCATGACTTCACTAGCCCTGGGTAGTTGGCTAGGTTTTCAGTACCAGTTAAGGATTTTCCTCTTGTTGAGCAGTCTTAAGGCCAATTAGAGAGATGTTAATTCCTCCAAGGTATGTGTGCCACTGCTGTACCCCTAAGATTTGTTTTTATTTTCATTTATCTACAGCTTTGTTGTTTGTGTTTGTATTGCCTATAGTACTTCTTGTTTATCAGGTTTGATAGTAATAAACTCCTTCAGCTTTTGCTTAGTTGGGAATATCTTAATTACTTTTCTTTCCCTTCCTTTCCTTTTTTGCTTTTTTGTTTGTTTGTTTGTTTAGTTTTTTTGTTTGTTTGTTTTTGTTTTTTGGTGGTTCTGATGACTGAAGCTAGGACCTTATACATAGTAGGTGTGAATGCTTAGTCAACAAGGAGTGAAACTCTCTGAAAGGATTAGAAGGATTAGGAGATGTGGCTTTGTTGGAATAAGTATGTCACTGGGGGTGAGCTACCCCCTCTCCCCAGACAGGGTTTCTCCGTGGCTTTGGAGGCTGTCCTGGAACTAGCTCTTGTAGACCAGGCTGGTCTTGAACTCATAGAGATCTGCCTGCCTCTGCCTCCCGAGTGCTGGCACTGAAGGCATGCACCACCAACGCCCAGCTTAGGGGTGAGCTTTGAGGTTTCAAAAGTCCATACCAGGCCTAGATGCTCTTGCTCTCTCTTCTGTCTGTCTCTGTCTCTCTCTCTCTTCCTATGGGTCAGAATGTAGCTCTCAGCTCCTGTTCCAGTGCCTGCTGTTATGCCATCCTGCTCTCTGCCATGAGGTTATTGGATTAAACCTCTGAAACTATCAGCAAACCCCAATTAACTACTTTCTTTTACAAGAGCTGCCTTAGTCATGGTGTCACTTCACAGCAATAGAACAGGGACTGTAGTAGACAGTGTGCAAGCGCTTTACCCTGAGCTATAATCCCAACTGGTCATATTTTAATTTCATCTTCACAGTAACAAACAACTTTGCTGTATGTAATATTCTTGGTTGGCAGGAGTTTTCCCTCTTTCAGCATTTTAAATATACCAACCCATATCTTCCAGATCCCAAGCTACCCATTCAGAAACTTCTGGAGGCTTTCTGGTCCAGGTGAGGAACTATGCTCTTACTTTCAAAATGATCACCATGCTCAGTGCCGCTGATGTACACTGAAATGTGCAGCACTTGCGTTATCAGCCACTGGAAACCATTCTCAGAGACCATGGGATTCTGTGACTCACACACACGTTATTTAAATCAATTGTCATTGAACAAAATGTTACACACAGGGCACAATGCTCAAGAAAGTCTTTACGGGAGATGATAATATACTTGGTTGTTCATGCTCCGAGCTGTTAAAGCATATCCCCAAAGTGTGTATTTTACGTGCATCACACATAGCTAAATAGTGTTGCTCTGAGATAGGGTGATGCATGACTTTAATCCCATCACTCAGGAGGCAGAGGCCTGAGTGTCTCTGTGCGTTCCAGCCCAGCTTGGTCTACAGAGTGAGTTCCGGGACAGCCAGGACTACACACAGAGATCCTGCCTCAAAAAACAATCACAAAAGAATGTGGTACTGGAAACCTACCTTTCAAATACAGTGCTTTATTCTCAACCACTCATGTACCTGCCCCCTTAAACACAGACTAAAGACATGTAAATTAGTGACCAACGTCCTACACACACTACATACTGCTGAACACAATGCTTCATTGATTTAACCTGCTGCATTCAGTAATTCAGGAACCCCAAAGTTGTCAGTCCAGAGACTAGCCCATGCTCACAACCTAGCAACACAGCATTACTTGTATTTTTACCCTCTTGGTCTGCTGAGTGGTATTTCGTAATATACAGTGATTGAATGAGTCTTTAGTCTCCTCATTCCCATTAGCAGTTGTCTCACTTTTTAGTGTCATAACACATCTGTCCTGTTGTTATATGACAACCCAATTTAAGGTGAACAGTGATTGCATCCTCTCCCATTTGCTGTGTGATACATATGTGGCATTATGACACACATATACATGAATAAGTTGTATGTCCCCTCTCTCAGTCACTGCAGGGTTTAGTATATTTCATAGTGATATGATGCAGCTGAGAGCTGTGGTCTTTGATGTCACGTGACATTCTTAATAACATTGTGACGTAGTGTGAATCAAGAGCTGGTCCCTCTTTGGGTTGTCTTATAATTATTAGATAAACATCAGATGGCAGATGTATTATGTAGTGACACAAAGTGACAAAAATGTGTGCCCCGTGCCAGTTGTCATACATCTTATGTGACATTGTGTAAGCCAATCTGAGTTTTTTCTCAATTGTCACGTAGTGCCATGTGACATGTGACTGATACATCTCTCCTCTCAACTGATACATTGCATTTATACATATATAATGTATCTCAGGTCCACATCCCAGGTAATCTTGTATGTGACATTTTATGGAATGTAAAGACTCAGAACTGATATGCTTAAGTCCTCTTTGGTATAATAGCTAAGAACAGACATGTTCTTCATCCCCATAAGGAGAGACATTACAATGTCATAGATGATGTCACATCACCTGGATGGCAGACTATGACTCTGTCTGCATGCCATCTCTCTAGATTGTCATATGACTCGGTCTCCATCCCTTCTCTCAGAAGTCATATGACATCTTATATGACTTAGTGACATGATATGTAGAGGTATGCACCTTCCATTATGATATCAAAGATTGCATAGTACGATGGTGAGACTCTAGTCTTCAGCCTTCTTGGCTGTCATAGGCTGTAATTTGTTACCTAGGGAAGCAATGTGACTCAGCTGTCAGCTTTCAGGGGACATTGTAAGGTACACAGTAATATTCTGCCTCAGGCATGCCACTTGTTAGTTTGTGTCTTAATCAGTGTGTTAAAGAGACACTTCAGCCGGGCGTTGGTGGTGCATGCCTTTAATCCCAGCACTCGGGAGGCAGAGGCAGGCGGGTCTCTGTGAGTTTGAGGCCAGCCTGGTCTCCAGAGCGAGTGCCAGGAAAGCCTCCAAAGCTACACAGAGAAACACTGTCTTGAAAAAAAACAAAAAACAAACAAACAAACAAAAAGAGAAAGACACTTCAAAATCCAGAGTTGAGTATGTGAACATTTAATGATCCTTTTTTAGAGCTGGGGTCTTGTGTATCTCAGGCCAGCCTGGAACTCATTATATAGCCAGAGATGACCCAGAGCTTCTGACTGTAACTCCAATTCCTGAGTACTGGGATTACAGGCATGCACTAGCATGTCTGGCTCATGTGGTACTGCAGACAGAACTCGGTGCATCATGCATGGTAGGCAAGCATTCTATCAACTGAGCCACATCCCTGTACTGGCTGATTTGTATGCCAACTTGACACAAGCTAGAATCATCAGAGAGGAAGTACCCCCAGCTGAGGAAATGTCTCCATGAGATGCAGATGTGAGGCATTTTCTCAATTAGTGATCAATGGGAGAATTAGTGACCATGATGGGTGGTGCCAGCTCTGGGCTGGTAAACCTGGGTTCCAAAAGAAAGCAGACTGAGCGAGTCAGGGGAAGCAAGCCAGTAAGCAGTTCCCCTTCATGGCCTCTGCATCAGCTCCTACCTCCAGGATTCTGCCCCGTTTGAGTTCCTGTCCTGACTTACTTTGTGGTGAACAGCAATGCTAAAGAGTAAGCCAAATAAACCCTTTCCTCCTCAACTTGGTTTTTGGTCATGGTGTTTTGTTGTAGTACTAGAAACCCTAACAAAGACAATCCCCAGCTACAGATTGTGACTTTATTTTTTTTTTCCTGGCACTCACTCTGGAGACCAGGCTGGCCTCAAACTCACAAAGATCTGCCTGCCTCTGCCTCCCAAGTGCTGGGATTAAAGGCGTGTGCCACCAACGCCCGGCTCAGATCATGACTTTTAAGTGTATGATTTAAATAATTTATCATAATTTGGTATACTGTCAACATAAATTTCTGTTACTTTGGAATATATTAATTCATGCAAATTACTTCTTCGTGACTGTAATATTGTGCAGACACCATGACCAATACAACTTATAGAAAGGTTTATTGGGATCTTAACAGTTTCAGAAGGTGAGTCCATGGCTATCACAGCAGGGAGCATGGCACCAGACAGGCAGGCATGGTCCTGGGGCAGTAGCTGGGAACTTGTGTTTTGATCCATAAGCATGAGGACCAAGTATGCATTCCTACTCATTTAAACCACTACAAGGTTTCTTTCTTCACTGTAATTTTTAAGTTATTCAGGTCTGAATTCACTACCTCAGAGTTAATTGTGGCCAAGAGAAGATAAAAAGGATGTAACCAGATGCTTCAACGACAGTTATATTTAAAAAAAAAAAAAAAAAAAAAAAAAAAAAAAAAAAAAAGATGGCCCAGCCCGGCGGTGGTGGCGGTAGAAGACCAGCCTGGTTTACAAGAGCCTAGTTCCAGGACAGCCTTCAAAGCCACAAAGAAACTCTGTCTCGAAAAACAAAACAAAAACAAACAAACAAAAGATGGTCTGGCGTTGGTGGCGCATGCCTTTAGTTCCAGCACTCAGGAGACAGAGGCGGGCGGTTCTCTGTGAGTTCAAGATCAGCCTGGTCTACAAGAGCTAGTTCCAGGACACCCTCCAAAGCCACAGAGAAAAACAAAACAAACAAAAAAGGTGACACTTCAGAGGACGTAACTGTAGACTTGCCAGGTTTCCAGCAACAGCACAGTGTAAGAAACCCTGCTTTAGTAAAGTATCATCTCTCTTATTCGTGCTGCAAGCTAAATTAAGAATCTTGACACTGCCAGGAGCCGGGGAGATGGCTCAGTGGGTACAGGACCTGCTGAGCAAGCATGAATTCAACTTCCCAGCACCCCTTTCTCTTCCATTCTTCAGTTGCAGTCTGCTGCTGGTGTTCACAGCTTGTCTATGGGGGTGGGGGAATCTTTTAAGCCCTAATAAAATTGTCCTTGCGCTTCCATTTGAGTCCATGCTTAAATTATTTTATGAATGAGGCTAAGAACCCCAAAGGGAAGCTTGATTTCCCCTGTATCGTTCTCCTGCCGTGCCCAGGTTGAAGGACAACCCCGCTGGCCAGCGTCCGGCCCCAGCGGCCTGAGTCCGCGCACACTTCGTGCTGGCCGGACCGTGTCTTTAAAACACGGGGCTGCAGAGGCCTGGGCGAGCGCCTGTAAGCTCAGGTCCCTCCGGGAGGCCGGCGAGCCCCAGCTGCCCCAAACCCAGCCGCGGACAAGGAGCGTCTAGGAGTCTCTGGATGGGAGGGGCGCGTCTCACTGTGCGTGACGCACGGCGCTGCGAGCCCAGACTGGCCGGAGGGGCGGGGCGCGCTGCGTCGTCCGCGCCGGAGATTGACGTAAGGGGGCGGGGCGCGCCGGTGTGCCCGGGAGGCTGACTCGGGGGGCGGCAGGTGGCCGCGCAATGGACCGCTACGCGAGCGCCGGGGACGAGGCGGCGGACCGGGCCCGGCAGCAGGAGCGGCACTACCAGCTGCTGTCAGCGCTGCAGAGCCTGGTCAAGGAGCTGCCCAGGTGCGCAGCCGCGGGCGGGCCCAGGGCGGGGACCCGGGCGCCGGGCCCGAGCGGGGACCCGGGAGCAGGGGGCGGGGGTGGCGGAGCTGGGGCGAGGGCCGCGCTCACCCGGCGGTCTGCTCGCAGCTCTTTTCAGCAGCGCCTGTCTTACACCACGCTCAGCGACTTGGCCCTGGCGCTGCTCGACGGCACGGTGTTCGAGATCGTGCAGGGGCTTCTTGAGATCCAGCACCTCACCGAGAAGAGCCTGTACAACCAGCGACTGCGGCTGCAGAACGAACACCGAGGTGCCGGGGGCGGGACGGGGAGACCTCTCCTGGGCGTCTCTGGCCGCAGGAGCCTCGGGTGGACAGTCAGGGAGGGGTGCAGTGCCCTAGCTGTCCCTTTTAGCCTGCTGCTCAGAAACGTCTTACTTGGGTTCCCAAGGTCCCAACAGCCTTGCTGTTTATAGGCCTGTTGACAGCTGTGTCGTACTTGTTAAATAATCCGTTATTTGGAGCACCTTCCCTTTTGAGTCTCCGGCTTGCTCGCTCTCCGGTGTCTACATCGAAGCCCCTTCCTCCTATACATTATACCAGGCTGATCCCGTTGTACCATCAGGTCTCCACGCTGTACTCGGCTTCACACATTTTAGGAAAGTTGAAAGAATAGTGTGACAATGTCCCCGTGCTCTCCACTAATACTTTGCTTTGGGCTCTGTTACTGCTTTGGATTTTGATACCGAGGACTGAACCCAGGGCCTCTCACATGCTAAGCGAGTTCTCTATATTAAGTTATGTTTGCATGCAAACATTTCCTGCTTCTCTGGGACAGGCAGTGTCTGTGATGCCAGACAGGATCTCCCCATCAGACATGTGTGTTGGATTTTGTTAAAAACCTTTCCCAGTTCCTATGGAGATGATCAGGTGGTTTTTCTGTTACTACAGTGAGTGACATTAATTTCTAAGTTACTGACGTGAGCTGCATTCTGGGAATGCATCCTGTATTGTCACGACGATTGTTCTCTTATGTGTGTTGTTTTTTAATTGTGTATTTATGTGTAGTGCTCATGTGGTGCGCTTACACATACATGTATGTGTACACTTGTGTGGCCATGCATGTGGAGGCCAGAGCTAGGCATGGTGTCCTAGTTAGGGTTACTATTGCTGTGATGAAACACCACGACCAAAAGCAACTTGAGGAAAGGGTTTATTTGTCTAACATCTGCTCATCACTGTTCATCGTTGAAAGAAGGCAGGGCAAGAACTCAAACAGGGCAGAAACCTGGAGGCAGGAGCTGATGGGGAGACCATGAAAGGGGAGCTGCTTACTGGTTTGCTCCCCATGGCTTGCTCAGCCTGCTTTCTTACAGAACCCAGGACCACCAAGTTTTGCTGGCACTAGGAGTGGCACCACCTTCAATGGGCTTGGTCCTCCCCCATCACCAATTAAGAAAATGCCCTACAGGTTTGCCTACAGTTCGGTCATATGGAGACATTTTTTTTTTTTTTAATCAAGGCTTCCTCCTCTCAGATGACTTTAGCTCATGTCAAGTCGACATAAAAACCAGCCAGCACAGCCCCAATGTCTTCCTCTGTTGCTCTGCACCTTAGTTTGTGAGACACCAAACCTGGAGCTCACTGATTTGATCATGTGGCTGGCCAGTGAACTTAGGAGTCAATTAGCCTGTCTCTACCTCCCCAGTTCTTAGCCTACAGAGCAGTTGCTGTGCCCAGCTTTGACCTGGGTGCTTAGGATCCATGCTCATTTTACTGAGTCCCCTCCTATCCTTGTCTGTTGAATTTGATCCATGAAAACCTTAGGGGTTTTGCTTTTATTCCTGATAGACAACAACCTTGTAATTTTCTTGTAATATTTGTGTAGGTATGAAGGTAATGCTGGCCTCAGAATGTGTTGAGAAGTCTCTTCAGTTTTCCAATGAGAGTTTTATTTCTTTACCAAATGTTGGAGTGGCTGAGCCCTATTTTTCTAATGTTTTGACAGAAGTATAGGTTGTATATAGTTCACAAGTCTAAAGTACATGACTCAGTCTGTTGTTTCCTTTTCCCTTTTGGTTTTCTGAGGCAGTGTAGTCCTCCTGCCTCAACCTCTCTAGTGCTGGGATTCCAAGTCTGGGCCGGGCTCTGCTTTTGCTCATTGCTTTCAGTGTGACCATCCAGGCTTCCCCTGGCTCCTTCTCTTACATCCACCATTCTTCTGGCACTTTCCTTCCTGCACCAGAAAGGAAAGGTGTCCACTCCTGCTTTTTCTTGATCTCCCCTGACTTGACCTGGAATTGGCCATTATTCTACAGAGCCCTTTTATTTGGGATGCTCTTGGTACCTGTCTCAAGCTTTTGCCATTTGTCCTTCAGAAGGCTTGGGCCAGACTCTGGTGCATCAGGCAGTGCCAGCCTCCGAAGCCTTCAGTCAGATCCAATAGGCGGTGACTGGGATAGGCCACCTTGTTTTGCTTGGTTATTATAGTGCCCAAGCCACCCCTGAGCAAGTAACCAGAATGGAATCTGAGAGTTGACCTGGGACTTTTAGCAGTGTTGGCTAAATGGATTGAAGTAGACAATGTATTCATACGTGTACCCGTTGCCTCAAGCTTGTGTCTACCTCATGTTCACTGCAACCAGATAATTAGGCAATCTCTTTCTTGCCCTTGTGTTGATGGAATTATGTTGAGGTGGTCCTTGTTTTCAAACAGCAATGATAGTGGTATCATTGAGGTACATACAGAATGCTGAGAACTAGGGGCACTGTAGAGGCTATCAGGCCTCAGGAACCTTCTTTATTTTATTTATTTATTTATTTATTGGTTTTTTGAGACAGGGTTTCTCTGTGTAGCTTTGGAGCCTATCCTGGCACTCGCTTTGGAGACCAGGCTGGCCTCGAACTCACAGCGATCTGCCTGCCTCCGCCTCCCGAGTGCGGAGATTAAGGGCCTGCACCACCAACGCCTGGCAGGAACCTTCTTGAATATAGCTGTCCTGTGACTCTTCTAGGAGTAAGAATGTTAGGGTTTGAGTTTGCTCTGGGCCAGCCAGCCACACTCCTATTTTATGTGCAGACTGGTGCGGTGCATCCCGTTTTGTGATCACAACCCTTATCATCCCATGATATCATCCCTTACCATCTCTCACTGTGCTATCAGGGCAGACCGTTTGTCTGTGTCCATATGAGTGGCACAGTTTATCAGGGTCCAGGTACTTTGCTTGCTGGTAGAGGGTAAAACACCAGACTTCACAGTGCAGAACCCTACTGGCTCACAGTATACTCTTCACCTCCTCTGGCTGCTGAGCAGGGGCTGCTCTGCTTACCTATAGGGTAGCACAGGACACTCATAGGCCTTTGGCTCTTTAATACTTCAGTAGGTGTCCTTGGGTGATGTCCTATGGATATGTCCAAGATAGCACAGCTAGAACTCTGCCACCTGAGTCCAGCGACCTTAGTCACCTGTCTGCCTCCTGTCCCTGCCCTGGGTGTGCTGAGATCATTGCCATACCTACTTAACCTATAGTCCTCTAAGCACCCTGGAGGTGAAGGACTTCTTAGACTAGGCCTCTAACCCAGCTTTGGGCTGCCCCTCTGTTCCCAACGCCTGCTCTTGCTGACGGCTCTCGTTCCCTCCTAGTGCTCAGGCAGGCTCTCAGGCAGAAGCACCTGGAAGCCCAGCAGACTTGCCGGCCCCACAACTTGCCAGTGCTCCAGGCAACTCAGCAGCACGAGCTGGAGGTAGGAGCTGGGATGGGATGGCTGGGCCTGGCTCAGTGGAAGGGCTGAGGGTGGTTCAGAAGCTGAGTTCATGGCTCGCTGGAGGTTTGGTGAGGTCCAGCCCATGGCTTCTCCCCATGGGTACTGAGAGGAGAGTCACAGCCCATCTGTCACTCTCCTATTCCTCCAAACAAGCATGTCTGTGGACTGGAGTAATCACTGAGTCATAGTGATGAAGTGCAATGGTGGGATAACAAGAGCGTTCAGTCAGGAAGAGGCCCATATTATCACAGAGCTCAGGGTCAGATGTAGACCCATAGGAAGTCAGCAAGCCATGGTGATAGGGGTGAGGATGGTGGCTCCAAAGAGTAAATGACAGGTCTCACAGGCATTTCCAGCTGGGACTGTTGGGTATAGCCTTATGGAGCCCCTTTGCTGAGCCACAAGCAAGGATGCCACAGCCCTGGAACCAGAACCACTATGGGGTGGGCAGGGTAGCCAGGAGGAAATAGCAGGGAGGGATGTGTTTGAGACATCCCTGGGCAGAAACCCTAGCAGGAGCCATCCTCACTCAAGCCATGGTAGGCCATGGAACATCGAATCCGAGAGGAGCAGCAGGCAATGGACCGCAAGATTGTTCTGGAACTGGACCGGAAGGTTGCTGACCAGCAGAGCACACTGGAGAAGGCAGGGGTAGCTGGTTTCTACGTGACCACGAATCCTCAGGTCAGTACCTAGGCCAGCCCTGCCACAATCTGTGTCCCTGGCCCCTGAAGGTTCTGTTCCATTCTATCTGGAGCTTGTTTTATGTTTGTTTTGGATTTTGTTTTCTTTTGGTAGAGGGTAGTATATTGCTTGTTTTATTTTTATTTATTTATTTTTGGAGGCAGGGTCTGCTGCACTGCTCAGGCTGGCCTTGAACTTGAGGTCCTCCTGCCTTGCCATAAGCACAGGAATTACAAGCAGTGCTAGTCCACCAGTCCACCTGGAGTCTTAGCACATTGATTCCTAGTGAAGCTTAGTTATTGGTCTGCAGAGTTGAGGTGGAAGGCCCAAGGAGGGCATGGAGGTGATGCCCAGCTGTCTAGCCTTGCAGAGCCTCCTACCTACCTCCTGCAGCCACTCTAAGAAAGCCAGTGAGACTGCTCCCCCTGTTAGGTGCCCAGATCCTCCCTCTGCCTGCCCATGGCCAGCTTCCCCGTAGCCTCACTACCTGCCATCTTCTAGGCTAAGAAAAAGGGCATGGGGTGTTGGGCTGGCCCTTACAGGGCCTCTTTTACATCCCAGGAGCTGACACTGCAGATGAACCTATTGGAACTCATCAGGAAACTGCAGCAGAGGGGCTGGCAAGTGGGAAAGGCAGCCTTGTGACTAAGTGGGGGGTCCCTGCTGTCCTCCATTGCCTAGGATGGCTAACAACCCCATCCTGTCACTGTTGCCAGAAAGGTTCAGGGAGCTACCGATTGTCAGCTGCCAACACGTGCGATCTTTGTGAGGAGACGCACCTGTCACCATCCTCTGTTCGGATTTGGGGGGGAGGTCCAAGAAATAGGAATGGTGTCAGGAGAAGGCCCATGACTGAATGTGAGTGGGACTATCGCTCCTAATGCCTAACCTTCTGGGCGTACCCACATTCCCTCCAGGCTTGGTTTTGCCTTGTTCTGGTATGATCCCTACCTTGACAGTCCCAGCCTTGGGTGGAAGAAGCTCCAGAACCCAAGTCCTGTGTGGCCTAGAAAAATAAACACCCCAGCACACGGTTTGTGTCCATGCGAGCTAGGATCCTTTCCTAATGGCTCTGGCCATGCTGGAGCTACCAAGTGGCAGCCACCAAATGGTCTTCTGGGATACCCAGCCAAACCCTTATGCCTTTCATTATCATTTTTGCCTGACCAGGTCTCCCAGTTAAGGCACAAGAACCCGCCCCAAACTGCTGTGTGAAACTGGGGAGCTTAGGAGGTGGGGAACTGCCACAGACCCAGCTAGGGCTTGAGTTACTGGAGTGAAGGGTTGGAAGGGAGCTGGGCCTCAGCAACTGTGTGCTGCCTGTACTCATCCACAACCTATGGGTCTGGGATGTGGATTGTAAGTGGCTGAGTGTCACTACAGCCAGGCAGAAGTGTCCCCAGTGTCTGGATTGGGACGGCCTCTGGCAACTCCAAGTAATACCCCATGCAGGCCAGCTCCTCTACTGCTCACAGCTGACTCATGTGCATGAACGTGGTAGCTCTCTGGTACAAAATGATTTATTCACTAAGTGGGATTTACACTGGCCATGGTGACACAAGCCTTTAATCCCAACACTTGGGAGGCAGAGGCAGGTGGATCTCTACGAATTTGAGGCCAGCCTGGTCTACAGAGTGAGTGCCAGGACAGCCAAGGCTACACAGAGAACCCCAACACACCCAAAGCTGTGCCCTGCCCCAGAGGTAACAGGTTGAGTGGAGTAGGTGTGGGCATGGTCATTGCAGTGACTAGGCTGGATGGTGGAAGAGGTTGCCAGTGCGCAGCCGCCTGCGGAGCTCCTGCCATAGCAGCTGCCTCTCTCGCTGAGCACCCTTCATGATGCTGCTGTTCTCCAGGGCACGTCGGGACAGGTAGGGCAGCACCTCCATCACAGGACCGTAGGGTACATACTTGTACACAGGAAATCCTGCCTGGCCTATACACACACAACTTTGAGTGCCCATGCACAACATGGTGTACCTCCCACCCCCTGCATGCACCCAGGACAACACAGCTCACCTAATGGGAAGCTAATTTGGTCACACATCCCCAGCAGCTGTCCGAAGCACACCTGGCCATCATCAGGATGCAGGCCTAACTCCTCCATCCTGTGAAGGGGGCCAGGCTGGTGATGAACGCCCCCCCCCCCAACAGGACACAGGCACCCTGATGCATCTCTGAGCCTCTTTCCCTTCTCCTACATTGTAGCCAGTCTCCTATAGGGTGGGCAGGGATGTGAGCTCTGCTCTAACTTCTAGGTCTTCCCAGGACAACAGACTTGCTTTTTCACATCCCACTGCCTCTGACTCCCCTTCTCCACCTCCAGTGCCCTCTGTAGCACTCTGAGCTTTGCTAGTGACTGATAACCCAGCCCTGCTTCATTCTCCCTTGCTCACTGCACAGCTGTCATTTGGTCTGAATGAAAGGTGTAAATGTACTAGATATCACATGCTATCAACATGTTAATGACTCAAAAGAGAAAATTTAAATAACTTCATTTTTAACTTGGCTACTAGGAAAATTATAGCTATGACTGGATTACATTGCATTTCGTGTATATGTGCTTAGTGTTCATGTATGTACATGCCTGTGACCAGAGGTCCCTTGGGTATTGTTCTTCAGGAGCCATCACTGATTTTTGAGACAGTTTGTCATCCCAGGGCTCAACGATTTGGCTAAGCTGGCTGGCCAGCAAGCCCCAGGAACCCTCCCATGTCTGCCCCCACAGTGCTGGGGTCACAAGCTCTTACCCCTACACCCAGCTTTTTCACATGGGTCCTGTGAATCAAACTACAATCTTCATGCTTACATGCCAAGCACTTGGAAGTCCCTTCCCCGGCCGCCTCCTGCTCGATTGAGGGGGGGGGGCAGTTGTCAGAACCCTCCTGTCTTCTTACCGCTCTCCATGGCATCTGACTAGCTAGTCCTTGTTTAAATGTCTGCATGGTGATGATGGCCTCATCCTCATATTCAGCATCATGTTCAGCCCATTCCTGAACTCAGGGCCCCACCTCAGCACATAAGGGTCCTGGGTCTCCTTATACCCTATCATGGTAAGGCCTGGTTCCCATCCCTTCCCCTAACACTCAGTCCCCTGTCTGACCCAGGCTGGCTAGAGCATGACAGAGCTCTGCAGACAGCTGCTTTCCCAGGTCTTTCTCTCCAAGACTAGGCACCAACGTCCACATTTTAGGTGGCCGTGGAATATGTGCAGAGGCCTGCTCACCTCTCCCTCGCTGCCTTCTCCTGGCAGTCACATAATTGTGTTTGAGGTGCCTAGTGATTTCAAGCTGTGAGAAGCACCATCCTGAAAAATGTTACAGGGCCACTGGATGGTGTTTAGCTGGCAGTATCTACCGGCTCCCCTGACACTCTGCCCAGCCCCGCCTTTCAGCTTCATTGCTCCTTTAGGAAGCTCCCTAGGGTATCCCATGGCTAGTCCACTGTGCCATGGAGCCCAAGCATGGTTCCTGGGAGCTGACTCAGCAAAACCACTATCCAGAGTCTACCAAATTTTTTGTATCCAAATCCAGGAACATGGAGGTGGGGAATGGGGATCACTGGGGCCCTGATATGGGTTACAGGATGAGATACGTAACTATGGGAAATTTCTGGACTCTCCAAGACTTTACTTGCTTTTGTATTTGACTTGTTAGAACCCTACCAAAGTTGCACATCTTGGGATAAGGATTTAAAGAGAAAAATGATCATGTAAATTCCAATGCAGTTGAAAATGCTACAGGAAACTTGGTAAACATTGAGGCCGCACTTGGTAAGGCTTCCCAGGGGCCCAGGGACCTAACCCCAGATCTGTCTCTTAGCCATTTTTTTTTTTTTTTTGTCAACTAGTATTTTATTTTTGAACTAAATAATTAGTATTTTAAAAGCTAATGTAACTTTGAACTCTTGGAGGATAAGGTCAAGAATGACAGACAAGCCTAGGGCCTTTTGGCAACTATAGGCTGTGGCTTTGCCTGCTCTTTTCACATGATCACCACCACCAAACACTTAGCAGCACCTAATGGGTCCCATGGGTTCCCAGAGACTTGCGCCACCTGCCACCCACAAACCTCCAACTCAGGCTGGCAGATCCTACCTGCAGAGTGTGAAGCGTACTGTGTCCTCATTGTGGGAAGCCACCATCACCTCTGCCTTGGGTCTGTGCTTCAGCTCTTCCAGAACATAGTTGAGGCACCTGGGACAGGGATAGTCCTACATAAGCTTGCCTCCAGGCCAACCACCACCTTAACCCCTCTTGGTTCTGCAGAGGAAAGTGCTGTGCAGGACCCTGAACCACCCAGCAGTCTGACTTCTCTGAGGCAGCCCTGATTGCAGCTGCAGCCAGAGCCTCAGAAGGCAGGAGGCTCATAAGTCAGGAAGATAAGGACATTCACAGCAGGAGCCCACTGCACCAGTACAGGAAACCCAAGCAGTTACAGATTCACAAGTCCCTTCCACGGTTAGAGAAGCAGTAAGCAAGTGCTGGGGGAAGACTCTGTGGGGCTGCCTGCAAGTTGTTCAAGGGGCTCCAGGTGCAGCTTCCATTGCGTTGTCCTCTCTGCTGGGATGGGCTTTTCACTGATGCCCCTAACTGTGTATGTAATGGCAATATAAATCCATTTGTTGACTAAACTAGATTTGAAAGGTATTGGTCTGTCGTTGGTGTCCTGTCTGGGTGAACAGACACTTATTCACATCTCCCCAGCAGTAGTGCTCTGTGAAAGGAAGGACCGACATCATCCTACCAGGGCTGGCAGGGCCTGCCTGCAACCGTGGCTTTGCTTCTGGACGGGGCCCTATAGCACATTCCTGGCTCTTCAAGAAATAAAAGTGGAGGCCTCAGGGAGGGTGAGTATCCCTGAGCACCAGAGAATTTCAGTGTTATTGTCACCAAGGACACTTGTCAGCCTGGACAGCACACGTGCTGTCTGACCCAATAGGCCAGTTTCTAGGAACATGTTCCAGCTGTGCTGTGACTGCACATGTGTACAGCAGAGGGAGGCAGGATGTTCAGTGAGTCGTTACTATAACCAGAAAAGGCCATGAACATACCCTTGGGTGGACAGCTGTCCTGGAAACTGTGCTGATGTAGGAAATAGAGTAATTAAGTAAGAAGCAAGGGGCAGAGAGAGGGCAGAGTGCACAGTACAACACTGGCAGGTGGCACTGCCTGGATATACGGCAGACTCGACATGGAACAACAGGAAGGAGCCAGAGCCCAAGGAGACAGGGTGTCAGGTTTGCAATAAGCAAGCACAGCCTTGGGAAAAAGGGGCCTACCCCTGACGGCATGCTCTGGTAATGTCAGTTATGTAGGTAAGCTGTTGTCTGAGTTCATTGAGACACTGGCTCTAGAAGTGGGGTTGCTCCCACACTCCAGATCAAAGCATATTTCTGTCTGAAGTCCTCTACCCACCCGGTTATGTCAGGCAAGCCCCTTGGTTCTGTCACCACGAGAGGGAAGAGCGGTAGCTAAGGGTGTTAAAAACAGGATGTTCATAACAGCTAGAAGTTGAAAATCCAAACAGAGTTAACACTGTTTATCTCACAACAAAATGATCACAGCGGGAAAGGCAAAAAGCTGGTCCTGCAGAGAAAACAGCTGTGTCCTGGGCTTTCCATCAGGAGCCCCAGCTTGACGGATGGACTGACTGGGTGGGTGGGTAGGTGGGTGGGGCTTCCCTTTTGTTTGCTCTCAGTTGGGCTACTCCAGCTGTCTCTGCTTGACATTGTGAGCCCATGATTTGGTAATGTTTACTATCTCTCTGCTGCTTTTCTCCATTTATTCTTTTACTTTTGCCTGCTATATGCCTAATAAACTCACCCAAAACTGAATTCATAGCTAGCACAGATCATCCTCCATAATGTACAGAACAACTACACAAAAGATCCCAGTGATAAACAGTAGAAAGAATAGGTGTGCCACCTGCCACATGAGCTGAAAAAGACAGGTTGAGCCAGCCACATGGGGCATGCCAGACACCTGGTATGGATCTCTTTCCCCTTAGCCTCCTCCCCTGTCTCATCTCATGTATCCCAGGCTGATCTCAAACTCACTTTGAAGCCAAGGATACCTTTTAGCTACTGATCTTCCTGCCTCCTCCCAGGTGCTGGGAGTAAAGGTGTCCACAACCATGCCTGCTTTATGTGGTGGTACTAGTGTTCAAACCTAGGGCTTCAGGCATGTTAGGCAAGCACTCTACCACGTGAGCTATACCAGTTGTTTTAAGTGTCAGCAGAAGCTAACTGGGGACAGAGGCCAGTACCTATCCATATTCAAAAGAGGAGAAATTTGGTGGTTTTGGGAAAAAATGATACGACAGCAGCAGAAATAGCACTTTTGCCCTCCAGAAACTGGCCCTGCTTGAATGGGGTCATCACACTCATGGCCAAGGTTCTCATGCATTGTTCCAAGAAGGCACAGAAGGCCCTCTCACCTGTGGTACATGACATTGGTGGCCTCATATGTAGGATTGACGGGGTCCTCATAGCCGATTTCCACAGCCCTGGCACGCTCTTGGGCCATATATGCACCACGTACCAGCTTGGCCCCAAAACACCATCCCTCACGGCGAGCCAGTTCCATATCCATGGTCACATTGTCATAGGCATCCTGCAAGACCAAGCTCTAAAGTCACAGGGAGCCCCATTAATGGCAGCACAGGGACTATCTGCTTCATGTGTATCTCAGCTCAAAGTGCCCATGCCAGCCAGTGACTACTTGAGGGAGACATGTGGATGAAGCTGGGCCTCCAACTTCCACCCCCAAGGAAAGGTGACAGTGGGGCCATCTACAGCCTCCTCCGCATAGGTTGAGATGGCCTTGTGGGTGGTCAACCCAGATACCTGGAGTTACTGTGTATTTCAGAGTCACTTCAGCCAGTTAGAAGCAAGCCGCCACCTGTCTAGGACTGTCCCCATACACACCATGTCCTCTTGGTGCACAGCAACTTAGCCACCTCAGGCTGAGGGGCTCAGCTTGCGGTTTTTCTGGGCTCCGAGGTCTACCTCTTCAGCCCTGTCAAATCTTCCAGGGGAGTTCTAGTGATTTTTTTTTTTCTTCAGATTTCTTAAGAGGGTCCTGTGCTAACAGTGGGCAGAGTCAGCACTAAGTCCTCAGAGGAGCCCGGGACACTCTGAAAGGGCCCCTTGTCTTCTGTCCCTGTGCACTTGCATTTTGTGTTATTAACTGTGGGAAGATGGTTTGCAGGGTGTCATCGTGCACATGTTGAAACCAGGAAACTTAGAGAAGAAATTGGCTTTCTCCATGGGATCTAGGGATCAAACTCAGGTTGGTAGACTTGCAGAGCAAGTGTTTTCATTGAGTCATCTTGCCTGGACAGGGTCCCAGATAGCCTTGTTTCCTCCTTTGCAACTGGCACCGACCCAATCTCTCCTGCAAGCCCAGGTACAGCCACTGGGCAGGGTCTGTCTCCTACACAGCTGAACTCAGTCTAGAGTTAGTAGCCTGCTCATTGCTTCACCTGTGCTGCTCTGGCCTCTGCAAAGCAGAGCCAAACAAATGTTGCATAGATCCATAGAAAGGCATATCCCTGCAGTGTGGTGAGTCACACTGCCTGTGAGAGGCTCTGCAGTCAAGTACTGGAGGCAGGCAGGGAGACAGGAAGGCAGGAGGTGAATGGCTGTACCTTGAGGTAGCACTGGAATGTGTTGAAGATGAGTGGCTTGTCCACATTGAACCTGCGCTGCATCTCCAGAGTCAGGCGGCTGATAGCCGGCTGGAAGTAGCTCTGCTCAGCATCTATCATCAGCCGCACGCCTGTCTCTCTGGCTTTCTGAGGGGTGCAAAGGGAGGAAGGATCTGTGGCTCAAGGTTGATGATGCCCTGCCACTGCTCAGGTGCTGGGGCCCCTAATGCTCTGTTAAACCACCCCCCACCACACACACAGCATGTCCATACACACACTCGTAGAGCTGCTCACACTTTGGCCAGCATG